>NC_139026.1:115264267-115864267 GCF_964662115.1 Mustela nivalis | reverse complement strand
ATACACATTCTTCTCTAGTGCACATGGAACATTCTCCAGAATAGATCACATCCTCGGTCTAAATCAGGACTCAACCGGTATCAAAAGATTGGGATCATTCCCTGCATATTTTCAGACCACAATGCTCTAAAGCAAGAACTCAACCACAAAAGGATGTTTGAAAAGAACCCAAATACATGGAGACTACACAGCATCCTTCTACAGAATGAATGGGTCAACCGGGAAATTAAAGAAGAATTGAAAAAAATCATGGAAACAAATGATAATGAAAATACAACAGTTCAAAATCTGTGGGACACAACAAAGGCAGTCCTGAGAGGAAAATATATAGCGGTACAAGCCTTTCTCAAGAAACAAGAAAGGTCTCAGTTACACAACCTAACCCTACACCTAAAGGAGCTGGAGAAAGAACAAGAAAGAAACCCTAAGCCCAGCAGGAGAAGAGAAATCATAAAGATCAGAGCAGAAATCAATGAAATAGAAACCCAAAAAACAATAGAACAAATCAACGAAACTAGGAGCGGGTTCTTTGAAAGAATTAATAAAATTGATAAACCCCTGGCCCGACTTATCAAAAAGAAAAGAGAAAGGACACAAATAAATAAAATCATGAATGAAAGAGGAGAGATCACAACTAACACCAAAGAAATACAAACTATTGTAAGAACATACTATGAGCAACTCTACACCAATAAATTTGACAATCTGTAAGAAATGGATGCAATCCTAGAAACATATAAACTACCACAACTGAACCAGGAAGAAATTGAAAGCCTGAACAGACCCATAACCAGTAAGGAGATTGAAACAGTCATTAAAAATCTCCAAACAAACAAAAGCCCAGGGCCAGACAGCTTCCCGGGGGAATTCCACCAAACATTTAAAGAAAAACTAATTCCTATTCTCCTGAAACTGTTCCACAAAATAGAAATGGAAGGAAAACTTCCAAACTCATTTTATGAGGCCAGCATCACCTTGATCCCAAAACCAGACAAGGATCCCATCAAAAAAGAGAGCTATAGACCAATATCCTTGATGAACACAGATGCGAAAATACTCAACAAAATACTAGCCAATAGGATTCAACAGTACATTAAAAGGATTATTCACCACGACCAAGTGGGATTTATTCCAGGGCTGCAAGGTTGGTTCAACATCTGCAAATCAGTCAATGTGATACAAAACATCAATAAAAGAAAGAACAAGAACCATATGATACTCTCAATAGATGCTGAAAAGCATTTGACAAAGTACAGCATCCCTTCCTGATCAAAACTCTTGAAAGTGTAGGGATAGAGGGCACATACCTCAATATCATCAAAGCAATCTATGAAAAACCCACCGCAAATATCATTCTCAATGGAGAAAAACTGAAAGCTTTTCCACTAAGGTCAGGAACACAGCAGGAATGTCCATTATCACCACTGCTATTTAACATAGTACTAGAGGTCCTAGCATCAGCAATCAGACAACAAAAGGAAATTAAAGGCATCTAAATCGGCAAAGAAGAAGTCAAATTATCACTCTTCGCAGATGATATGATACTATATGTGGAAAACCCAAAAGACTCCACTCCAAAACTGCTAGAACTTATACAGGAATTCAGTAAAGTGTCAGAATATAAAATCAATGCACAGAAATCAGTTGCATTTCTCGACACCAACAGCAAGACAGAAGAAAGAGAAATTAAGGAGTCAATCCCATTTACAATTGCACCCCAAACCATAAGATACCTAGGAATAAACCTAACCAAAGAGGCACAGAATCTATACTCAGAAAACTATAAAGTACTCATGAAAGAAATTGAGGAAGAAACAAAGAAATGGAAAAATGCTCCATGCTCCTGGATTGGAAGAATAAATATTGTGAAAATGTCTATGCTACCTAAAGCAATCTATACATTTAATGCAATTCCTATCAAAGTACCATCCATCTTTTTCAAAGAAATGGAACAAATAATGCTAAAATTTATATGGAACCAGAAAAGACCCCGAATAGCCAAAGGGATATTGAAAAAGAAAGCCAACGTTGGTGGCATCACAATTCCAGACTTCAAGTTCTATTACAAAGCTGTCATCATCAAGCCAGCATGGTACTGGCACTAAAACAGACACATAGATCAATGGAACAGAATAGAGAGCCCAGAAATAGACCCTCAACTCTACAGTCAACTAATCTTAGACAAAGCAGGAAAGAATGTCCAATAGAAAAAAGACAGCCTCTTCAATAAATGGTGCTGGGAAAATTGGACAGCCACATCCAGAAAAATAAAATTGGACCATTTCCTTACGCCACACACAAAAATAGACTCAAAATGGATGAAGGACCTCAATGCGCGAAAGGAATCCATCAAAATCCTTGAGGAGAACACAGGCAGCAACCTCTTCGTCCTCAGCCGCAGCAACATCTTCCTAGGAACAACGCCAAAGGCAAGGGAAGCAAGGGCAAAAATGAACTATTGGGATTTCATCAAGATCAAAAGCTTTTGCACAGCAAAGGCAACAGTTAACAAAATCAAAAGACAACTGACAGAATGGGAGAAGATATTTGCAAACGACATATCAGATAAAGGACTAGTGTCCAGAATCTATAAAGAACTTAGCAAACTCAACACCCAAAGAACAAATAATCCAATCAAGAAATGGGCAGAGGACATGAACAGACATTTCTGCAAAGAAGACATCCAGATGGCCAACAGACACATGAAAAAGTGCTCCATATCACTCGGCATCAGGGAAATACAAATCAAAACCACAATGAGATATCACCTCACACCAGTCAGAATGGCTAAAATCAACAAGTCAGGAAATGACAGATGCTGGCGAGGATGCAGAGAAAGGGGAACCCTCCTACACTGTTGGTGGGAATGCAAGCTGTTGCAACCACTCTGGAAAACAGCATGGAGGTTCCTCAAAATGTTGAAAATAGAACTGCCCTATGGCCCAGCAATTGCACTATTGGGTATTTACCCTAAAGATACAAATGTAGTGATCTAAAGGGGCACGTGCACCTGTATGTTTATAGCAGCAATGTCCACAATAGCCAAACTATGGAAAGAACCTAGATGTCCATCAACAGATGAATGGATCAAGAAGATGTGGTATATATACACAATGGAATACTATGCAGCCATCAAAAGAAATGAAATCTTGCTATTTGCGACAACATGGATGGAACTAGAGCGTATCATGCTTAGCGAAATAAGTCAAGCGGAGAAAGACAACTATCAGATGATCTCCCTGATATGAGGAAGTGGTGATGCAACATGGGGGCTTAAGTGGGTAGGAGAAGAATAAATGAAACAAGATGGGATTGGGAGGGAGACAAACCATAAGTGACTCTTAATCTCACACAACAAACTGAGGGTTGCTGGGGAATGGGGGTTGTGAGAAGGGAGGTGGGGTTATGGACATTGGGGAGGGTATGTGCTTTGGTGAGTGCTGTGAAGTGTGTAAATCTGGCGATTCACAGACCTGTACCCCTGGGGATAAATATATATGTTTATAAAAAAAATTAAAAAAAATAATTTATGAAATATAAGTTGAAATCGGAATTGTGATAACTTTTTTTTTTTCAATATTGCTTTCGCTATTCAAGGTCTTTTATGATTTCATACAAATTTTAGGATTCTTTGTTCTAGTTCTGTGAAAAAAATTTTTGGTATTGTTTTTTATTTTTTTTAAAAGATTTTATTTATTTATTTAACACAGAGAGATCACAAGTAGGCAGAGATGCAGGCAGAGAGGGAGGAGGAAGCAGGCTCCCTGCTGAGCAGAGAGCCCGATGCAGGGCTCGATCCCAGGACCCTGGGATTCTGACCTGAGCCGAAGGCAGAGGCTTAAACCCACTGAGCCACCCAGGCACCCCTTTTTTTGGTATTGTGATAGGGATTGCATTAAATGTGTAGAATGCTTTAGAGAATATAGACATTTTAATGATATTTGTTCTTCCAAACCATGAGTTTGGAATGTCTTTCCATTTCTTTATCTTGTTTTGAATTTGTTTCATCAATGTTTTATAGTTTTCGGAGTACTTCTTTGATTAGGTTTATTCCTAGATATTTTATTGATTTTGGTGCAATTGCAAATGAGATTGTTTTCTTAATTTCACTTTCTGTTACTTCATTATTAAGTGTATAAGGATGTAATATATTTCTGTACATCAATTTTATTGTCTTGGGACTTTATTGAGTTAATTTTTCAGTTCTGTTTTATTTTATTTATTTATTTTTGTGGAGTTTTTCTATACATAGTATCATCTCATCAGGAGATAGTGAAAGTTTTACTTCTTCCTTACAGATTTGGATGCCTTTTATGTCTTTTTTTTTTTTTTTTTTTTTGATTGCTTTGGTTAGGACTTACAGTACCATGTCAAACAAAAGTGGTAAGAGTGGACATCCTTGTCTTATTCTTGACCTTATGCGATAAGTCAGTTTTTCACCATTAAGTATGATGTTAGCTGTGGGTTTTTCATATAATGACTTTATTATGTTGAGATATGTTATGTTCCCTCTAGACTTTGCAGAAAGTTTTTATCATGAATGGATGCTGTACTTTGTCAAATACTTTTTCTGCATCTATTGAAATAATCATATGGTTTTTATTCTTTTATTGATGTGATGTATCATGTTGATTGTTTTGCAAATATTAAACCACCCTTGCATCATTGGAATAAATGCTGTTTGGTCACGGTGTATGGTTTTTAAATATATATATATATATATACATATATATACATATATGTATATATATATATATATTGCTAATATTTTGTTGAGAATTTTTGCATCTGTATTCATGAGAGATATTTGCTTATTGTTCTCTTTTGGTGGTGTCTCTATCTGGTTTTGGTGTCAGGGTGATACTGGTGCATAGAATGAATTTGGAAATTTTTCTTCCCCTTTTATTTTTTGGAATACTTTGAGAAGGAAGGAGATTTTATATATATATATATATATTTATAAATATATATAAAATATATATTTATATATTATATATAATAATATATTATATTATATTTATATATTATATTACATATTATATATATATATATAATCTCCATCCTTCTCAAAGTATTATATACACACACGTGTGTGTGTGTGTGTGTGTGTGTATTTGAGAGATACAGAGAGAGAGAAATTACACAAGCAGGGGGAGTGGAAGGGACAAACAGACTGCACTGAATGATGAGCCTGATGCAAGGCTTGATCTCAGGACCTTGAGATCGTGACCTGAACTTAACTCAAGAGTCAGATGCTTAACCAATTGCACTACACGGGGCCCCTTAATATTATATTTTTGATGATGAGTTCTAGTCTAATTGCTTTATAGACAAACAGAACATGATACTAATTCTTGAAAATTTGTTGAGACTTCTTCATTGTAAACTTTTTTAATAGACAAAATAATAGACAAAATATTTTTTAATATACAAAATATTTTTATTATGTTCAGTTAGCCACTGTATAGCACATCATTAGTTTTTGATGTAGTGTTCAATGATTCATTAGTTACATATAACACCCAGTATATATCACAACACATGCTCTCCCTAATACCCATCACCCCTTCCCCTACCCACCTCCCTTCTGAAACCCTCAGTTTGTTTTCCAGGGTCCATAGTCTCTCATGGTTCATCGCCCTCTCTGACTTCTACCCTTTCAGATTCCCCCCCTTACCCTGTAGTCCTCCATGCTATTGCTTATGTTCTTTTATAAATGTTCTATGGGTATAGAAAATAATGCATATTCCTTATTTATTAAATGTACTTTTCTTGTGTGTACGTGACACCAACTTTGTTCATTTTATTGTGTTCTATATATTTTCTGAGGCTTTGTTTGTTTTGTTTTTGCTTGCTTGATTTATCAAGTCCTAAGAGGGATAGTCTGAAACTTTTTACTATGAAAGAGAATTTCTTTCTTTCTTCTAGAAGTTCTGACAATTTTTGCTTTATATATTATGAGTTGTTATTATGTGTACAGAAGTTTAGACTTTTTATGCATTTCTGGTGAATTATAACTTTGGTCAACATATAATGAACTTTGTGTACTGAACCAACTGGAGATATTCTCATTCAGGACTTCTGGATATTTGAAAAGTTCCTGACCTGATCTCTTATTCTGCTTAGAGATCTCAGCATGGTTTCTTGTTTTTTTTTTTTTTTTTTTTTTTTTTGAAATTGTGGCCTATTTAAACAAAGGCCTTGGAGTTTCAGAGGAGAACAGATGCCCAAAGGAAAACTGCATGTTTCTGATCATACTCAATTCTTTGTTTTAATTGCTTTCTTTTCCTGTTTTTGTTTTTGTTTTTGTTTTTTTCTTCCCTTTCTGGCTTACTTGTTTTATCTAGCCTCAGATGACTCTCTTCCTTTCCATAAATTTAGATAAGTTTTGGTTTACTTTTTGAATATTTTATCTATCATTTATGTGTTCATAATTAGAGGATTTCTTCAAACATCTATCATGGTATGTTTCTGGGAATAGAAGTTCCATTCTCAATTCTTTATTCACATATAATGTGTATATTTATGGCTCCCTTTAATACCTTTATGTTCCTCTTACTTACTTAAGCTACAATTACCTAGACAATTAAAATTTTAATGATTACAGAATTTTCACATGTATTGTATTTTATTGCAATTTATATGTATTATAGAAAGTTTAAAAACCAGAGCCAAGTGAGGAGAAAAAAAAAAACAAGATTTCTTTACACAAGTAGGCAGACAAGCAGGCATAGAGAGAGAGAGAGAGGAGGAAGCAGGCTCTTCGCTGAGCAGAGAGCCCAATGTGGGACTTGATCCTAGGACCCCGGGACGATGACCTGAGCCGAAGGCAGAGGCTTTAACCCACTGAGTCACCCAGGCACCCTGAAAAAAACTATTTCTAATAATCTGTAAGAATGACTCAGTAATTTTTGAGGGGGGCAGTCATGTTCATTGAGGCATAATTTATACATAAAATTTATCTCTAAACCCTATATGAGTTTTGACAAATATTTGCAGTTGCATAACCACCACCACAACCATAATCTAGAATATTTCAAACACTACTCCTCACAGACTTTGGCCCTGAAAACCACTCATATACTATCAATATAGTTTTGTTTGTTCTAGAATTTTAAAGATGAAATCACATATTATGACATCTTTAGTGTCTGGCTTCTTTCATTTACAATAAAGCTTTTGAGATTCAATGTTGTTGCATTTGTCAGTAGTCTGATCCTCATTTTAGATTCTGAATAGTATTCTATTATATAGATATATCAAAATTTGTTTATCCACTTGCCAATTGGTAGATATATGGGTTGTTTTCAATTTTTAGCTATTTAAATAAAGTTACTCTGAAATTCATGTAGTGTGCAAGATTTCTTTACACAAAATTTTATTTCACTTTGCTAAATACCAGGGCTGGAATTATTCAGTCATAAGATAAATTTATATTTAACTTTATAAGAAACTGCCAAATTGTTTTCCTAAGTGGTTGCTTCATTTTGGATTCCCACTAACACCAACACTTGCTAGGGTAATACTTTTTTAGTTTTAGTCATTTTAGTGTATGGATAGTGGTATCTTTCTTTGGTTTTAATTTGCATTCTTTTAATGAGTATTAATTTTGAGCATTTTTAATGTGTTTTTTTTGACATCTGCATATTATTTTTGGTAAAGTATCCAAATCTTTAGCCTGTTAAAAACTTTCATCTTTTTATATGGAGTTGTAAGTGATCTTTATACAGTTGACTCTTGAACAACATGGGTTTGAACTGTGTGAGCCCCCTTATATGCAGACTTTTCCAACAAATTCAGCATAGTAGTAGAAATATATTTTCTCATGATTTTCTAAATAATATTTTCTTTCTTCAGTTTAATTCATTGTAAGAATACTGTATATTATATGTGTTAAGCAATTGTTTATGTTATTGGTAAGATTTTCAGTCAATACTAGGAAATTAGTAAAGTTTTTGAGGAATCAAAAGTTGTATATGGATTTTTGACTACATGAGGATCAGCATCCTTAAGTCCTGCATTGTTCAAAGGTCAACTCTATTCTACATCTCTGTCCTTTATCACATAAATATTTTTGCAATTATTTTCTTGAAGTGTGTGGCTTGCCTTTAATTTTCTCAATAATGTTTTTTGAAGAGCAAAATATTTTAATATTGATGAATTCAAATTTATCAGTTTTTCTTTCATACTTTGTGTATTTTGTAACCGATTTTTTTTAAAAAAACATATGCTTTATCTGAGATCTACTAAGATTTTCTTTTATGTTTTCTATTACAAATTTTATAGTTTTATTGTCTGTGCCATGTTTTGAATTAATTTTTGAATATGATGTGAGGTAAATATGGGTCAATATTCTGTTCTTTCTCTTCCTTCCTTTCTTTCTACCTCCCTCCTTTTCCCTGTCTCTCTCTCTCTTTACATATGAAAATCCAATAGTCTCTGTACAATTTGTTGAAAAGATTATTTCCCCGTTGAATTGCCTTGTCCCTTTGTTGAACAGCAGTGAACCCTATAAGTGTGTATCTAGTTCTATCTAGACTTCATATTCTGTTCTATTGGAAAATAATCATTGTGCTAAGATCACATTATCTTATGACAGTGTAACTGTCTAGTAAGTATTAGGTAGTGTAAAGACTCCAGTTATTTTCTTCCTTTCCAAAATTGTTTTGGGGATTCTAGGTCCATTGCATATTTGTGTACATTTTAGGTTCAGCTTGCAGTTTCTACCAAAATCCTACTAGAATTTTGATTGGAATTATATTGAATATATAGATCAATTTGGGAAAAATTGGTTTTTTAACAATATTGAATCTGACATATCTTTTCATTTATGCAATCTTTAATTTTGCCAATATACAAGTTTTATACATTTTTGTTAAATTTCTCAGCAAATATTTCATAATTTTGTAAAAGACATTATTCTAAAATTTTATTTTTGTATTGGGCATTATTGATAAATAGCAATAAAATGACTTTTGTATACCGACTTTGTATCCTGTGACATTTTTAATGTCACTTATTGTTTCTAGCAGATTTTTGATAGAAACTTAAGAATCTTCTAAATAAACCATCAAGTCCTCTCCGCATAAAATCTTTCCTTTCTGATATATATGCATTTTATTTTTTTTACTCACCTTATTACAATGGATAGGCCATTTGTTATACTGTTGAGTAGAAATAATGACAACAGACATTCTTATCTTGTTCTCTACTTTAGGGGAAGGAAGGTCATTTAGTCACTCTATTAACATCTATTAACACCATTAAATATGATATTTGCTGAAGTTTTGTTTTAGCTGCAAGTGTTTTTGTTGTTATTGTTGTTGTAATGTGACTTACCACATTGAGGAGATATCCTTTTATTCCTAGTTTACAGAGAGCTTTTTTAAACTTTTTTTCATTTTATTTTATTTTTTCAGTGTTCCAGCATTCATTATTCCAGCACGTATTGCATGGAAAACCACGCCCAGTGCTCGATGCAATACATGCCTTCCATAATACCCATCACCAGGCTATTCCTAGTTTTCAGAGGGCTTTTTTTTTTTTTTAAATCATGAGTGACTTCTGTAAAAATCATGCTGACTTCTGTAAAAATTTTAATTATATTTATTGAGATCCTTATGAATTTTTATTTTTAGTTTGTTGTTATGGTGAATCAATGAGATTGATTGCTTTGTGGAAGTTGAGCCAATCTTAAATTCCAGGTATAAACTCCACTTGGTGGTGACATATAATCCTTTTGTATATTGCCAAACTTTATTTGCTAATACTTTGTTTAGGACTTTGTGTCTGTGTTTACAAGACATATTGCTTATTTCATGCAATATATTTATTTGGTTTTGGCATCAGGGTTATACTGACCTTATGTCAGTTGGAAGTGGATTCTACTTACTTCTATTTTCTAGAACAGTTTGAATAGAATTGGTATTATTTCTTAAGTGTTTGGTTGACTTAATCATTAAATCTATTTGAGCCTAGAATTTTCTTTACAGGAAGAATTTTAACTATAAGTAAGTTAAATTTCCTTTATTTTTATTGTCATTCAAGACTAAAAAGTTTATGTACTGTTACTTTTGTTTTTGAGTGAGTTTTGGTTGTTTGTCAAGACCAAGACATCCATTTTATCAAAACTGTTGAATTTTTGCCTTCATTGGTCAGTTTTCTTTTTAAGAGATACAAAACATGAGAAAAATGCTATTTTATGTTTATCTGCATTGGAAATTTTCAGTGATTTTCATCACACAAAATAGATGTGGATGGTTGATCCTTGAACAACATGGTTTTGAATTGCATAGGTTCTCTTAAATCCAGATTCTTTACAGTATAATACTGTAAATGTATTTTCTCTTCCTTATGATTTTCTTAATAACATGTTCTTTTCTTTAGCTACTTTATTATAGGAATATAATATATAATACACATAACATAAAAAGTATGTGTTAATTGACTGCTAATATTATCCATAGGGCTTCCAGTCACTAGTAGGTTATTAGTAGTTCAGTTTTGGGGAAGTCAAAAATTATACATGAATTTTTGATTGTGTGGGGTCAGTGCTCCTCATTTCCACATTATTCAAGGGTCAACTGTATTGCCACCTGGTATTTATATTCCTTTTGCTTGAAGATTCTTTTTTATACCTTTCTTATAGCGCTGGTCTGCAGGAATGAATTTATCAACTTTTTATGTCTATCAACCTCTTTATTTCATCTTTATTTTCATAAGGAGTTTATGCTGGGTGTAGAATTCTAGGTTGATATGTTTTTTTCTTTCTGTACTTTAAAGATATATTTTTATTGTTTTCTTGCCATATATTTTTTCAAAGACTTTTTTAAAATAACAGTTTTAGGTTAACAACAAAGTTAAAAGGGAGGGGTGCCTCAGTGGCTCAGTAGGTTAAACATCTGCCTTCATCTCAGGTCATGATCTCAGGGTCCTGGAATCAAGCCCTGTATCAGGCCATTTGCTCAGTGAGGAGCCTGCTTCCCCCCCTCTCTCTGCCTGCTTCTCTGCATACTTATGATTTCTCTCTTTGTCAAATAAATAAATATTTTTAAAAAGTTGAAAGGGAGATAGAGATTTTCTTCTAAACATGTATACCCTCCCCCATTATCAACAAATCAACATCATTCACCACAATGGTGCAATTTTTTTTTACCAAGGATAAATCTACATTGACACATCATAATCACCCAAAGTCCATAGTTTACCTTATGATTCACTCTTGGTATTCTGCATTCTATAGGTTTTGATAAATTGGATAAAATCCATTATGCCAATAGCATATAGAGTATTTTCACTGCCTTACAAATCCTCTGTGCTGTTTGTTCATCTCTCTTTTCTATCCCACCTCAACAACCACTTATCTTTTTACTGTCTCCATTGTTCTGCCTTTTAAAGTGTGTCATATTGTCAGAATAATGCCATAGGTAGCCTTTTCAGATTGGTGTCTTTCACTTAGTAATATGAATTTAAATTTACTCTATGACTTTTCATAGTCTGTAGTCATTTCTTTTTAGTGCTGAATAATATTCCATTGCCTAGATATACAACAGTACATTTATCTCTTAATTTACTAAAGGACATTTTGTTGCTTCCAATTTTAAGCAATTATGAATAAAGCTGCTATAAACATTATGTGCAGGTATTTTGTGAACATAAGTTTTCTACTGATTTGGGTAATATCAAAGAATATGTTTATTGTATTGTATGGTAGGAGTATATTTAGTTTTATAAGAAACTGCCTATCGTACAAAGTGGCTGACCATTTTGCATTCTCACCAGCAATATATGAAAGTTCCTGTTGCTCCACATCCTCTGCAGTGGTATCATTATTGTTCTGGATTTTAGCCATTCTAATAGGTGTGCAGTGGTATCCCAATGTTGTTTTAATTTGCACTTCTCTAGTGACATATCTTGCAGAGCATCTTTTCTTGCATTTATCTGCCATCTGTATATCTTCTTTGGTGAGGTGTGTGTTAAAGTGCTTGGCACATTTTTAAATTGGGTTGTTTGTTTTGTTATTTTTGAGTTTTAAGAGTTCTTATGTATTTTGGATAATGGTCTTTTATCAGTTTTTTTTTTTCAAATATTTTCTCCTAGTCTGTGGCTTATTTTCTTTTTCTCTTGACACTGTCTTTTGTGGAGCAGAAATTTTTAATTTTAATAAAGTCCAGTTTATCATTATTTCTTTTATAGATTTGTCTTTGGTGTTGTATCTAAAATGGCATCACCATATCTAAGGTCATCTATATTTTCTAATGTTATCTTCTGGGAGTTTTATAGTTTTGTATTTTATATTTAGGTCTATTACATGTTTTGAGTTAATTTTTCAGGGGGATGTAAAGGCTATATCTAGATTCATTTCTTTGTATGCAGATGTCAAGTTGTTCAAGCAGCAATTGTTGAAAAAAACTTTATTTTATTCATTGTGTTGCCTTAGCTTCTTTGTCAAAGATCATAGATCCATTATTTCACCAATACCGCATTGTCTTGATTACTGTAGCTTCATAATAAGTCTTAAAGATGGAAGGTGTCAGTCCTCCAACTTTGTTCTTCAATATTAAGTTGGCTATTCTGAGTCTGTTACCTCTCCTTACAAACTTCAGGATCAGTTTGTTAATATCTGCATGATAACTTGCTAAGATTTTTATTGATATTGTACTAAATGTGTATATTAAATTAGACAGAACTGACATCTTGATAATATTGAGTCTTCCTAATCATAAATGTGGAATATCTATTTATTTAGTTTCTCTGATTTTGTTCAGAATTTTATAGATTTTTGTCATATAGATCCTGTATATATTATACAATATTTACACTTAAATATTTTCTTTGGAGATGCTAATGTAGATGGTATTTTGTTTTTAATTTCCAATTCCATGTGTTAATTGTTGTTATGTAGAAAAGCAATTGACTCTTGTATATTAACCTTGTATCCTGCAATCTCACTTATAATTGCTTATTAGTTCCAGAAGTTCTTTGGCTAATTCTTTCAGATATTCTACATAGACATATACCTGTAAACAAAGACAGTTTTAGATCTTCCTACTGAGTTAGTATGCTTTTTATTTCCTTTTCTTGTCTTATTGCATTAGACAGAATTTCAGAATGTTGTTGAAAAGGAATGATAAGACAGCACAATCTTGCCTTGTACCTGATCTTAGTGGGAAAGCTTTAAGTTTCTCATGATGTTAGCTGGAGGGTATAATTTTATTTTATTTTATTTTTTAGATAGTCTTTATCAGGTTGATAAAGTTTTCCTGTACTCTTAGCTTCCTCAGAGTTTTTATTATGAATGGGCTTTTTTTTAGTCTATTGATATGATAGAATATGTTCACTGACATTTGAATGTTGAACATTGCATAACTGGAATATATCCCATTTGGTTTTGGCATATAATTCTTTTTGTATATTGTTGGATTTAACTTGCTTGTATTTTGTTGTGGATTTTTAAAATCTATGTTCATAAGAGGTATTGGTCTATAGTTTTCTTGTTTTGTAATGTGTCTGGCTGGTCTTGTTATTAGGGTAATGTTGGCCTCATAGAATGAATAGGAAGTATTCCCTGTGCTTCTATCTTTTAGAAGAAATTATAGAGAATTGGTATAATTTCTTCCTTATATTTTTGGTGGAATTCACAAGCAAACCCACATGGGCCTGGTATTTTCTTTTTTGGAAAGTTATTAATATAGATTTAATTTCTTTACTTTCTTCTTGTATACACTTGTGCCAATTGTGTCTTGCAAAAAATCGATCCATTTTATCTCGCTTGCCAAATTTGTGGCCATAGTATTCTTCATAGTATTTATTTACTATCTTTTTAATTTCCATGGTGTTTGTGGTGATGTCCCTGTATTGGTGATTTATATCTTCATTTTTTTTCTTAGGTAGTCTAGCTAGAAGCTTTTCAATTTTATTGATATTTCCAAAGAACTGGCTTTTGGTTTCTTTGATGTTCTCTATTGATTTCCTGTTTTCAATTTCATTGATTTCTGTTCTAATTCTTATTTTTTTCTATTATTTTCAACTTTATCTGTATTAGACTTTTTTTCCATTTTCTGATTTCTATAAGTGTTTCTCATTATTATTATGTTTTTGCAATCTGATTATGATGAGAATTCATATAGTTTTTACATTGTTTTCACTTTGGGTTTACATTTTTCATCAAATTTTGAGGTTACACTTTTTAATTAAATCCCTTAAATTGTCTTTTCTTCACTCTTTCACTTTTCCTCAGGTATTCAATTAATATAAATAAGGCCACTTGATATTATTTTAAATGACACTAATGCTCTGTTCTTTCAGTTTCGATTCTTTTTATTAATGTGTTTGATTTTAGAAAGTTTCTTTTGCTGTCTTCATGTTTGCTGATTTTTTAAATTTTGCAACATTTAACATGTTGTTATGCACATCCAATAATTTTTTATTCCAAATAATTTAGTTTTCGTCTTTAGAATTTCCATTTGGGTATTATTTATATTGTCCAATTTTCTTTTTGTCACATATGTTTCTCTCTACCTTTTGAGCATATAGAATATGTTTTTAATAGCTTTGCTGATGCCTTTGTCTACCAATCTATCATAAGTGTACTTTCTGGGTCTGTTGATTATTACTATTATTGAAATTAATATTATGATTTGTTGATTTCTTTGCTTTCTGATTATTTTTCTGCTTCTTTGCAGAAATTGGTAATTTTTGGTTAGATTTTGGTGAATGTTAGGTATGTTTTGTATTCCTTTCATTATTTGGGGGCTTTCCTCTGGTACCTGATTTTGACAGCTGGAAATCAATTTAATTTTTTTAAAGTATTGTTTTTTAAGCATTTTCAAGGTAAGTCCAGAACAATATTTTGTCTGGAACTAATTTGTTCTCTTTACCAAGGTAATACCAAGGTTTTGTAGAATGTACTCAATGGCACACGTATCATATAACTTTCCACTATGACTAATGCAAATGTAAGCCATTCCTGGATCTGTGTGTACTCTGATGTTGTTTTATCTACTTTTTGGTAGTTCTTTCTCTGGCTTCAGTAATTTCTGTGCATGTATATGTAGATGGTATCAGGCCAATAACTCAAGTGGACTCGTCTTAGGATCTTTGGAGCTTTCATTTTATGTATCTCTTACCTCTTTGTTACTCTACCCTGTAAAATCTGTTTACCTTAGCCTCCCCAAATTCTGAACTCTGTCTTCTCCAATTTGTGAAACTGCTAGACTTTGCTTTGGCTCTCCCTTTTTGCAATGACACCTGGCAACTCTCCAGGCAGTGAGCTGGGGCATTTCCAAGACTCACCTCATTTGTGTTCCGTCATTGAGGGATCACTGTCCTGCACTGCTTGTGGCCCAATGTTTGAAAACTGTTGTTTTATACATTTTTATCTAGTTTTCTATTTGGTTAAGGCAGGAGAGTAAGTCTGGTCGTGTTATTTCATCATGGCCTTAAGCAAAGTGCCATCAATCAGCATTTTAACACACATTCTTCTATTCTTCTATGCTTCCAGTGTTCTATGTGTAAGAACACACATATTTTTTCACATTAGGATAATACTGTAGAGTCCTACTATTTTTTTCCTGGACCTAGTAATTATAAGCATTTTTACATGTTATTACCTATTGTTACAGGATTTTTTTTCCTTCTTGTGGTCCTCATTCTCTAGCTGTATATCTTTAAATTTTCTGAAATATATGGGATCAGGATGTCTTTTCTGTTTACCTGCTCTCTCTTTTCTTTTTCACAAACCCTATTTTTGCTACATTAAAGAATGCAGATTTGGTTGGGGGGAATTTCTGCTAGGCAATACAATGGATATTGTCATGCTAACAATTTGTTTACAATATTGCCCTACATCTTTGTGTCTTAGCTCTTTACCATGATGTTCAAATTTTGGCTTCAGAACAATAAGGTAGATGGTGTCTTTCCACATTTTGCACTTGAAATTAAGACTCCATGAACTCAAATTGAAAAGCAGTATAGTGGGGTGATAGTGTGTGGTCTGTTGGAATCTTCCTTGGTTTGAGAACCATTTCTGCCATTAATGGCTTTACAACTTTCTGCAACTTACTTAACCATATTGTGCTTTAGTTTCTTGACCTATAAATTGAGGCTAATAATAATGTTTATGTTATTAGGTTATTTTGAGTGTTGATGACTTTACACATATAAAATTATTACAGCATATTAACTCCTCAATAAATTCTTTTTATTAATTGACTGCTCCACGGTCAGGCATGGAATAAACATCACTTTAAATTTAACCTATTTTTCTAACTTGAAATATATACTTTCCCCTTTATATGAAGGTGATGTGGCTACATAAACTATGATTATTAAAAACCTTGATGAGTTCCTTTTTATTTTAAACTTGGTTGCTAAGCTCATAAATTCAGTTTGAACTTCAGCTCAGACTGTATAATTCTGAGTTATACTCTCATAAGAGATTATTTTTACACCACTCCATTAAAAATTTCTGAAACAATTTGTATATTTTTTAAAGATTTTATTTATGTATTTGACAGAGAGAGAGAAATCACAAGTAGACGGCGGTGGTGGGGGGCGGGTGGTGGTGAGCAGTCTCCCTGCTGAGCAGAGAGCCTGATGTGGGGCTTGATCTCAGGACCCTAAGATCATGATCTGAACTGAAGGCAGAGGCTTAACACACTAAGCCACCCAGGCACCCCAATAATTTGTATGTATGTTGTGCTAGAGATATCAAAAATTCCTTTGGATGTCTTTAATACCAAATTCATTCCCTTTTCTCTCATTATGTCTGAGAATCTCATTGTATATTACTAGAAATTCAAGTCTCCTTTTAGGAATTAATATTTAATGTATAGGCTTGGATATGTGGAAAAAATGATATTAAGACAATCAAGATGAATTTGAGAGTTTTAGTATCTCTAGGTTTTCATGATACCGCTCTGATTCTTTTATTAAGAAAGTGCAAGGCAGTGGAACTATCCATTATGTGTTCGATGTCAAGACAAGAATGTAATGAGTTAAATTGTAATTTAACTTTTATGAGATCCAAGAATAAGTTCTTTTTTGTCCTTGAATTGGACTGATTGAGCACTAAGTGATTATCCAAACTAATAAGCGAAATATTGTTTGAAAAATATCTGATACCAATGTTGGCTTAGTTTTTGACTGTTGGTATATTTAGAAGCCATGTTTATTAATTTTATTGTTTTTAGTTAAGAAAAAGGAGTGTAGGGGTACCTGGGTGGCTCATTCCATTAAGCTTCTACCTTTGACTCAGGTCATAATCCCAGGGTTCTGGGATCAAGCTCCACATCAGTTCTCTGTTCAGTGGGGAGTCTGCTTCTCCCTTTGCCCTTTCCTCTACTTCTTTTCTTTCTCTCTTTCTCTCAAATAAATAAATAAATAAATAAAATCTTAAAAAAAGAGAGAGAGTAACATTTTCCATACTGAAGGAACTATGTGGGCAAAATAGTCGATATCCATTATTTCCTATTTCTGTGGTTATTTTTTCCTTCCTCTTCAGAAGTTCCAAATAATTTTTGGCTATGGAAAGTACCTAATTTCATCATGACAGAGAATCTTATTAATCCTATTAAAAGATAATAAAAGATCTTATTAATCTTATCAATCTTTTCTTTAGAAAACAGAGAAGAATTCTATTTCTGTTTCAGAGTAAGCTTTTTATCTGTCAGGATAAGTAGCATTTGGAGATCTGCTTCTTCTACTTCTTTCCTAGATTAACACTTGTACCAACATGTACAGAAAGAGACCCTCTGTTTACCTTCCTCTGCTCTTCCTCTGTCCTATCATATTTCCTTAAAGACTGAGCTAGAAATTTTTCTAGTTGCCAGTTACACTTCTACAGTGAAGCATTCTCACCCCCTTTAATTTGTCTAAGCATGGAAATGGGCATTGCAAGTATGCTGACACCTCTCCAGGATGTGTAATGGCTCCATTCACTCCCTTGATTAGTTCCGTTGGGAGTGGATGTTATTGCTTTGGTGCATGCACAGCCTATGCAAGACCTATGGAGCTATATGGTACTTCAAACACTCAGGTATACCCTCTACACTAAGAAAGCATTCTTTAATTTATGGTCCACTATTGATATTATTCAGATTATTGTCAGTAGTTTCATCATGATATTCTGGGTCCGTTCAAATCATTAATGAATGGATGTAACCCATATTTCAAAAACTCACTTGTGAAAATGACCTTCGGACCAATCCCTTTAGTGGGATGAATCTTTCCAGGGAAAATCTCCAGTAAACATGGCACCAATTCTCTTAATCAGGTTCAGGAAACATGATCTCTTTAAGACTGATTTAGTTTTTTTAAAAAGACACAGACATAGAAAAATAGAACAAAGGAGAAACCATTCATTAAAACCCATTTTGTGTCATATGCCAGAGCCTCCTCAGCATTTTGGGACATGTGAATATAAGTAAGACCTGGTCTATGTCTTCAAGGCTTTGTAGTTCAGAAAGAGAGAAAGATGTGTATGAAAGTTGAGTTATTTTCCCTTGTGAGCCCTAAAAAGCCTGATCTGATGTGCTTCTGGGACACTTGTTCATCTTACAAAGCTTCACTGGGGAGCTTGAAACACCCATCAGGGCTTAATCTGCATCTCTGTCAAATAAGTGGTATGTATAAGTGTTGATTGGTAGGGGCAGTTCTGGTGAGTATGTTCTAGTGCTGTGTGCATAGGATTGCAGATACGACTTATTTTGGGCTGGGAGTAAGAACAACTTATTATTTAGTTTCTTCCCTCCTGATCCAGAAGTTTTTTTAATGTGTTGTGCTCATTGAAAGCCCCCAACCTCCCCAAGACAGTACTGGGTTTATGCTGGAGTTTTCCAAATGTCTTGTCTTTTACATTTCCAGAATTATATGGAAGAGTGTGGAAACTCCCCCTGCTTCATTCTATAGTTTCCTTGTTACTCAAGTTAATTGGGGTTAGGTATTTTACCTCTTGATAAAGTTTTACTGTTTTGTGAGACAAAAAATTCTAAATTGAGGTGGAAATATTCTTCTATCATGGGAAATTACTCAGGATGCCATAAAAATGTGTTTTGCTTATGGCAAAATTTGCAAACCTTCACTCAGTGAAAAGTACATGTTTTTGTTCAGTGACAAAACTGGCAAAAAGTCACATTTGCCCATTGCTTTCACGTGGGTAATCTTTGAGCATTGCACTCCCACTCACTGCATGTACTCCATTTTCCTCTTGGTGTTATAATTAGACCAATAGGGGTGAACATTTTATAAGAAACATAAAGACCTGCGAAGATAAGTACCCCAGAATTGCACAAATTTAAATCTGGAGTCAATTCTTGGTGTGATGCCTTCCTTTCCTCACCCTTGTTATTTAAAAAAAAAATAATAAACTTATTGGTAGATTTATAGAAACTAACACCTACAGCTCTCTGAACACAAAGTTTATGTGAGCATTTGGGTAAAAGTGTGTAGTGATAGCTAGTGCCAACTGATCCTTATCTAAAAGCCATTTGCTATTCCAATTGGTAGGGCAGCAAGCAGGTTAAAATATTAATTATACAACTGCCATTACTAGGAAAATTTCTTAATTCAAGTAGCTGATAATTAATTTGCCTTTCCCAATTCTAAAAAATAATAAAGCAAAGGAAAAATTAGAATAATCTGAAAAAAATCTGACAAAAATAGTTGATACTTCATTTGTATCCTTTGAAGTAATATTACAGGGAGAATAGTTTGTATTGTGGAATTTAGCAACAGCTAGTCATTTTAAAAGATGGCTGGGACAGCTATGGCAATTAAACTTTTTTTTTTTTTTTTGTCTCATCATCAGGAGAGCAACATTTAGGAGTACTGGACATTTGAAGATTATTGTACCCTGTGACATGACATGGAAAAAGACCCATATATGCCCTGAAATGTATGCTCCTTTCTTGGTAATTCCTCATTAGGGAGATTTTCTCTCCAAGTTTATTACTAACTTCAGCTATTTTTCACTTTAGAAACAAAGGAAAATGATACAAACTCGATTTTTTTAATTGATGTATAGTTGACACACAATATAATATTAGTTTCAGGTGTACAACATAGGGACTTCACAACTCTATGGGTTATACTATGCTCACTATTAGTGTAGCTACCATCTGTCACCTTTCAGTGCTATTACAATACCACTGGCTATATTTCTTATGCTGTACCTTTCATTGCTATGACTTATTCATGCCATAACTGTAAGTCTGTATCCCCCCCTCCCCATATTACCCATCCCCTCTGGCAACCACCAACCAGTTTGTTCTCCACATTTATAGCTCTATTTCTGCCTTTTTTTTTTTTTTTTTGTAGATTCCACATATAAGAGAAATCATATGGTATTTGTCTTTGTCTGACTTATTTCACTTAACATAATACCTCTAGGCCCATCCTTGTTGTTGCAAATAGCAAGATCTCATTCTTTTTTTATGTCCAAGTAATCCATTTTGTGTGTGTGTGTGTGTGCGTGTGTGTGTGTGCGTGTGTGTGACATCTTCTTTATCTATCCTTCTATTAATGGATGTGCATTGCTTCCATATCTTGGCTATTGTAAATAATGCTGCCCTAAACATAGGAGTACATCTATCTTTTCAAATTAATGTTTTCATTTTAGGGAAAGTAAATACCCAGAGCTGGAATTGCTGGGTTGAATTGTATTTTAATTTTTAATTTTTTGAGAAACCTCCATGATGTTTTAGACAATGGTTACAACAATTTTCACCTTTCACCAACAGTGCACAAGGATTCCCTTTTCTCCACATTCCTGCTAAAACTTATTTCTTGTCTTTTGGTTACTAGCTATTCTGATTGTTTTGAGGTGATCTCTTTCACTGTGGTTTTGATTTGCATTTCCCTGATGATTAGTGATGTTGAGTATCTATTCATGTGTCTGTTGGCCATTTGTATATCATTTTGGAAAAATGTCTATTTAGACCCTGTGCCCACTTTTTTTTTTTTTTTTTTTTTTTTAACAGTGCAGTATAGTTTTTATTTTTTTTATTTTTTTTTAATTTAATTTATTTTTTATTTTCAGCATAACAGTATTCATTATTTTTCACCACACCCAGTGCTCCATGCAATTCGTGCCCTTTATAATACCCACCACCTAGTACCCCAACCTCCCAACCCCCACCCCTTCAAAACCCTCAGATTGTTTTTCAGAGTCCATAGTCTCTCATGGTTCACCTCCCCTTCCAATTTCCCCCAACTCCCTTCTCCTCTCTAACTCCCCATGTCCTCCATGCTATTTGTTATGCTCCACAAATAAGTGAAACCATATGATAATTGACTCTCTCTGCTTGACTTATTTCACTCAGCATAATAATCTCTTCCAGTCCCGTCCATGTTGCTACAAAAGTTGGGTATTGGTCCTTTCTTTTTTTTTTTTTTATAAACATATATTTTTATCCCCAGGGGTACAGGTCTGTGAATCACCAGGTTTACACACTTCACAGCACTCACCAAAGCACATACCCTCCCCAATGTCCATAATCCCACCCTCTTCTCCCAAACCCCCTCCCCCCAGCAACCCTCAGTTTGTTTTGTGAGATTAAGAGTCACTTATGGTTTGTCTCCCTCCCAATCCCATCTTGTTTCATTTATTCTTCTCCTACCCACTTAAGCCTCCATGTTGCATCACCACTTCCTCATATCAGGGAGATCATATGATAGTTGTCTTTCTCTGCTTGACTTATTTCGCTAAGCATGATACGCTCTAGTTCCATCCATGTTGTCGCAAATGGCAAGATTTCATTTCTTTTGATGGCTGCATAGTATTCCATTGTGTATATATACCACATCTTCTTGATCCATTCATCTGTGGATGGACATCTAGGTTCTTTCCATAGTTTGGCTATTGTGGACATTGCTGCTATAAACATTCGGGTGCATGTGCCCCTTTGGATCACTACATTTGTATCTTTAGGGTAAATACCCAATAGTGCAATTGCTGGGTCATAGGGCAGTTCTATTTTCAACATTCTGAGGAACCTCCATGCTGTTTTCCAGAGTGGCTGCACCAGCTTGCATTCCCACCAACAGTGTAGGAGGGTTCCCCTTTCTCCACATCCTCGCCAGCATCTGTCATTTCCTGACTTGTTGATTTTAGCCATTCGGACTGGTGTGAGGTGATATCTCATTGTGGTTTTGATTTGTATTTCCCTGATGCCGAGTGATATGGAGCACTTTTTCATGTGTCTGTTGGCCATCTGGATGTCTTCTTTGCAGAAATGTCTGTTCATGTCCTCTGCCCATTTCTTGATTGGATTATTTGGTCTTTGGGTGTTGAGTTTGCTAAGTTCTTTATAGATTCTGGACACTAGTCCTTTATCTGATATGTCGTTTGCAAATATCTTCTCCCATTCTGTCAGTTGTCTTTTGATTTTGTTCACTGTTTCCTTTGCTGTGCAAAAGCTTTTGATCTTGATGAAATCCCAATAGTTCATTTTTTCCCTTGCTTCCCTTGCCTTTTGCGTTGTTCCTAGGAAGATGTTGCTGCGGCAGAGGTCGAAGAGGTTGCTGCCTGTGTTCTCCTCAAGGATTTTGATGGATTCCTTTCGCACATTGAGGTCCTTCATCCATTTTGAGTCTATTTTTGTGTGTGGTGTAAGGAAATGGTCCAATTTCATTTTTCTGCATGTGGCTGTCCAATTTTCCCAGCACCATTTATTGAAGAGGCTGTCTTTTTTCCATTGGACATTCTTTCCTGCTTTGTCGAAGATGAGTTGACCATAGATTTGAGGGTCTATTTCTGGGCTCTCTATTCTGTTCCATTGATCTATGTGTCTGTTTTTGTGCCAGTACCATGCTGTCTTGATGATGACAGCTTTGTAATAGAGCTTGAAGTCCGGAATTGTGATGCCACCAACGTTGGCTTTCTTTTTCAATATCCCTTTGGCTATTCGAGGTCTTTTCTGGTTCCATATAAATTTTAGCATTATTTGTTCCATTTCTTTGAAAAAGATGGATGGTACTTTGATAGGAATTGCATTAAATGTGTAGATTGCTTTAGGTAGCATAGACATTTTCACAATATTTATTCTTCCAATCCAGGAGCATGGAACATTTTTCCATTTCTTTGTGTCTTCCTCAATTTCTTTAATGAGTACTTTATAGTTTTCTGAGTATAGATTCTGTGTCTCTTTGGTTAGGTTTATTCCTAGGTATCTTATGGTTTTGGATGCAATTGTAAATGGGATTGACTCCTTAATATCTCTTTCTTCTGTCTTGCTGTTGGTGTAGAGAAATGCAACTGATTTCTGTGCATTGATTTTATATCCTGACACTTTACTGAATTCCTGTATAAGTTCTAGCAGTTTTGGAGTGGAGTCTTTTGGGTTTTCCACATATAGTATCATATCATCTGCGAAGAGTGATAATTTGACTTCTTCTTTGCCGATTTGGATGCCTTTAATTTCCTTTTGTTGTCTGATTGCTGAGGCTAGGACCTCTAGTACTATGTTGAATAGCAGTGGTGATAATGGACATCCCTGCCGTGTTCCTGACCTTAGTGGAAAAGCTTTCAGTTTTTCTCCATTGAGAATGATATTTGCGGTGGGTTTTTCATAGATGGCTTTGATGATATTGAGGTATGTGCCCTCTATCCCTACACTTTGAAGAGTTTTGATCAGGAAGGGATGCTGTACTTTGTCAAATGCTTTTTCAGCATCTATTGAAAGTATCATATGGTTCTTGTTCTTTCTTTTATTGATGTGTTGTATCACATTGACTGATTTGCGGATGTTGAACCAACCTTGCAGCCCTGGAATAAATCCCACTTGGTCGTGGTGAATAATCTTTTTAATGTACTGTTGAATCCTATTGGCTAGTATTTTGTTGAGTATTTTCGCATCTGTGTTCATCAAGGATATCGGTCTATAGCTCTCTTTTTTGGTGGGATCCTTGTCTGGTTTTGGGATCAAGGTGATGCTGGCCTCATAAAATGAGTTTGGAAGTTTTCCTTCCATTTCTATTTTTTGGAACAGTTTCAGGAGAATAGGAATTAGTTCTTCTTTAAATGTTTGGTAGAATTCCCCCGGGAAGCCATCTGGCCCTGGGCTTTTGTTTGTTTGGAGATTTTTAATGACTGTTTCAATCTCCTTACTGGTTATGGGTCTGTTCAGGCTTTCTATTTCTTCCTGGTTCAGTTGTGGTAGTTTATATGTTTCTAGGAATGCATCCATTTCTTCCAGATTGTCAAATTTATTGCCGTAGAGTTGCTCATAGTATGTTCTTATAATAGTTTGTATTTCTTTGGTGTTAGTTGTGATCTCTCCTCTTTCATTCATGATTTTATTTATTTGGGTCCTTTCTCTTTTCTTTTTGATAAGTCGGGCCAGGGGTTTATCAATTTTATTAATTCTTTCAAAGAACCAGCTCCTACTTTCGTTGATTTTTTCTATTGTTTTTTTGGTTTCTATTTCATTGATTTCTGCTCTGATCTTTATGATTTCTCTTCTCCTGCTGGGCTTAAGGTTTCTTTCTTGTTCTTTCTCCAGCTCCTTTAGGTGTAGGGTTAGGTTGTGTACCTGAGACCTTTCTTGTTTCTTGAGAAAGGCTTGTACCGCTATATATTTTCCTCTCAGGACTGCCTTTATTGTGTCCCACAGATTTTGAACTGTTGTATTTTCATTATCATTTGTTTCCATGATTTTTTTCAATTCTTCTTTAATTTCCTGGTTGACCCATTCATTCTTTAGAAGGATACTGTTTAGTCTCCATGTATTTGGGTTCTTTCCAAACTTCCTTTTGTGGTTGAGTTCTAGCTTTAGAGCATTGTGGTCTGAAAATATGCAGGGAATGATCCCAATCTTTTGATACCGGTTGAGTCCTGATTTAGGACCAAGGATGTGATCTATTCTGGAGAATGTTCCATGTGCACTAGAGAAGAATGTGTATTCTGTTGCTTTGGGATGAAATATTCTGAATATATCTGTGATGTCCATCTGGTCCAGTGTGTCGTTTAAGGCCTTTATTTCCTTGCTGATCTTCTGCTTGGATGACCTGTCCATTTCAGTGAGGGGAGTGTTAAAGTCCCCTACTATTATTGTATTGTTGTTGATGTGTTTCTTTGATTTTGTTATTAATTGGTTTATATAGTTGGCTGCTCCCACGTTGGGGGCATAGATATTTAAAATTGTTAAATCTTCTTGTTGGACAGACCCTTTGAGTATGATATAGTGTCCTTCCTCATCTCTTATTATAGTCTTTGGCTTAAAATCTAATTGATCTGATATAAGGATTGCCACTCCTGCTTTCTTCTGATGTCCATTAGCATGGTAAATTCTTTTCCACCCCCTCACTTTAAATCTGGAGGTGTCTTCGGGTTTAAAATGAGTTTCTTGGAGGCAACATATAGATGGGTTTTGTTTTTTTATCCATTCTGATACCCTGTGTCTTTTGACAGGGGCATTTAGCCCATTCACATTCAGGGTAACTATTGAGAGATATGAATTTAGTGCCATTGTATTGCCTGTAAGGTGACTGTTATTGTATATGGTCTCTGTTCCTTTCTGATTTACCACTTGTAGGCTCTCTCTTTGCTTAGAGGACCCCTTTCAATATTTCCTGTAGAGCTGGTTTGGTATTTGCAAATTCTTTCAGTTGTTGTTTGTCCTGGAAGCTTTTAATCTCTCCTTCTATTTTCAATGATAGCCTAGCTGGATATAGTATTCTGGGCTGCATGTTTTTCTCGTTTAGTGCTCTAAAAATATCATGCCAGCTCTTTCTGGCCTGCCAGGTCTCTGTGGATAAGTCAGCTGCCAATCTAATATTTTTACCATTGTATGTTACAGACTTCTTTTCCCGGGCTGCTTTCAGGATTTTCTCTTTGTCACTGAGACTTGTAAATTTTACTATTAGGTGACGGGGTGTGGGCCTATTCTTATTGATTTTGAGGGGCGTTCTCTGAACCTCCTGAATTTTGATGCTCGTTCCCTTTGCCATATTGGGGAAATTCTCCCCAATAATTCTCTCCAGTATACCTTCTGCTCCCCTCTCTCTTTCTTCTTCTTCTGGAATCCCAATTATTCTAATGTTGTTTCGTCTTATGGTGTCACTTAATTCTCGAATTCTCCCCTCGTGGTCCAGTAGCTGTTTGTCCCTCTTTTGCTCAGCTTCTTTATTCTCTGTCATTTGGTCTTCTATATCACTAATTCTTTCTTCTGCCTCATTTATCCTAGCAGTGAGAGCCTCCAATTTTGATTGCACCTCATTAATAGCTTTTTTGATTTCAACTTGGTTAGATTTTAGTTCTTTTATTTCTCCAGAAAGGGCTTTTATATCTCTCGAGAGGGTTTCTCTAATATCTTCCATGCCTTTTTCGAGCCCGGCTAGAACCTTGAGAATTGTCATTCTGAACTCTAGATCTGACATATTACCAATGTCTGTATTGATTAGGTCCCTAGCCTTTGGTACTGCCTCTTGTTCTTTTTTTTGCGTTGAATTTTTACGTCTTGTCATTTTGGCCAGATAAGAGTAAATGAAGGGGCAAGTAAAATACTAAAAGGGTGGCAACAACCCCAGGAAAATATGCTTTAACTAAATTAGAAGAGATCCAAAATCGTGAGTGGGGAGAAAGGGGATAAAAAGAGGTTCAAAAAGGAAGAAAGAAAAAAAAAAGAAAAGAAAAAAAAAATTTTTTAAAAAAAGAAAACACCTGAGAAAAATGTAAAAAAGAAAAAATATATATATTAGATAAACTAGTAAAAAATCGTTAAAAAAGAAAAAGGTAACAGTTAAAAAAAAAAAAATTTTACCCGAAGGCGAGAAGAAAAAGAAAAAAAGAAAAAAAAAATGAAAAAGAAAAAATTAAATTAACTGCAAGACTAAAAAAAATCACAGGAAAAAAGCCATGAGTTCCGTGCTTGGCTTTCTCCTCCTCTGGAATTCTGCTGCTCTCCTTGGTATTGAAACCGCACTCCTTGGTAGGTGAACTTGGTCTTGGCTGGATTTCTTGTTGATCTTCTGGGGGAGGGGCCTGTTGTAGTGATTCTCAAGTGTCTTTGCCCCAGGCGGAATTACACCGCCCTTACCCGGGGCCGGGGTGAGTAATCCGCTCGGGTTTGCTTTCAGGAGCTTTTGTTCCCTGAGCGCTTTCCGTAGAGTTCCGGAGGGCGGGAATACAAATGGCGGCCTCCTGGTCTCCGGCCCGGAGGAGCCGAGAGCCCAGGGCCCCACTCCTCAGTGCGCCCTCAGAGAACAGCACCAGTCACTCCCGTCTGCCTGACCTCTGGCCGCGCTCCGAGCTCACTGAGCCTGCGATCGGTTCAAGGTAACACCGAGCTGTGAGCTTACTGTCGGCTCTGTTTCTGTAGCCGGCTTTCCCGTTCCAATACCCGCAAGCTCTGCGACACTCAGACACCCCCGATCCTTCTGTGACCCTGCGGGACCTGAGGCCACGCTGACCCCGCGTGGGCTTCGCCCCGGTTTAGCCTCTGGACTGATGTCCCTCAGCGGAACAGACTTTTAAAAGTCCTGATTTTGTGCGCGGTTGCTCCGCCGCTTGCCGGGAGCCGGCCCCTCCCCCCGGGGTCTATCTTCCCGTCGCTTTGGATTCACTTCTCCACCGGTCCTACCTTTCAGAAAGTGGTTGTTTTTCTGTTTCCAGAATTGCTGTTCTTCTTCTCTTCGGTCTGCCGATGGATTTTCAGGTGTTTGCAATCTTTAGATAAGCTATCTAGCTGATCTCCGGCTAGCTGAAGCAGTCTCAGCTTGCTACTTCTCCGCCATCTTGACTCCTCCCTCCTGTGCCCACTTTTTAATTGGATTGTTTGTTTTGGGTGTTGAGTCGTGTAAATTCTTCATATATTTTGGATATTGACTTCTTATCAGATATGTCATTTGCAAATATCTTCTCCCATTCTGTAGGGTCACTTTTTGTTTTATTGATGGTTTCCTTAACTGTGTAAAAGATTTGCATTTTTGTGTAGACATAATAGTTTATTTTCTTTTTTGTTTCCCTTGCCTGAGGGGACTATCTACAAAAACATTGCTAAGGTCAATGTCAAAGTGATTACTACCTAGATTATCTTCTGTGCGTTTTATGATTTCAAGTCTTTAATCCATTTTAGGTCTTTAATTTAGGTCTTTAATCCATTTTGAGTTTATTTTTGTGTATGCTGTAAGAAAGTGGTCTAGTTGTATTCTTTTTCATGTAGCTGTCCAGTTTTCCCAACACAGTTTATTGAAGAGACTCTCTTTTCCCCATTGTATATTCTGGCCTCCTGTGTCATAGATTAATTGACTGTGTAAGTATGGGTTTACTTCTGGGCTCTCTATTCTGTTCCATTGATCTATGTGTCTGTTTCTGTGTCAGTACTAAACTGTTTTGATTTCTATGTCTTTGTAGTATATCTTGAAATCTGGGACTATAATATCTCTAGTTTGTTCTTTTTTCTCAAAATTACTTTGGTTATTCAGGATCTTTTGTCATTCTTTACAAACTGTAAGATTATTTTTTTCTAGTTCTGTGAAAAATGGTGTTTTGAAAGGCATTGAATTGCATCTGTAGATTGCTTTGGATAGTATAAACATTTTTTTAAAAAATTTTCCCACTTATTTATTTTCAGCATAACAGTATCATTATTTTTTCATCACACCCAGTGATATAAACATTTTTTTAAAAAAAAGATTTTGTTTATTTATTTGACAGACAGAGATCACAAGTAGGCAGAGAGGCAGGCAAGGGAAAGAGAGGAGGAAGCAGGCTCCTCATTGAGCAGAGAGCCCGATGTGGGGCTTGATCCCAGGACCCTGGGATCATGACCTGAACTGAAGGCAGAGACTTTAACCCACTGAGCCACCCAGGCGCCCCTAGTATGGACATTTTAACAATATTAATTCTTGCAATCATGGATATGGTGTATCTTCCTATTTATTTATGTTATCTTCAGTTACTTTCATCAACGTCTTACAGTTTTCCAAGTATAGGTCTTTCACCTCCTTGATTAAGTTTACCCCTAGGTATTTTATTTTTTTTTGATACAATTATAAATGGAATAGTTTTCTTAATTTCTTTTTGCTCTTTTGTTATTAGTGTTTAGAAATGCAACAGATTTCTGAATATTAATTTTTTATCCTGCAACTTTACTGAATTCACTTATTACTTCTAATTTTTTTTTTTTTTTGATGGAGTCTGTAGGGTTTTCTATGTATAAGAACATGTCATTGACCAATAGTGACAGTTTTGTCTCTTCATTATTGATTTGGAAGCCTTTTACTTCTTTTTCTTGTCTGGTTGCTATGGCTATGACTTCCACTTTTATTCAACATTCCACTTTTATGTTGATGAGAGTGGACATCTTTGGTGATAATGTTCATAAAGACTTGTGTATGTGGCTATATACGATATGTGTGCATGCTTGGTGTTTGTCAGTGTGTATGTGTATGCAAAATAGGAACTGCAACATTCTCTGTGATGATGTGTCTGTGGGATTTGTGTTTCTGGAAACTCCCACCTTTAGAACTACTTTAAGATATTTATGTTGTCTCCTCAGTACTTCTACCAGGATTTCTATCCTTAAAAAGAAAAATTCTTATAGCTGAATCTTTTTGGGTGTGTGTGTGTGTGTGTGTGTGTGTGTGTGTGTGTGTGTGAAAATTAATACGATGCTGAATCCTTTAAAAAATCTTGTATTTAGGAATACCTGGGTGAGTCAATAAGTTAAGCATCTGCCTTCTGCTCAGCTCATGATCCCAGGGTCCTGGGATTGAGTCCCACATCATGGTCCTTGCTAAGTGGGGAGCCTGTTTCTTCCTCTCCCTCTGCCTGCTGCTTCCCCTGCTTGTGCTCTCTTTTTTGCAATCTCTCTCTATATAAAATAAATAAATAAAGTATTTTAAAAATCTAATATTTAAATTGCTTTTTAAATAAAATATAGGGTATTTATTTTACCATAAAAGATAATAGATGCTTGTGTACCTAACTACGCTTGCTTGTTTTCTTATACAACCTCAGCATTCTCTTCTGTTCCCAGCTTTTGTTTCTAGCCAGCAGTACAAACAAAAATTGTTTTAGGGGTCAAAACACATCACCTATTACTCTTCCTTTCAAGTTCAGCAACTGTAAATTAAGAGGAGAAAAATAAATATAGATCTAAAATCAGCTTTTTTACTGATAAAGCCCATTAGAGAATATGGCTCTTGATTTGTGGGCAAAGGGGCTTGTTCAAATGTGAATTAGATGGAATTATGCCCTTGTCGCTGGTGGCTTTGGGCATTGCCAGTTTGCTCTCTGCAGCAGGTACCAGCTACGAGGCAGAGAGAGAATCAAGTATTATGCCCTTTGCAAGCAGGCTGGCTTTCAGAAGGGTGAACAGAAAACACTGAGGTCAGTTTCCTCTACTGACTCAGTAGTTAGAAAGTCACTTAATCACCAGATGCCAACTGAGCTGGGGGACAGAAATAAGATGAGGCAAGGAGGGCAACTCCCACTCAAGTGTTTCCTTGTGAAGAGTGGTGAATAAATGTTCCTCTCTAACAGCAAACAGAATTAATTTGTTATTTGAACCACAATATGCAGTAAGACAAATGATTTATGTAGAGTCATAATTCTGCAGTAAGTGTATTTATGTCTGGTGGGATATATTCTTTTTATGCTGAGGTAGTCTTATTTGTGCCTGTTGGCCTGATATAGCTGCTAATAGAGCTCATTTTACTCTCAATCTTGTATCAGTGTGGTTGATAAATTATATGGTCCCCATAGCTTCTGGGGATGAAGAGGTCAATAGATTGAATCTCCTTAGATACAATGATAGTAAACTCATACTTGTGTTATTCTTGGAGTTTCAGATTATTTTCCAGGATATTCATTTGGTGGAATTTCATAATAGTGAGAACTGAAACTATTCATCAGTGTGAACAATAACGACAGTGTTTGTAGCAATGTGAAACCACTACTTCCCATGTGACTTTGGTGAAGACCTTTCCAGACTGTGTATAATGTCTTTCTGGACCAGACATTTTTTCATTTCAGAGATGGTGATTTAAAGAGAATTTCCTTCTTTTCCATGACCACAGCTGCAGCATTTATTGACAGGTTTTGTCTTTTATGACATAGGGATTATGATGGTATTAAGTCTCCAGAGAGCAAGGCGTTCCTGGGGGAAAGGAAACATAAGAAACAACCGGAGGAGTGGGCTATAGAGGTAGAACCAAAGAAGACTTATGAGTTGTCCTGGGGAAGTGATATTTACAACAGGATATAGAAAATTATTCTGGTCCCATAGCATGGGACGAAATGGCTGTGTGACTGGAATCCAAGGAAAACTATTTGTCTGCTCTCTCTGTTAAGCTACAAGAGGGCAAATTGTTATCAGCAAGACTGCACATGCCCACATATAGTGCCCCTGGTATTGAGAAGAAAATTTAAAAATGTCTATTAAAAGTGCTGTGATTCAAAGTCAGGATTTGTGTTTCTTCTATTACTTGAAGAAAATTTGCTAGGCTCTGTCAGAAACCATTTCTTCATCAGGGCTCCAAACTAAAAGAAGTGTTAACTAGGTAGATGGGCTACTGTTCTTAGTAATCCCCACCCTGGACTGCTGTGCTGACATATTAATTTCTTACCCAACATTTGAAACATGCTTTGGGTGCAATTAAAAGTTCTGTAAGTATGAGGTGTTATATAAAGATCTGAGGTAAAATTTAAGCATTTGCATCCTGAACATTTCTTTAGACTATGTGATACTGAACTATACCAAGGAAGTAAGAAGAAAATGTTTAGATATCAATGAGTATATTTGCAAAGAATTATAGACTTTAGGAGCTAGAGGGACTCTTAAAGATAATTGATTCCCAGGTTTTATTTTACTGATGAGGAAATAGGATCAGAGGCCCATAAAAGATTAGTTACTAGATAAAGAAAGGAGTAAGAGTGAAAACCAGGAGGTGAAAGGAGAAGTATTGTATTAAGAAACAAAAGAGATTCAATATGCTTAAACATAGAGTATGATGGAAGGAGTAGTGAGAGGTAAATTGGAGGAGATAAGTAGAAATCATACCTGGGAATTGAAGAAAGTCTTAGAGGCCATGCCAGTGATTGGGAAATTTGGCCTTAGGTGCACAAAAGAGCAGAAGTAAAAAAAAAGGGACTACATCTATAGGGCTGAAAACACATGTTGCTTTCCCTCAGCTCTACTCCACTTTGATAACATAAAAGAAGCTTGGGTGGTTCAGTCAGTTAAACAGCTTCTTTGGCTCAGGTCATGATCCCAGGGTCCTGGGATTGAACCACATATAGGCTTCCTGCTCAGTGAGGAGTCTGCTTCTCCCTCTCCCCCCAACTTGTGCTCTCTCTCTCTCAATAAATAAATAAAATCTTCAAAAAATAACATAAAATAAGCCTTTATTTTTTTTAGTGTACTAGGCTTTATTTATTTTTTTTAAATTTTGCAGGTTTTTAAATTAATTTCTTAAAAATAAGCCTTTAAAAGAATATATGCATAAGAGAATTGGAAAGCTAAAGAGTAAGTTATCTTTGGATAAGCTGTGAGGAATTCCTGGAAGATAGAAAGAGTGGAGGAAGCAAAGCTTAAAACTTGCATGGAGAAAAACAGGTGGGCAGTAAGAACAGTCAGCTCTCATATTCAGGGGACGCATTTTGGGAAAACAATCCCACGAAACTGTGGACAAACCAGATGACAGACATCTGTATTCATTAATCTAGCTAATCTACTTTTTAAATTATAAACGTAATCAAGGATTGTTATATATTTAAGGAAAGCCAACATGGGGCTTGGTGCTGACCAATTCCAGAGAAAACAGAAATGATTCAGTGAACAGAACTGTGGGGAAAAAGTGAATTATTCAGCACTTACTATGTGCCTGGCTCTCTTCTAAGAACTTCCCATGAATAGATTCATTTCATTCTTAATAACTCTGAGAGATAGGGACTGTTACTACCCCATATTTTAAATGAGGGAACTGAGGAGCAGAGAGGTTAGCTCAATTTGCCTAAAGCCACACAGAGAGAAAGTAGTGGTGGAGATTTAAACACAGGCTGCTTGTCTCTAAAGCCTGTGCTCTTAACTGGAGAAATAGTGAAAGAGAATTTCCATGAAGGAGAGACAGTTGTCAGCTTTAAGAATGAAAGAATACTGCCGGTATTATGCACAATGAGTAACAAAAGACCAGATCTGAAGACCACCTGGAAAAAAAAGCACAGGTTTTCAGAAAAGAAGGAAACGACTTACCTACAGAAGAATAAAAATCCTACTGGTGTCAGAGTTCTCATTAATAAAGACAATGAAATCATTTCCAAAAGGGGGTGCACCTAGCTGAATGAGAACATATCCCTTCTTTACTTCCCTGCCAAAAGAGGGGAAGATATATTCAACCTTGAAAGTTTCACATGGTAAAGCAGCATTCAAGTTCATGAGGAGAAATAAAGACAAGACAATTTGAGACATGCAGGGACTCAGGATTTACCAAACACTAACCATCTCTGAAAAAAATTATTCAATAATAATTGAAATGAAAAATAAATTTAAGAAATTATGATGGTCACAGTAATGATCAAAGAAGTATGGAAAGGATTAAGTAAATATCAGTGCATAATATAAAGAGAATAAGTAACAATCCAGACTATAATAAGTGATATTTACCAACCCAGCAGCAGTGAAAATAGGGTGAACATGGAAACACACTAAGGTTCCTTCTGTTTCTAAAGAGAATACTGAAATAAACATACTTAGTTCTGTGTGTAGAAATCTTAAGAGTGACTATTACTAAAAGAGTTTTAGAATTTATCACTTCTAGATCACCAAAGGGGAAATATACAATAAAGAAAAATTGATCAATAATACCAAATGCAAGAAAATAAAAGAAATAAAAATTAAAATTAAAAAGAAGGATCAGACAGAGCACCTGGTTGGTCCAGTCAGTTAAGTGTTCAACTCTTGATTTTGACTTCGGTCATGATCACAGGGTTGTGAAGTCAAGCCCCGGTCTCGCTCCACATCACTCATGGAGCCTGCTTAAGATTCTCTCTATCCCTTTGTCCCTGTCCCCCCATCTTCCACTCATGCTCTGTCTCTATCACAATCTCAAAGATAAATAAAGAAAGAACTTAAAAAAAAAAAGAGGAGCAGACAGAAACCAATAAGAATGAATGCTAAATAGAAAAAGAATATTACAATATTAAATTCTGATTAATGTGAATTAAGTTCTGCTTTTCAAAAATGATCATTTTCAGACAATAAACATATCAAAAACCTCTGTAACAGAATATTGTTGAAAATAATAATAAAAATGCTTTTTCCCTCAAATAACCTATACTTCACTTTCATGAACAAATCAATACAATGCTAAAGAAATTTAATTATAATTTATTAAAAGAAAAATATTACTTGATTATAAAGTATTGAACTTAGGAATACAAGGATGGTTCAACATTAGAAAATGTATTATTGAGGTTAATTATAATAAATAGACAAAAGAAAACATCACATTCAATCATATAAGATAGTTGTATTCCTCTCAATGTAGTGTTTTTTCTTACCTATTTACAGGACTTCTTTATACACTCGAAATTAACCTCCTTCTGATATTTACATTGCAAGTGTTTTTTTCTTTTTTCTAATGTCTTATATGTTGAATACTTTAGAATGATATTTTCTGAAGACTATGAATTTTTTTTTTAAATATTTTATCTATTTATTTGACAGAGAGAGATCACAAGTAGGCAGAGAGGCAGGCAGAGAGAGAGAGGAAAGCAGGCTCCCTGCTGAGCAGAGAGCCCCATGCGGGACTCGATCCCAGGACCCTGGGATTACGACCTGAGCCAAAGGCAGTGGCTTAACCCACTGAGCCACCCAGGCGCCCCAAGACTATGAATTTTTTTTTTCTGGGTTTTTATATCTTGTTGAAAATAGGTTTTTTCTCCAACATCGGCCACAGCAACTTCTTTCAAGACACATCTCCAAAGGCAAAGGAAACAAAAGTGAAAATGAACTTTTGGGACTTCATCAAGGTAAAAAGTTTCTGCACAACAAAGGAAACAGTCAGCAAAACAAAAAGGCAACCCATGGAATGGGAGAAGATATTCGCAAATGATACTACAGACAAAGGTTGTAGTCCCAAGATCTACAAAAAACTTCTCAAACTCAACACCCAAGAAAACAGATAATTGTGTCCAAAAATGGGCAGAAGACATGAACAAACACTTACTTCTCCAATGAAGCCATACAAATGGTTAGTGGACACATGAAAAAGTGTTCATTATCATTAGCCAGCAGGGAAATTCGAATCAAAACCATATTGAGATATCACCTTACACCAGTTAGAATGGCAAAGAGTAACAAGGCAGGAAACAACAAATGTTGGAGGGCATATGGGGAAAGGGCAACCCTCTTACACTGTTGGTGGGAATACAAGTTGGTGCAGCCACTTTGGAAAACAGTGTGGAAGTTCCTCAAAAAATAAAAAATAGAGCGTCCCTATGACCCAGAAATTACACTACTGGGTATTTACTCCAAAGATACAGATGTAGTGAAAAGAAGAGCCATATGTACCCCAATGTTCATAGAAGCAATGTCCATAATAGTCCAATGAGATGTTCTTCAGCAGACAAATGGATAAAGATGTGGTCCATATATACAATGGAATATTACTCAGCCATCAGAAAGGATGAATCCACAACTTTTGCATCAGCGTAGATGGGACTGGAGGAGATTATGCTAAGTAAAATAAGTCAGGCAGAGAAAGTCAATTAATCATATGCTTTCATTCACTTGTGGAACATAAGTAATAGCATGGAGGACGTTAGGAGAAGGAAAGGAAAAGTTAATAGGAGGAAATTGGAGGGGGAAATGAACAATGAGAGACTGTGGACTCTGAAAAACAAACAAGGCTTTAGAAGAGAGGGGTGTGGGGAATGGGTAAGTCTGATGGTGGGTATTAAGGAGGGTACGTATTGCATGGAACACTGGGTGTTGTATATAAACAATGAATCTTGGAACATTGCATCAACAACTAACGATGTGTTTTATGGTGACTAACATAACACAATTGAAAATAGGTTTTCTTTTGCTTAGGGTTTCTTTTTAAAATTCTCCTATATTTTCTTCTACTACTTTTATAAGTAGTTGCCAATTGTAAAAAAAAAAAAAAAAAAAAAAAGAGGAAACAAACAAAATGTCATTGACAAAATCATGGTGCATTCATACGATGGGACACTCAATACGAGTTCAAATTAATAAGCAGAATTATATGAATGTGATGTGGAAAATATGAGAGTTATATGAATACACTGTGAAAAGAGCTCTAATACATGTAAAGTGGGAAGAGCAAATAATAATTGCATTAATGAAAAAGATGTCTTTATAGGATACAAATGCACAGAAAATATCTAAAATGACACATACCAATGCACACCAAAAATGGTCACTTCTGAGAAGATTAATTAAATTTTTCTCTATGGTTTGATACCAAGCAAATAATGTTAGAATAAAGAATAAGAAAGAGGAAAAAATAAAGATTCAGACAGGGTCCTAAGAGCTTCTTTTCTTAGCAGCATCAGATTTGAGGAGCCTGTGGTCCTCCAGGCACCTGTCTCTGAACTTAGCTTGTGTAACCATGAGAGCCCTGGACTGATAGCCAGCAGGATGGGAGTCACCTGGATCCTCCACTGTCACATAAAGTTCATGAACTCAGTTGACCCGTGAGGAGTCAACATAGGGCCAGCAACAGATCACTATATAGAGAGAAGAGACTTGCGTTCAAATCCTGACTTCACCTTCAAATCCCTTTATCCATTTGTAAGAGGGACAATAATGTGCACCTTACTGAGTACAGGTAGGGCAAAGTGATATATTTCTAACATAGTGCCCTTTGGATTATAAAAGGAAAGTTTTTAATGTTCCTTATGGTTCTAACATTTTATGGGTCTTTTGAAGCTGAGGAAAGTGGTTGGTGATAGTTCTTTTTAGTCATTTCCATCAGGTAAATGAAGAGCATTTACTATGGTAGCCTCTCACTGAGGCCCGCAAGATTAGAGTAATTATTTGGTATGGATTAAACTGGATTTTAATTATGGGCTCAAATGAGATCCTGTTGTGATTCATCCAAGGCAATGTTAAGACTTTATTTTTTTCTAATGGTTCTGATAGAAAGAGTAGAAGGTTATTCTCGGAACATGAAAAAGGCATAAATAGCCACAGCTGGTTTAATTACAACTAGGAAGAGATCAGAGGGAAGAAAAAAGATGAGGTATATGATCCCATAATATGCTAATTAGAAATTTTCATATATGTTGATGGGCAAATACTGTTCAATACATATCAGGTATTTTTGCAAAGACCTTGAAGAGAAAAACTGCACTGCTTTATGATCCTCTACTTTCTCTGAAGATAGTAATTTTCCAAACCACACTGGTCAGGGGTAAAAAAACAACTTTCTGCAAATATTCTGCAGTCAGGTCTTTGCAATCATGGTGAATGAAATGAAAGTGCTGATTAAGGGCTCTGTAGGAAAGTGACATGTGCAGAATTATAATAGGAAGGTGGCAGCAATTCAACCACTGGGTCATTTACTTTGGCAACTATCTAATGCAGATGACAGGACTATGGTGGAGGGAAAAAGAGTCATCCCAATTATGTTCCGCAGCATTTGCTTATTTTTCCATTTCTATTCCTTAATTTTGCTTTTTAAGCTGTGTAAAGGCATAAACTAGACATGCATTTATCACTTAATCCTACAGCATTTAGCATAATACATTACCACCTTGCACTAATAGCTGCTTAATAAATGCTAGTTGAATTGAATTTTCAAATATCTTGTGTTCTGTAGATTTATTCTGCGGATTGTAGTTTAAACAGTTGGCTATAAACTATAGGCAGATATGGGAAATAGGTTTTGTGTTTGGTCTGATAGAGTTTAAAACTTTTTTCTTTTTTTTTAAAATGAATTTTTTTTCCGGTTTTATTTATTTATTTGACAGACAGAAATCACAAGTAGGCAGAGAGGCAGGCAGGGAGGGGGGGGAGCAGGCTTCCCAGGACCTGAGATCATGACCTGAGCTGAAGTCAGAGGCTTAAACCACTGAGTCACCCAGGCACCTCTACAACTGACTCATTTTAAAATCTATTGCATCTAACAAAATTGCTCAAGTGCATTTCTGGTCAGGAGTTGTAGTTGGGAGAGTAGCATTGAAGCTAGTCTGATTTTTAAAAATGCCAAAGGAGGAGAAATCAGTCGAAGGAGCTGAAATCAGGTCTGAGGTGAGTTATTCTAATTTTGAACCCCTCTTGGTATCAGTAAAACCTTCTTTCTGTCTAACTCCCATCTCACAAAATACATTTTAATATCTTTTCTTCTTCCATTTTCTCAAGGGAGAGGTGGGCTCTGGTCAATTTACTATGTTATGTTGAAATAGCATTTATACACTTTACTGTGGCAGCAAGATTACCTCTTAGCCCCTGGTAAGGTCTGTTTTTGCCATTAACTGGTGAACTGCAGGGCTAGAAGCCATCAATGTAGATTACATTTTGAAGCTCTGCCGTCGCTATGTGCTGATTAATTTCTTTAGCTCTGATATTAGTCCAGAGGCAGAGAGGTTCAGTTTGGTAAAAAACGTTAACTGCCTCCTTCATTTGGACTGATTGATTGGTAGCTGAACAGAAGGCATTTTTTTTTTTTTTCTTGGCCCAAGATTAATGGAAATTCCACTTCAGATGCTCCCACTGAAAGCATAAGCTTTGTTATACCCATGCCGGGAGGGGGTGGGGTGGTGAAGATCAGATTTCTTCTTTTCTTAACTGTTCTTAACAGCTTTTTTGGAATCTTAGTTTTCCCCTTCTCTCAGCTAGCAGGGAGCGCTGGTGACAAGACACTGACTTTGAATTGGGGGATGGGACTGAAGACTGATCAGCTTCTTCCCCAGTCAATGCATTAATAAACAGCTCAGAAAATAACATGTCAACTCAGATTTCCTCTCTCAGCAGTGAATAACATTTCAGAATACTTTGGAGGTGCTCATAAGAGCAGTGCTTTATTTGTGATGGGTCCCCACTTCCCTCCCTAGCATGCAAATTCATTTTCTCTTCCTTTTCCTAAGCTGATTGTAATGTTTCCTGCTTGCCTGAGTATCATTTTCCAGGGGAGGGAACACATCTTTGTCCTGATTTTAGCCCTACAGTATAAGTGCTTGACGTAACCACTTAACAGTACTGAATTTTATGTGAGCCAGTTAAAACTTGAAACAAAACAATGAAACAATTCAAGCTATTTAAAAAAAATAACTTACCTAATAGTGAAATTATCTTCTAATATTAAGTGGTTACTTAAATATCAAGCAGAATGAATCGCTGTTGTCTATAACTCAGGCTGAAACTAGAAGTATTGAAAGGGATGCTTGTTACTTTATAGGAGGAATTTCTTTTTAAATCTGAATTGAGGTCAATGTATAAGAATCATAGCTAACATTTATCAAGTGATTATGAATAAAGCACTTGCTACTTATGTTAGATGCATTATCTCATGTAATCCCAAAAACAACCCTAAGAAGTAGGTGCTGTGGTTACTATTTTGCAGTTGAGGTGACTCCAGTTTAGACAGTTGAGTAGACTCCAGTTTAGACAGTTGAGTAAATTGACTCAAAGTTACATGGCCAGGAACTAGAGAAGGCAGGACTTGACCTGGAGCCTATTTGCTCCAGGTGAATCCAGTAAGCCACTGTGTTGTTATATTTCTATACAGACTGTGAGTGCTTGAAACATGCTCCTGTGGACTGTCAACTGCTTAACACCAATTTTGGGAGGTTGTTTTCTCAATAGTTTTAATTGGGTTCAGTATTTTTCTTCTCATCTTAACATTCACTTTTATTTAAATTCTAGAATATTTGCAAATGCATGTATTTCAGCCGATGGGTAGGTGATTATTGTAGGAGAAAAAAAAAAAACAACAAAAAAAACAAACTTAATGTCACTTCCTGAAAGAGTAGGGACTTCAATTGCCTTGTAGAATGGACAGGGGTTTGGAATAATGAAAAGGAGTGATGATGGTAAGTTGAGGAATCTGCTGCCATAGGGTATAGCCTAGTAGAACTAAGCCTTTTAACATTATCATCAAAAGGCAGAAAACAGTTTTCTTCTTAAGTGATTGGAAAGCATTATTTATTTAACTCACTATGGTGAATTTTACTATAATTTTTACTTGTGGCCCTTTTAAATGCTTTCGTTTTATATAGTATTATGCATGAACATGTGTCACTATTTGGCTTTCCAGCATTTGAACACTCTTCTACTTGGGGGCTTCTTTTCATTATGCAGATCTTGGTGGAAGGGAAGGCCAAGATCCCCAACAAAAGCAAAAGGAGAGGGACAAATAATCTCCTTTCTTGTTTCTTGCCACTGATATGATCTGGACTTGGCCAATCAGATGCTTTGCCTAACCTTGTGAGGTGATTTATAGAAATTTATAGCACTGATAAACTCCAGGGGAGGTAGCAGCAACACTGGGGCCCTAACCTGACATTCTGGTGCAAACTTGGCTGGGTTCTGGGCTACCAAGCTTGCTCAGTTTTCTGACAATATTATCCCCTAAACTTCTCAGAATTTTTTGTGAACTCCCATTACCCCACATTTAATACATACATATTCCATCAGGTAAGCCACAGGTTTGGGTTTTTTTTTTTTATAACAACATTATTGGAATATCACTTATATTCTATAAAATTCTCACAGTTTGTTTTTGATATGTACTCAAAAATCCCAATTGGTACAAGTCCCCTTTAAGAAACATATAACTGGGGGCTCCTGGGTGGCTCAGTTGGTTAAGCGACTGCCTTCAGCTCAGGTCATGATCCCAGAGTCCTGGGATCAAGTCCCACATCAGGCTTCCAGCTCCATGGGGAATCTACTTCTCCCTCTGACTTCCCTGTCTCATGCTCTCTCACTCTCTCTCTCTCAAATAAATAAATAAAATTAAATTAAAAAAAGAAACATATAACTGGATTTTATTTTATTTTTTTATATATAACTGGATTTTAAATATACAATGGAATTGTAAAAAATTAATACAAATCACATTGAATAAAATTTGTGAAACAGGAAAAATCATCTATAATCACAACATTGTAATATAACTATTACACATTTGTGATTTTAAAATTACTTTTTAGCCTGTACACATTTCCACAATTATTCTCACATCTCATCCAGTTTTAAAAGGATTCTCATTGGAACTGAAGCTCTTTCAGAGAATGAAATTGGTCATGAGATTTTTGGAGGTGCATTTCAAAAGTGTGGAATAATAAAGAGTCAGGATCAGATAATGCCTCCTTTTCCGGTTAGCATTTATGGAGCTAAGCATTAGCGAACTTTAAGAAAGGTCCTGTTAGCAAATAAAGAACAATTGTGTATAGAAGTTTCTTCATTTACACAAAGAAGAAAATGTAAGGTCATGAGAGAAGGTCATTTTCTAAGGGAGAAGCTGTGTGGCAAAAGCCTGTTTATGATTCACTCTGATACATACATTCAACTCTTATGATCACATTTAAGTTAAATTATGCAAGTATATTATCCATGTGCTTGACATAGGAAAATCATTATTGAGCAGAGTCTCTATTCTCAGAGATTTTTACAATCAATTTGGTGTGATAAAATGTGTAACATTGGACAACCAAAGAACATCATATGATGCTAGACATAAAATCAGTAGAAATAAGGGCCAAAGGAATATGTCTCTTATAGAGCTAAAGGAAGGGCTCCTTGGACATAAGAGTACTTCAGAGGTGCCAGCTGAAGAATGGGCAGGATTTGGGTGGATGTAGAGAAACAGGGAGAGCAAACTGAGATCAATATTAACACTGATGCTGTAGAAATGGAATGTTACTTTGGAGGTGTTCTCGCCAACTAGCTTGAGTTGTGTGATAATGATAACTTGGATCGGTATTTCTCAAACTTTATGATACTGAGATCCCTTTACATTCTTTAAAATTATTAAATATGCCAAATAATTTTTGTTTATTGTGGGTAATTTCTATTGGTATTTATTAGAGTTGAAATTAAAAATGAGAAATTTGGAAACATTTATTTATTACTATATTTAAAACAATGCTAAATCTCTTATAAGTTAAGAATATTTTAATGAAATACAATTGTATTTTCCAAAACAAAATATTTTTGTGAAAAGAGTGGCATTGTTTTTGCAAATCTTAAAAGAAGACAGCTGGTTCTTTTATCTGCTTCTGCATTCAATTTGTTGGAATACGTTATTTTGGTTGAAAAAGCTGAAGGAAATCTGGCCTCACAAAGATATGTGGTTAGAAAGGGGAGAAGTATTTTCATAGCATTTTCAAATAATTGTGAATATTCTTCTGTGATATTATGCTAGAATTGGACAAGAAGTAAATTAGTTGCAATTATAGAATCTTGAAACCATATTGGTAACCTTTTCCTATCTGCTACATTATAATCCACTGGTCTATTGTGCCCTTTGCTTGGATCTTTCATCTGTGTATAATTTTGTAACTTCATACATTGGTTATTTTGAAACTATTAGTTCATTGAGTTGTACTGATCTTCCAAATGCTGACATATTCCATTAAACAATATCAAAAGATCACGTTTGTTATATCATCCCTCCATCTCATTAGAATAGGCTCTGTTAGGAAGGTGTCAAGCCCATGGTGGCCAATACAAGTTCTCCAGCATTCTCATTTTCACTTGAGAGCTAGATTTTTATCATGGCAAGTTCTGTTAGTCCTCTCCCTTGAGCAGACCCAGCTATGTCATTCATTTTAGAGATGATGTCTGAAAATACTCAAATATGAAGGACCATAATTCGTCTGTCAATACTCCTTTCGGGTAAAAATCTATTGCATGAAGAAGTGACTTTTTCAGTCCACAGTTCAAATGATTGCACAAGTACTGTCCTTTTTTGGTAATGCAGCAAAAGTGCTTTATTCATACCTCCTCTTTTGTAATACTAAATATTAAAAAGACATGCACTCATGAGTTAAGATTTAATAAAATTAATCAACTTACTTCTTTGTCACATTCAGGGTATTTTTAAGTTCTTATGTGTATTGACTTTTCTTTTACTGACTGTGCTGTAATGAGGACTAGGATAACTGGCCCCTAGTACCTTTTGTAGTCTTGATTTATGTGAAGTGATCAGTAGTTGTAACCACCACCACTTTTGTTTCATCAGTGCAAACGTAATTAGCATGAATTGTCTTGGGACCCTCAGGAGTGTGTAGACTTTTGAGGACCACTAGCTTAGATTTAGAAGGTATGTCTGTACACCAGGTATTTTTCTGTGATTTAAATGTACTAACTTATTTAGTTCTCACAACTCTCTTTAGGGGATCCTATTACTACCCCTACTTTATCCATAAGGACACTGAGGCCCAGGAGTTACATTTCCAGGGTCACACTGGTGGGACATGAGAGAGACATAATCTGGAGTTAAGTCATTTGTGTAGTGGCCTTGCTTCTGAACCAATAATTGTCATTTGTTCTGGACCCAGGGCTGGATATATGCAGTGTGAGTCTCACATTCATGGTAAATGGTCCTGAATCATCTATGTCCTGAAAGGAAAGAGGAACAAATGAGAAAGCCATGGGAATGTAGGAAACTCTTAAAATTTTCACCTGCTAAATACCTTCCACTGCCTTCAGAATTGACTTCCCACACCTTCCCTAACCCTGTTGACTTGCAGTCCCTTAAAATAAGTGCCAGCATGATCTTTATTAGCCTGCACCTGGAGAGAAAAAGAGGATTATGTGGAAGAGTTTGTCTGTAATCACTTCGTTGGGAGATGCTGTCAGTCGGCCTATGGCCATTCTAGAATGGGGATCCTGGGGAATGTATTCACCAACTTCCTGAGTCTCCCTCAGTTTTCCGATCCACTTCCTGTTGGAAACCAGAAAGCAAGCGTCTCCCTGATGCAGTGGAAGGAATCCAACACAATGAATTTGTAGGAGTTCCTTGATTGACATATCTTATATTTCACCTTAGTATTAAGTCTTACGCTTTACTCATACACCTGGAAGATAAACTGTATTAGTCTACAACTGTGTTGAAGACATATTTTAGATGTCACAATGATTCTTACAAGCCTGTCACAGTGAGTAGATATTTCCCTGTAGATCTGGCTCTGGCTCCTCATTTACAGTGTTTGCATATGGTAACCCACTTGTTTCCCTTTCCCTCTCTGCCTGGATTGAAACTATTGTGTCAAGAATTGCCCTAGGATGGAGCACCTTCAGCTCCCAATCTGAAGTACCAAAGTGGCAGTGGAACTGCTAACTTCATGCATCCATTTGTCTGACATCTTGTCAGTCTCTTCCACTGATTCAAAGACTTCAATCTCAAATGCTTTCTGTACTACTCTCCGACACTCTATAGCCATACTGGGGCCCATCACTTAGTAGTAACCACACCTTTTCTCTTTGGAGATACAACCATTAACTAATTAGTCTTTAGTAAATAATGTAAATAACTAAAGAAGAATTGGAGGAACACAGAGTTAAGGCACTTGTCCATATGGTCAAGGCACTGAGTCATTTATGCACTGTCCAGATGTATCCCTTGAAGGTTATGGTGACAGTTAATTTTTGTGTCATCTTGGCTAAGTTATGATACCCAGCTCTTTGATCAAACACCAGTCTAGCCATTGCTGTGAGTGTACTTTTTAGATATGATTAACATTTAGATCAGTAGAATTTAAGCAAAATTAATTATCCTACAAAATGTGGATAAGCCTCACCAATCACTTGAAGGCCTTAAGAGAAAAGACTAATGCCCCCTCCCCCTTTTTAAGATATTATTTATTTATTTGACAGAAATCACAAGTACGCAGAGAGGCAGGTAGAGGAGAGATGGGGGAAGGAAGCAGGCTCACTGCTGAGGAGGGAGCCCGATGCAGGACTCAATCCCAGTATCCTGAGATCGTGACCTGAGCCGAAGGTAGAGGCTTAACCCACTAAGCCACCCAGGCACTGAAGACAGATATCTGTTGAGGAGGAAGGATTTTTGCCTCCAGGCTGCCTTTAGATTCAAATTTTAGCATCAACTCTTCCCTGGGTCTCCAGGCTGCTGGCTTGTCCTGTAAATTTTGGACTTGAAAGACTCCATAATCACATGAGATAATTTCTTCAAATAAATCTCTCTGTATATACATTCTAGTGGTTCTGCTTCTCTGGAGAACCCAGTCTTAAATGGACATGATTTATGTATTTGGAATCTAAATATAAAGGACAAGTTGTTCAAGAACACAACTTGATTGGGTAAAAAACACGAGCAAATCTCTTAAGGAATTGTAACGGTTAGTTTACTATTTTTAGGTCTGGCTGCACATTAGAATCAACTAGGGAAATTAAAAAAATACTTACGTCCAGGCCCCACTCCAGATCAATGAAGAATCTCTCAGGAGTGACCCTGACAGTGGGGTTCTAAAAAGCTTCAGGGCAATACTAATATGCAGCCCAGGTCAAGAATCAGTGAATGTAGGCAGTCTCTGGGAAGAGCTAAAGCCAGTTCTGAGAAAACATAAAGAGAACCCTTCTTCCTGGGGCATAAAATGCAGCTGCCTATAAGGGACAAATTAACCAGGAACAATACTCATGCTGATTACACCTCTTCACCCCTGGCATTCACTGCCAGCTCACTGGAACTTTCAGTTTCAGGAAACCTATAATTTATAGAATTCCTTTGAAGATGCCTTTGTGAATAATGCATATCTGTCTACTGTCCATCAAATGATTTTGTCATTCTGAGTGGGTATGACCAATATGAATAGTCAGAATTGAGCTCCTGCTGGACTTGAAGGAGGATCACCCTTCTATTCATAATTACCTTATGTCATTGGAAAAGAGCTTTGCCCTGGATTCACAAAAGACTTTGGCTTGACACGCTACCTTACCTTAACCATATGCTACTGTGCAGGCTAAAAAAATAGTGTCTTTTGAACACTGACTAGAATTATATTCATTTCCTCCCAAGATAAATAGATTCTGTTGAACATATTCATTTTTCAAAGACCATTCAGTATCAAGGAACATGCATCTGATCTTTAGGTGGGTGGTGCGGTCAGAGCCAGATGAAGTGAGTGGAGGCAAATTAGTGAAGGTTGTGCCCCAGGACTAACCTCTCCTTGGTCTAAGGGGCCATTCCATTGTTGGTACAAGGTTCCCTCTGCTAGAACCTTGGCCTCTAACCCTTGTCCTAATTTATTGAGGTGAAGCTTGAAAGTGGAGCTATTTTTACCTTTTGGGCACAATGATAGCCAGCACCACATGGAGAAGAAGTGTGCTGGGCAGCAAAGTTGCAAGGGACGTGAGTGTTTGCCTTTGTTCTTTGTCTTTGCATTTGCTCCCAGGCACATTTCCTGCCAGGTGAGGTGTCTAGCCTGCAAAGCTGCCTGTGTGCACTGAGGAAGACCTTGCCATGTTATTGCCCCACCTGAAACAATGCTACTGTCCACCACAACAATGGCATCACTTTGCAGAGCACGGACACCATGATAACCTCATGTTGTTCTCATTCTGTTCAGGCAACTACAAATATCACCATTTGGGGGCAAAGAAAATCATAGAGAAACAATGACATTCTGTTCTGTGCCTGTCCTTACAGGATTAGGGAATGGAAGCCCTAGGGCTAGAATCCTGACCCAGCTCCTGTTCCAACACTCTTGAAGTTAATGCTATATTTATCTACTTCTCTTTACCAGGAAAGAGGTGTTATTTGTGTATACCTCTGGAAAGAGAAAGAAAGGTCCTTTGGAGAGAGAGGAAAGCTGGGAGCAGCTGCTAGTGCCCTTGCTTTAGGTATCTGTAAGCAGGTGGTAGTTGAGGGGTTCTTCATCTGTAATGCCCAGTGAAAAGTGGAGAAAACAGGGTAGTGCCCTAGTGCTCACAGGCCCTGCCTGGCAGTGAAGTGGAGTAGCCCCTGGGGCCACTTGACTTCACTTTTGGCAGGGAAGGGCCCTAGAGATCTGGAGAGTGCTCATTGCTGGAAAGGGCCAAAGGGCCAAAGAGAGGCTGATATTCACTGCTGCACTGGAGAACATGGAAAGCGTGAGTTCAGATGGGACATGGTTGGAGGGAGGGAGCCAGGAAAAGGAGAGCCTGCACTGGAGTGTTGGTGGCCCTGACTGGAGGCCTTGTGTGGTACATGGCAGAACAGAGCTTTGCCAAGAGTGAAATTTGGTGAGCATTTGTATGGAAATGCTGGGGCTGCAGAAATGATGGGACTGCATGTTTTCCTATGTAATATGAGCAATGTTTATTATTACAAGAATGTTACCTTCAACATCAATAAAAGGAGAACAAGCATTCAGTTGATAGGAAGACAGCTCACACTCCCTCACTCCAGGTCACATTGTTCCAAAGCCTGACCCCAGTGAGTGTGTCAAGGGGATCTGGACTTCTGATACCCCACAGATTCCATCAACCACTATCATCTTCCAAACACCAGTGCAAACAAACTGTCATCTCCCAAACACCATTTCTAGTTTGCCCATCAAACTAGAAATGAAAACATGGTATTACTCAAGGATAGTGAGGCTTTTTAAATGAAAACACATGTTCAAGGATACTCACTGTAGCATTATTTATAGTGGCAAAAGATGAAAGCAAGCTAGATGTTCACACCGGAAAACAGGTTAACATACAACCCTACGGTGAAGCTTTTAGAAATGGTGTTTCAAAGAATATTGAATGGCATGGAAAATACTCAAAATAGATGGTAAATCAAGAAACAATAACATAAATTCATATAATCACTGTGTTTCCAACAGTATAAAATGTGTGTATGTTTATATATATTTACGCCACAGTATAAAATGTGTGTATGTTTATATATATTTACACCCAAAAACTCTTTAGGAAAATATCAAAAGACTGGTAATTAGCTCCAGAGAGTATGGGGTTAATGATGATTTTGTTTTCTAATTTTTTGCTTGTCTATATTCCTAAATTCCCTACACTGAACATATTTTTATCACTAGAATAAACCCAAATGTTACTAAAATGCACAGAAGACCCCCATAAAGTTTGTCCTACTAGTTTTAGTTAGAAGCAAGATGAGGCAGAAAACGGCCAACATATTTCGTACACTGTCATTCAGCATTTATTGAGACTAGTATGTCCCAAGGTTATATAACATTGAAAACCGATGTTGAATGATGGGAGAGGAAAACAGAAAGGTTGATTTCTGATGATGCTAAATAATTAGGGCTTTCTTCTCTAGGTCAGTGTTGTTCAAATTGTCAGTCTCAAATTCCAATCACAGGTCATGAAATAACATGTTGGATTATATCCCGTGTTAAAAAATTCAGAGGAAGAGAATAGAAAATATCAGAATACATCACCTATACTAAGGTTAATTGTTGTTTGTGGAATTTCTTTCTTTTTATTAACTTAAAATTGCTTTTGAGCATGAGACAACTACAGATTCACAGGAAATTGCAAAGAAATTCACAGGGAGTTCTTGCGCACCTCTCTTTCAGCTTCCTCCGATGTTAACATCCTACACAACTGCAGTACTAACAAAACCAGAAAATTGACATTGGTATAATCCATACAGCTTCCTTGGATTTCACCTGTTTTGCACACTTCCATTTATTTGAGTGTGCATGCAGAGATCCATGTGATTCTGTGACATGTGTTCACTGCCACGATCAGGATGCAGAACTATTCCTTTGCCAAAAGCACTATCCCATTCTAGCTATACTCACCTGCATCACTCTCCAGTTCCTGTCAACCACCAATTCATTTTCCATGAAATATGCATTTTACTTGTGTGACTGTGGGTGCACACATGTGTGTCAAAGACATAAAATGTGTTTCTGTGAGCTACAGTCAAAAAAATTAAAAACTACCACTTCATGCTACAGAAAGATTGTTGGCTGGGGTGGAGGGCATAGCATTATCATACTTATTTTTAGAGGTCATCCTGACAAGAGTGAGGAGGATGAATTGAAAAGAAGCTTGAAGTGGGAGCAGGGAGGCCAGTTCTTGCCTGCACTTGTGATGAGTTATTGAATAATGATATAGACCAACTTTCCTTCATTTGCTCATTCATTTCTTCATTCCTTTTTTCCTTCCATCCTTAGATCACTAAATATGATCTATATATAATATGACATTTCTGTTATATAATTGATTATTTATAATATATGAAATATTATTATCAAAATATTATGTCATATAATGACAGCTGTATATCCACTAGTGAATTAGGATTGTGATATGGTTAATTAATTATTCTTCACAATATTAATTACCTTTAATTAATTAATTTTAAAAGACTTTATTTGTTTATTTGAGAGAGTCAGAGATAGTGACAGAGTGCATGGGTGGGGAGGAGAGGGAGAAGCAGGCTCCTCACTGAGCAGGGAGCTCAATGCTGGGCTTTATCCCAGGACCCTGGGATCATGACCTGAGCTGAAGGCAGAAGTTTAACCAACTGAGCCACTGAGATGCCCTAATTATTAGTTTTTCACAATAATTAACTCCATCCATATTAGCTATGGTAATGTCATGGTTCTGTTCATTGTTACTTGTGTTTGATTTCCTTTACTATTTTTTTTATCCTACCCTGTGGATTTTTAAATTCAAAATATGGAGGTTGGTTGACTTAACTTGTCATTATCAGTAAAGTTTGTCATTATCAATAAAGGGCAGCAAGCAATCTAAACAAAGGTCATTGTTAGTGAGAAAGTTAAGACAAGAGTCATTTTGCAGAAAGCAGTGAATTTTGGTTCTGGTTTATTATATGTCTACTTTTATGTCTTCTCTTTGTACTTTACATTGGAAGGGGTGAGTGGACATATGGAATGTATAAGGGGAGTTTCAAGAGTACTTTGGAGGTGATGATATCAATAGATCATACTTGTACTCCAGACTGGCTTTTGTTTGTTTATTTGTTTGTTTAGGGAGTCTATGCTGGGTGAGGCAACATTTGGAGGACAAAGACAAATATGAACAAAATGGACAGGCCCACTAATTAGGCAGTATGCAGAAATCTAATTAGGCAGTATGCAGAAATCTAAAAATAAAATGCTTTGGACGCAGATTTGGTGGATAGACAGGGGTGTTAGCTAAGACACTAAGGAAAAAGACATTGGCAAACTTTGGAAACTGAGGTAATATCTGTCGAAAAGGCAGGGGAGAAATATTCCTCAGAAGTCAGTGGCCAGTGGTCAGTATGAGAATCATATTTCCTAGGTCACCTCATTGCTATAAGTATCAAATCTACCATATACATGCTGGCTTTTGTTACTACCATCAAAATGCTGTTGAATTAATAAATACTTCTACTTTTTTTTAAATTTAAATGAGCCAAGGCAAATCATAGGTAAGGTAGGAGAAAATACTAGAGCACTAGAAAAGCATTCATTTCCTTTCCTTTTATCATAAGGGCTTGCGAACTATATTGTGCACCAACTAAATAGTCACATTCCAATTCTGTTACACCTCCAGCTCTGTTTCAACTAATTCCCAAGTTCCAGTCTCTACCGACTACTTGTCTGGTAGATCCCTGCTCTACGTGGAAGCTCTTTTATATTTCTAAAGCTTATTGTCTGTAAAAAGACATTTTTCTTTGCCTTCTTGCATTTTGACTCTGAATCCATGGTGAAATTTTAAGCATTTATCTCTTCTCTCATTAAACAATGACCTGGTAAGAGTGCCAAGATTTGTCTTAATGATGAAACCTTGCTCGGCCGTAAGCTTTTTGGAGCAATGCAACCCTGACTTCCTCATAGTCTGCTGGATGGTCTCAGGAGCCTATTCCTCCTTTGGCAGGAAATAGAGAGAAGGTCATCCAGGAGATCTTCCTGAATTCTGGTCTGGGATTCTCTTTAAGTGTGGAATTGGGGGAAAAAAAAAAAAAAAAAAAAAAAAAAAGGTGTTGTCTTGTTTCTATATAGACAGTGCCTTGTTTTTACAGACTGAGCAGCATTATTCTCCATTTCTTTCCAAGATATTGAGTAATCATTTAAACATATTAGTTAATAGAAAATGATTGGTCAGGGAGCTAGATCTTTTTGGCAGCGTCTATAGTTGTCCTCTCCAAATTTGGAGCTAGGATACATTGGAATTCTTTCATGTGTCCAGAGGAACTGGAGACTATGATTCTGCCATGTGGTCAGAGCCCTAACTTCCCATGTGGTCAGCTTAGGTGGGAAGGGACGTAATCAGAGGGTTGGCAATTATCCTGTTTCTGGGAGCTGAGTTGCCAGTTGTTTGAAAAGATTGTAGTAAAAATAACAGTGCAAAGCAATAAACACAGGAAAACTGATGGTTTGGAAGAATTGTCAGTGTATTTACTTCAGATGAAGCTTTGAACTCAGGTGGTACATTAGACCCTTTCTCTCTATTTTCAAAAAATGTTTTCTGGAAGAAATGTCAAAAAATCCTAGTAGGGGAGGACTGTGAAGACAGACCCTGGCTAGCAGGTGAAGCACTTAGGCTTCCTGATCCATTGTAACTGCCAGCCCATCATGGTTGAGGAAACATCGATGTTGCTAATAGTTGCTTATGACACCTGTTAGTCCTGTGCATGCAGTGTTCTGTTCTTTATATAGTTTTTTAAACTATTATTCTGTGATGACATGAGAAAGGACTTTGAGATTTGGAAGGGTGAAATATTTACAGCATTGAGCATAAATGGGATGACTTCTGGTTTTTTTTTTTTTTTAAAAGATTTTATTTATTTATTTGTCAGAGAGAGAGAGAGTGAGAGCGAGCACAGGCAGACAGAGTGGAAGGCCAGGCAGAGGGAGAAGCAGGCTCCCTGCAGAGCAAGGAGCCCGATGTGGGACTCGATCCCAGGACGCTGGGATCATGACCTGAGCCGAAGGCAGCTGCTTAACCAACTGAGCCACCCAGGCGTCCCAGGATGACTTCTGTTCTATCAAACTAATAGATGCTGTATATGATGTTAATGATTGGGTTATATGTTCTACCTTCCAGAAAGATGCAAATAACCAGAAATAGAAGCTAAATACTGTGTAGAACTGGGGCACTTCAGGGTGTCCCTGGACTCAGTGCTTGTGGTGCTATCTCAATGAACTGTGGAAGTCAGAATAATCAAATCTTTAAGCTGTGTCCAATTTCTCTTAAGAAGAGAGACAGCCTGAGGCAAAAAACCTCAGGTTTCAGGGAGGAAGCAGGTAAGCATGTAAGGGAGGATCATTATCATCAGAGAAAGGATTGGTGACACTGAGCCTGTCACTTGCCTTGCCCAAGCAACCTGGGGCTGTGTCATTGTGAGGGAGGGGAAATCAGCCTATTATCTTAGAGAAGCTAGCCAAAAACTTCTTCTTCTTCTTCTTCTTTTTTTTTTGTGTAAAATATCTTAAAAATGGAGCCAGTGATGAACCGAGGAAAGAAGCAGAGTTTGGGAAGAGAAGCTCATATTTAATGGATAATTAGTTTTTACTTTGGGACTTGGGTGTTGTGTGGGGTTGGGGTATATATGTGTTTGTGTGTGTGTGTGTGTGTGTGTGTGTGTGTGTGTGTGTATGTGTATGTGTATTTAATGTTTGGTCAAAAAAAGGTATCCAAACCCATAAAATAGACTCTTAACTGTGGAGAACAAACTGAGGGTTGTTGAAGAGCAGGTGGGCAGGGGATGGGTTAATTGGGTGATAGATATTAAGGAGGACACCTGTGATGAGCACTGGGTATTATATGTAAGTGAAGAATCTAAATTCTAAATTCTACTGAAACTAATATTCCACTATATGTTAACTAACTTGAATTTAAATAAAAACTTGAAATAAAAAAATGTACCCAAAATGGTATCAAAAGAGTCATTGTGTAAGATTTTTTATGTTCAAAGGATTTTATGTACAAATTTGCTCCTTTAAAGGGTACATAATTTGAATATTGGCTCTCATGCATTTTTGTTGCTTTTCCAACTTTTGTATTTCCCAGTAAATATTTTTCTTTTAAGTTGGAATCCATGCATATGTGAAATATTCTCACATATAAATCATATTCTATTTTTATTTGGGAAAATATAAAATATTTTTACTATAAAATAAGCAAAAAAAACTGTATTAAAATGAAAACTGGGTATTAGAAAGATTCAAGAATAACCTCATGGTGAATTTTACCTCTTGTGAAATATCCCTCTCTTGGTAAGATTCAGCTTTCGACATTGGTTTCTATTCTGTACAATGTTATTTATATTTTGACATTGTGCTTTTTTTATTGTGGTCTAGAAATACCATGCTTCTCCCAGTTGATTTTGAGAGGTAATCTTCTGACCCAGTCTCTAAGATATGCTATCTAAAACATGCCCCCAAATATGTTTGAAGTTATAAAACAGAAATAAGTAAAAAAAAAAAGGATGATGGTATATTTTTTTTCCTTTGAATGAACATGTAACACTAATGCCCATGTCAATGCATGTTTGATTACTCTCTCTTTAAATTACTTGATTAATAAAGATATCATTTTCTCCATTAGCTGGAATGGAATGTTATAGTTACAAAATATTTATATAAAATTTAAAATAATCATTCTTTCAGATGAAGTATGTTAGCATGTCTTGAGTAATACTAATATTATGTTGTTCTAAATGAAGCCCAAAGAGGAATATTTGGAGTGTCTCAACTTAGCATTTTGAAGACCTTTTAGTATCAAGGGCATCCAAATGAAAATTATCTCTCCATTGAATAACCATCCATTTATCTTCCTATAACCTCTGAACTTTCTGGTCTTCAGTTCCTCAATGTAGACCCCCAGATCACTAACTAGCCCCTCAGCTTCTGAGTGAGTCTACCTCTTGGGTCCCACCCTGTCCCAGCAGTCATTCTTACTATGTGAGAATAGTCTTCTGTTTCCCACTCTTTCCTCAATAGTAAGGTCAAATTTCAAGGTCCATCCTCTAAAAAAAATTTTCCTGTTTACACATTAACTTAGCTTCTTTTTTTATCCTATTTCTGCAGAAATTGACTTTGGTCACATTGCTTCTAGCATGTTGTAAGATTCTAGAAGAGAATTTGCATTACTTCACATTCTGTACCTATTGAACATGGCAACTTTTAGAAGTCCATGATTCATATAGGGCCATACTTAGGAATGATGATTTTCCTACCCCTTCCCCCAACACAACCCCTCATATGTGTGCACAGGTGAAAACTAGAGCCTCACTACAGGAAAGCTGAAAGGGGACAGTGTGTCTCACACAAGATGCCTGAAGGACCTCTGGCAAGAGGTGGTGTCAGCAGGGGGTTTATCAGTTGATTGTATGTGTACTTCTATCCCTAGCAGACCATGACCTCCTCTCCCCAGGGGCAACCTCTCTGTAGACTCCACGGATAGAATCACTATCCAGCCACAGGCAAGAGCAAAAGGTCAAAATCCCCTAGGCTGAGCTGCCTCTCTCTGCTTCTTATCCTATGGCTGCCTCTAATGACAGTCTGCCACTCAGCAGCATTTCTAAAATGGCATTGGATAATTAAGGAATTCATTGTGGAACATTTAATAATTTAGGATATTGTCTCTAAATGTGGAGGTGCTTATATTGTTGGGAAGTATTGATTGTTAGCATAATGTGGCAATTCCAGGAAGTGTACACAGTAAATCAGTAACCTCACTGTCTTCACCAGAGTTGTTCTGTAGGTGAAATAATTTTGTAAACATGGCACCAGAACATGGTGTTCAGGAAACGGGGTGGACAGAAGACAAGGGATATGGTGAGACTGACAGATGTAAATTATAAGATGGAGGTGTGTTCTTTTAGCCTCTCTGTAAGACTGTGTGCTGTGAAAAGAATATTTGGTAAAAAATTGCTTTAACTACTTGCTTTATGATTTGATGCAGGCATCTAATCTCTCTTTCTTTCAGTCTCTTCATCTATAAAATGGAGGTGAGAATAGTGCCTGCTCCAGGTGAATAGCAACTAACAGATTTAAGAGTTTATTATATGTCAGGCATTGATCTAATAGCTTAATATTACTAACTCCTTTCATCCTCAAGCCCACACAGTCAGTATCATTATTAACCTATTTTACAGATGTGAAAACTGAGGCACAGAGTTGTTCTCTGTAAGTTGTAAGTGGTAGAATTGTAATTACTCAGGCCATCTGCTCCAAAACCAGGAAGATACACCTATTCTCCAGTGCATGTCACAGAATGGTTTTTCAGGTCAAGTTGTTTCTTTAATTCTGATGTAAAATACAAACATTAAATGTTAAAGTATTCAGGATGATGTAGACATACACATATACCACTCTTACCGGCTTTTACTGGCTAGTGTGTAGTTGTGTTTTGAGGGATTTGGTTTGACCCGTGTTCTATTCAGATCCATGGAATAATAAACCATGCATTAATGGGATTATAAACTTCCTGAAATGTAGAGCTGAAAGAGTAAAAGCGATCTGCACATTAGAGATCAAGGTTAAACCTTTTTCAGTACTCAGATTGCATCTTTTTTGTTTCAGCCAGGGACAGCTTGAGAAGCAGCTGGGGTAAAGTTATTAAGAATAGGGCTTTGAACCTTGGCTCTGTCACTATTAGCTTCAGGATAGTAGGAATATCACTTGTTCTCTGTGCCTTGATTCTGTATTTATAAAATGCGGGCAACAGTGTTACCTTCCTTAAAGGTTTAAGGAAACTTAATCATCATTAAGATGATATGTGACTAGCATTTGGAGGAATATATGGCACATTGTGATACCAAGTATGGGTATACCAAGTAATACCCATACTTCCTATGGATATTAGCGATTATTATTCAGACTCTCCCAGAATATACTTCCTTTTGAAAATTAGTGGAAACCACATCTAAAGCAGGCAGAGTTTTCCCTAATAGGTGTATGTGTGAGGAAGGGAAGTATTGGGGACAGAAAGTGAGTGAGAAAATGTAAAGGAAAATGCACTATACATGAACTAGGCAAAAATTCACAGAGAGAGACAGTAGTGACTTGGCAGGGAAATATTGGAAAATGCATTCTGGGGAAGAGCTGAAATTCCCAGTGGGAGATCTGAAAAGGAATCCCAGAAGGCAAATGGACATTCCCCTCGCCTCTTTCAGGCCAGTCTGGTCCTCACTCAGACACAGGTATGAGTTGATATGGAAGGCAGGAGTCTGCCACAGACTGGAGACTAGAGAATACGATTCTAACTCATTCTCTCAGAGCTATGGAGGCATTACTCTAGTGCATTTTTCTTTATGTCAGCTAACATTGTTCAGAACACATGTTCAGGGCCCTCTCAAATAAGCTTACTTTTCATAGCAGGTACCATCTGAGCTGAGCATTATCTCCAAATTCAGCAGAATGGTTTCTGTGTACAGCTGTAGCTTACATTTCTTAGCATGGCTACAAGTGTCAGAAGTACTCCTCAAATATATTTCTTTATTGGCATCCTGTTAGTAGTTTGGATTCAAGGCATTGAAATAGTCTCAATCACACCAGATTTAAATAAAAATAAGGAAGATATATAATTAAAGAGAATGAAGAAGAAAGTCAGCTTGAAATAGTGAACCAGTTAAAAAGTGTGTCTCAGGGGAAATTTTAGTATTAATTGTTTCCAAGATGAATTTCCAAGAGGCAAATTCATCTAAGAGTTTTAGACAATATGAATCTTACTAGACCTGCTTCACTGAAAATATTATGATTTTTAATTTTGCACTATTAGTATCTGCGAGAACGATCACATTTTAAATGTAATCTTATTCATATCATTAACTTGTTTAATGAGTTTAAATAATAAGTCTTAATTATTATTCAGATAGAATCAAATTAATATGCTTTTATGTTTTTAAGAAAGCGGTCAGTGCTTCTGTGTAGCAGATAGCTTAAAATAAACAAATGATGAATTTGATGTTTTCTGAAATATCAAGCTTTTTCTTAAAATTTTGCCTGTGGTTGGGGGAAAGGATGAAGGCCCAGCGTGGTATAAAATAGAAACTATTTTGAAGTCACAACAACTGGAGTCAGAGTCCTCGCTCTATCATTCTAGCCTTGATATCTTAGACAAGACAGTAAACCTTTTGAGTCTTAGGTGTCCTTATCTGTAAAATGCAAGTCTGAGGGTAAGAGTGAGAGAGTGTATATAAAAGAGCAACCACAGCTCTTGATACCTGTTGGGTACTCAAAAGTTGGTGATTATTGTTAGTAGTCTAGTGGTTTTGCAATCTGCCTACAAATTATTTGACTCATCTCCCTTCAGAAAGTGGAACCTGATTCTCCTCCCTCTGGATGTGGACTGGACTTGGTGACTCACTTGTAATTAATAGAATGTGGTTGTAGTGATGATGTGTAATTTCCAAGACTAGGTCCTAAAGAGGAGACTTTTGCTGTCAACTGCCATGTTGGGATGATGTGCAAGCGGTCTGTGGAGAGGTGTGCATGGAGGAGTCAGCCTTGGAGAGAAACTGAGACCTCTTGCCAAAGTTCAGTTCCAATTTGCTGGCTTGTGTGAGTGAGCTGCCTTAGGAGTGGATCCTTCGTCTCAGTCAAGCCTTCAGATGCTTGCAGTCCTGGCCAACATCTTATCTGGAGTCTCCTGAGAGACCTTGAGTCAGAACCATCCTGGTTCCTGTGAGATGATAAATGTTTCTTGTTGTAAGTCACCACATTTTAAGGTAATTTGCACACAACAAAATACAAATACTATAGTAAACATAGAAGCTAAACACCACAGAGTGCCATGAAAAACTTGAATTAGTTAGCAGCCCCTGCCTGTGTCTAGGTATTTACAGTTGATGCTAAAAATCAAAGCGGTGGTTAATTTGTTAACGTATCCTATTTTTTTTTTTTTTTTAAGCAAATGCACTAAGCACTAGCTTTGAACAAGGCCCTTAGTGAGTCTTGAGAACCATGTCAGCTGCAGGAAACAAAATGAATTACTAGGCAATGGTCTTTGTCCTCCAGATCTAACCAAGGCCTTAATGCTTCCTCCTAAGGATCTTCTGTTCATCCCTGTATCTCATTGCCACAACCGTTGGGAATACCACAATTGTCCCTTCCCAGGATCACTGGCTTCCTGTTTACAATCTCATCCTATTAGGTAATATATATCTATAATTATGAATTATAAGCACCCAGGCTGAACTATGCAAATTAAATCAATTTTTTTCCCTGCTTAGAATATTATGGTGTCTCTCCAACCACTTGGAAAACGATCAAACATTTTCTGGCCTGTGAGACCCTACATGATTTGAATCTTTTTGGCCTTCTCTTTTGAATTCATTATCTCCCACCTCCCTCTGTCGATTGATTATGCTTTAGCTACACTAACCTTCTTTCTGTTCCTCAGCTCACTGTGGGATACTGTCAAAAAGAGAGTGTTCCAATAAGTCACCTCTCCCTGTATTCATACCCTTTTGTGCCCCTTCCACATTGACTGACTTGCCCTAATGACTTATTTTGACCTCTGAGACAAGAGCAAATATGATATAAGAGGAGGCTTGATAAACACTACACATTGAGAACTTTCTTTCCCTGGATGCTTGTGGAAGAAGCCTGAATTACCCTGCTATTTCATGAGTGACACACAGCTCAGTTTCCTTCGTTATTTCTGCTGACCTACATTTAACCTCTAGACATGCAGTGAGCCCAGCACATGAGTGAGTTCAGAGGTCATGGGATAAGGTGCTATAGCTGAGATCAGCCCAAGCTGTTAAGCTTTGTGACAAATGCAGATGTTGTGTAAAGTCATTAAGTCGCTAAAGCAAAAGATAGCTGCTAAACACTAAACTCATTCCTAATGTAGGGTCCTAATACTAGTTGTCCCCTCTCATTGGTATGTTGTCTTTCCATATCTGCCATGGAAGTTCTTTCCAGTCAATGAGATCTCATTTTAAACCTCAGCATGTAGAAGGCCTTGTCTGAATACACAGCCCAAAGGAGTTTTATATTCACTATCTGTCATGCCATTATGTTTTTCCTTATATCATTATCTCATGTTTTCTTGTTCACCACACATTATGATATCTAAGATACTGTTGGTGGCAATCCATTCCTGTTTCAGAATTTTAAAATATGAAATAAGAGTACTCTGGATTAATGAAATATAATATTTGATTATTTATTAGTGTGTCTTCATGAGAGCGTATGCTTTGTGAGAGTAAGACCTTTTATTTCATCTTGACCCCCTTTGATCATTCTCCATAATTCCATATTGGAGTTAAAATAAACTTTCTAAAATGCTAGTAATAATACAACACCAATACAAACACTAATAGAAAATAAACTTTCTACAACATGAATACAAAACACTAATACAATACTATTCTATTTTAAATGATTAATTGGCCCCCTCCCCCTCCATAGGACAAAATCCAATATGCCTAAGTGGGTCATCATTGGGCTCTTGCCCATACATCCCTCCGGATTCAGATCAACTTCTGCTTTGCTCATTTCTCCAGCAACATCTGTCTTCTTTCAGGTCTTAGACCACATAATTCTGGCCTCAACACTACCACCATTGACTCTGCCAGATATCCTTTCCCAGCCTCTCCACCTGACTGACTTTGCCAATTATTCATCCTCAGTTGTTACATCCGCAGTGAAGCTCTTCCTGCCCCTCCTAACTGATTTAACTTCCTCTCTCATAAAACTCTACACTGATAACTGTTGTAATTAGAAAATATTTGCACGATTGTTTACTTAACACATTTATTGAATACCTACTAGGTATCAGACACAGATTTAGGCACTGGGGTCACAGCAGTTTGCAAAATAACAAAAATATGAACCCGAGTGGAGTCTATGCTTCACTGAAGACAAAGAGTCAATACACAAGATGAATATAGAAGAAGTAACATGTTAATGACTGTTACAGAGAATATTAAGGAAGGAGAAGGAAATATGATATCCTAGTTGTCAACGGGCTGCATATTTACATAGAATGCCCATGAGAGGCTCTGATATTTGAATAAAAAGTGAAGGAGATGAGGAGCAGATATTTGAGGAAAAGCCATCCAGAAAGTGAGTCTTGGTTGCTTAAAGGAGGAACAGTCCTTCCACCAGTGGGACTCTGTCCCACTCTCCACACTAGAGGACCTGGTGTAGGTCCTGCAGCCTCAGGCTGATCTTGAGACACAACCACTAAGCCTCTCACATAGTGCCAGCTGGATATGCTCCTAACTAGGGGAGAATGGCCAAGTGTCAGGTATCAAACCAGCCAATATCTCTGCAGACACCACACGAGTACTCACTGAACTGTTTTTTCTTGTCATTGGGGTTGAAGTATTGATGTTGAAGCTGCTCATGTGAACAATCTCACAACGTAGCAATCATTTTAGAGTACGTAACTGAAAGCCAACTACTCACATACATGTGAAACATAGCATTAGTGCATGAACTGCTGCATTCTAAGCAAGTTGCATCAGCCAACTTTACTTCTTAGGCCCACAGGCACAGCTTTGGAGTCTGATGACCAAAGAACCTGACTACAGCAAAAAGAGATTAGACAAGCTAAACCTCTCCAAGACACCTGGGCAGAGGAGCAAAAAACTGAATTCATGTCAACATGTACATGATAGATACTAAGAAGTTTGTAAAATTAGGTTTTGATGAAAACAGGAGAGAATGGGAGAATGAGAGTTCAAGTGTGCAACTGAGAGGGGGAGAAAAGGAGGTTGCAAAACACAACCCTGTCTAGTTTTAAACTTTATTCAAACTTGTTTAGTTTGTCTGTTTCTTCAGTGCAAAGGGGATCTTGGCCCATAATTTTCTTTTCAAGGTTTATTATTTACCAAGTCTGCTGGTAATTGCTTTTTCTCCAGATAAAATGTATGATTTTTTATGATTCTGTTCATTCATTTATTCATATGTTTATATTTATCCAACAAATAATTATCATTGCACTGGAATAAGTTCTATAGATATGGACAAGTGAAAATCTTGTCTTATATATCAATGGCTTTCAAACTTGTCTGTGTAACAGAAAAGTCAATGTGTATAATTAATAACTTAAACATTATAATGTTATATAATCAAAAATGTGAACATGTGTAAGTTAACATTCTGGTGAACATCCTTCCAAACACTGCTAATTTTGCATGCTGTCTCTCTTTCTTTTTCTTAAGTTTGTTCATTATCTAGGTAGTTTTAAATATTTATCTGATAAGAAGATAAAACTTACCCATTATTAATGTTAAAAATATATATGAGGTCATAATAAATTAAAAATTCTAAAGCCTCAACAAAGGATGGTTAGGTTAAATTATTAATGTAGCCAAATAATAGAAGTTTAGATTTTAAATTGTTTTTGCTTTATTAAACATCATATTTAATATCTTTGTATATGCATCTTCCAAGTGTGGAATTATTAAACCACCCAGTGTAAAGTCTGCACCCACCAACATTATATAAGTGCCAGCTGTGAAGGAAAACATATTAGGTATAGCGTGGCATTTTGTGGTTCAAGTCAAGTTGATTATTATCATTTTGTTCTTTTGGGGTTTCTGTAGCTAGGCTAGGCAGAAATTGGAGGAGGGGCTAGCTGGAAAAATATTTTTTCTGTTAGAGTCTGTTGCTACTTCTAAAAAGCCACCTCATCTGAGTAGACAAAGGAAGAAAATATATGCCTAATTTGGGGAATAGACCCATGCCTAATTTTGAGACAAATTTCATGAAAGTGCTACACAGAGCAACCAAATATCATTTCCCTGTGTGGGGGAACACCATTTTACACTCCATTTTGCTACTGAAGATAGCACTGGCAAACAAAAGTAGCTGCTAAATGGTATGGGGCTCCATATAGTATTTCTCTTATTTTGTGCTCACCAGTACTTTAAAAGGAACTACTTTGAAGTAACAGAGAAGTAATTTGAAGTTATTGATACAACTAAGATTTGATCAACAAAGTTTGACTCCAGAGTCATGCTCTTGATAATAGTTATCTTGACTTTAATAGATAGGAAGATGAAAATAAACTCGGGGTACCTGGATGCTCAGTCAGTTAAATGTCTGCCTTCAGCTCAGGTCATGATCCCAGGGTCCTAGGATCAAACCCCAAGTTGAGCTCCCTGCTCAGTTTCTTCCTCTCCTTTTGCTCCCTTCCTTCTGCTCTCTTGCCACTTTCTCTCTCTTCTATCTCAAGTAAATATAATTTTGGAAAAAAAATAAACTCTGTAGGAAATATTAAACAAATTGATTTTATTTGAGTAAGATGCTAACTCACAGATACCTGTATCTTTTTAATCCAAGGTTCATGTTAATTTATTATTTCACTTATTCAGAAATATTTTTAAGTACTTTCTATTTGTCAAGCACTGGGACATACAGTCTAAGGTAAACATGGACCTTACCTTCATAAAGAGGTTGGATTGTGGAGAGGATGGGCAGGAAAGCAGGCTGCCACAGGACTGTGGAGTGAAGCCTTTCAAAGTGAAGTCCAGCATGCTGTGGGATATGAGGAAGAGGACACAAACTTCAACCTTAGGTCTGAGGTTTATCTTTAAAGCAGATTAAAGGTAAGTACAAGTGGTTAACTTCACATACACAACTTAAAAGCAAAGCCTATTCCTGTCAAAGAATTCTGTTGGAAAAATTAGACAACTATGACATGCGAGGTTCATGGATAAGTTACTTTTTTTCTAACTAGATTCATGGTATGGCCAGAATTTCAGATAAAGCTTAGAAAAACATGTAACTTTTGGAAACTTGGCAGTTTTCTTTAGTTTAATGTTTCTCATAATTTATGGATCTCATGGGAAAGTTGTTTATCTCTAGTTTCTGGGATTTGCTAAAACTTTATAGAAATTGTTTGACAGGCAACTTTTGGAGAAATAGAAGTTTCCAAAATTTATATTTCAACCTTTTTATTAAGGTCTCTTGACACCAGATTTCCCAGCTAGTGAGCCAGATTCATTTAGATGGGCTTCATTGTGAACACTGGGTGTGTCCCATGGTGATGTCTATGTTCAGCACTGGCTCATCAGAGCTCCTTAATGGAGTGGCCTCACTAGGGAAGGGACTATTTGTCTTTGCTCCCTAAGCATCTTCGGGATGTGCACTGTCAGACACAGAGTAGTTGCTCAATGGTTATTTGTTAAATGAGGGAAGTGTATGTCTGGGAAAACTAAAATATAGAAAGATGAGTGGAATGATATTAGGTTGTCTGCCATAGCAGTCTCCTTTCCATATTACAAATTCCCTTTATCTCCTTCCATTATAGGTGTGTAGTATTTGGATAAAAGGCCACCTTAGGTGAACACATTATGTTGAAATAGCTACAGTTTCCACAGTCTATTCTGTTCTCCAATGTCAAATCACACGTTTCAGTAAGTGGAACCCCCCATTTCTCAAAATATTCTAGAGAAGCTGTTGAAACATGTGCTTTAGAGATGAGTTTGTTTTCAAAATATAAAGTGTATTCCTATGTGTTCATTTCAAGGAGGATAACAGAGGAAGGATGGTGGGTTCTAATTAACTTTATAATTTGCACATCTTTAATTGTAATTTATTGTAACTGAAAGGAACAGTATCTGAAGCATGGGTTATGGGCTCTTCTACTTTGAGCTGTTGACCTCAGAGGAATACACATGGTATGTATTGGATCTGAGCATAGAATGCTTCTAGCACATCAGCAGTACAAGAGATATTACTGGCAAACTATATGACAGTCACTATCTAATTCCTTTCACTTCTTTTGGTAAAGACACTGACAGAACTGATTTTAATCTGAGAATACCCCTTTTAAAGAAACTTTGAGAGATTTAGGGCTACTAGAGAAGCTAAAAGATACTGAAGTATTTGTTACAAGTGAGGAAAGCTGTAAAACAATGTAGAATAGGAAATGTACACTTGTTGACCTCTCCCTGACCTCAAAAGATAGTGAAAGGGATCTGATAGGGATGGCAACTGTCACTGGTTATGTATGTTATACTTACTTTCTAATGGAAAGACAACAAAGGATACACTCAGTGAGTATTCAATGGTCAGACAAAACCATTGAGAAGCATAAGGGTCTTACCTGAACCTTGGTTCAGAGAAGTGTTTTAGCACTGGGAAACACTTAACAATACATAGAGAAAGGAAACTTGGATTGATGATTAGGTTGTCTACATAAAATGATCAAGAGAGGTAGAGGTGGGAAACTATTCTGCACATGATTTTTTCCAGCAATATAGTATTGGTTTTTTAGTGCCTCTTTCACCTTAATGTTTAGGTGGCATCTGAAAAAATATAGATTCTTTCATCCTTGTATCAGAATGCCTGTAGTAATTTTGACACTGGTGTATAGATAGTTATTTCTATACTGGATCAATAGGTGAATGTACAATTTTATCAGATTACCTTATTTCGATTGAATTAAAAATTATAAACTTGGAAAGGTAGTATGTATATGTGTGTGTATATGTGTGTTATGAGCCTAAATAAGTTATTGGACATGTTATGTGAAATGTGTTTTATTCAGTATCATAGCTATCATTGTAGGAATGTAGAATATGTTAAACTTGCATGTCATTTATTCAAATATTTAAAATCTGCGTGATATAAGTGATTATTCTTATTTGCTTTATGTTGACATTCATAGTTGTACAAATCGGGGTTTTTTGCTCATAATATTTCTAGGGAATATAAAATAAATATTCTGAAGTGATATGTCTCCCTAATGATCTAATAATAGTTATTTCGCTAAAGCCATAAATAGGTGGACATAATGATGAGACAAATGTCTCAGATTTGGGGGATATAAAATAGGGTGAGGTACATCAACTGTAAAAGCAAAAATCCTAGGAAACACAATTATCTATTAAGTATGTCTTTGGGTTGTTATTAATAAATAAGGCAATGGGCTCCCCAAGACAGTGGAAATGATTCCATGGGATAATTAGAGGAAAGATGAAGGTAAAGGGAATGTCCTCAGTAATTGTAAAGAGGTGTGTGTATGTGTGTGTATACATATTTATCTCATATACAAATGTATACTTCATTCTTCTAATTGCAGTTATTTCACACTTTTACACATGAGTAATGTAAATCAGCTTCCATTTATTAAATACATAGATCTTGTTTCAAATTAATGTATAAGATTTGTGAGCAATTATGAATCAGTCTTATTTGATCTGAGTGCATGATTATAATGTAGTATGCTTATTTCTATTTTAAAATGTAGTTATACTTTCAATGTGCTTTGGTGTTGTTTCCTAATAATTTTTACTTTGGTGCTTTAGTCATTAGAAATCTTTATCTTTAATTAAGATAACTAAGAATTTTTATCCAAGAGTAGAGAAATAACAACAATTTCTTTCCTGAAGAGTTTCTTTAGCTCAGTTTAAAATGTTTATATGAGAAAAGGTAATTGAAGAAATGTATTTCACACAAGTATTAAATTGTTTTTAATTAATCACTTTTATGTCAAAGCATAGAAACGTATTAAATCTATACATTTAGAGACACACTCTTCAGTACTCATTTAATTGTTAGGTATTTTCTTAGTATTTACAATTAAAATTAAGACATCTAATGTTAGTTTGAGTGTCTTTCTCACTTAGGTAACTATTTTTGTTTCTAGAAAATTGAATTCTTTATCTCTATAGAATTTTGACAAGAGATCTATATACATATTTTTATTTTAATTTAATGTACTCTTTCTTGTGATACTTGGGGTACACTTTTGTCTTCATAATTCTGGTCCATCTTCATTATATTTTTTCTTTTATTTTTTTTCTCTTCCTTTCTTCTTTCTTTCTTTCTCTCTCTTCCTCCCTCCTTCCTTCTTTCTTCCTCCCTTCCTTCTTCTCTCAATTATTTATTCTCTAACATTTATTCTCTTCTCCTGATGTTTTTAATAAGCCAGTATTGCATGTCTTAGATCCATATTTCTTATCTCTTAAGCTCTCTTCTGTACTTTCTATTTTGTTTTCTTCTTAAGTTATGGCAAAATTGCTCAAGATGAGATTCCAAATCACCAGTTCAGTTTTCTGAAGTAACTGTTATGCAATTACATCCATTTTTTGGTTTTTAGATTTTAGCAAGTACATTTTTTAATTCCAAAAGGACTTTCTGATTCTCTGATGGTTCTTTTGGCATAGAAGCCTATTCTTTTGTGGATGTGATAGTCTTTGAAACCAAGATTCATGAGTGTTGTTTAAAAAATAACTTGTCCTGTTCCTTCGTTTTCTGTGGTTTTTTTTTCTTTAAGTTTTTATTTATATTCCAGTTAGTCAACATACAATTATATTAGTTTCAGGTGTACAATATAGTGATTCAACACTTCTATATATCACAAGTGCACTCCTTAATCCCCAACATCTATGTCGCCCATCCTCTATGCCACTCCCCTTCGGTAACTATCAGTTTGTTCTCTATGGTTAAGAGTCTGTTTCTTGGTTCACCTCTCTCTCTTTTTCCCTTTTGCTCATTTGTTTCTTAAATTCCACATAAAATGAAATCATATGGTATTTGTCTTTCCCTGGCTGACTTGCTTCACTTAGCATACTACTCTCTAGCCCCATCTATATCCTTTCAAATGGCAAGATTTCATTCTCTTTTTATGGCTGAGCAATGTTCCATCATGTATCCCACATCTTTTTTATCCATTTGTCAGTCTATGGACACTTGGCTACTGTAGGTAATGCTAACAGAAACATCAGGGTGCATGTTCCTTTTAAATTAATCTTTTTGTATTCTTTGCATACATACTTAGTAGTGAAATTTCTGGATCATGGAGTATTTTTTAACTATTTTTAACTTTTTGAGGAACCTCTACACTGTTTTCTAGAATGGCTGCACCAATTTGTGTGCTCACCAATAGTGCAAGCATGTTCCCTTTTCTCTACATCCTCACCAACACCTGCTGTTTCTTATAGCTTATAAGTGGCTTTTCCTGGACCTACTGATTGGTGTGTTTTAAACATTCTGACAAGCGTGAGGTGATATTTCATTATGGTTTTGATTCGTATTTCTATGATGATCAGGAATGTTGAACATCTTTTCATATGTCTGTTGGCCATCTGTATGTATTCTTTGGAAATATATACTTATGTCTTCTGCTTATTTTTTAATTGGATTATTTGTTTTTCAGGGTGTTGAGTTTTAGAAGTTTATTATATATTTTGGTTACTAATCCTTTATCAGATATGTCATTTGCTAATATATTCTCCCATTCTGTAGGCTGCCTTTTAGTTTTGTTGCTTGTTTCCTTTACTCTACAGAAACTTTTTATTTTGATGTAGTTACAATATTTTTATATTATTTCCCTTGCCTCAGGATCTTATAAGAAGTTCAATCTTATAAGAAGTTGCTACATGTTCTCTTCTAGAATTGTATGGTTTCAGGTCTCAGATTTAGGTCTTCAATCTATTTTGAGTTTATTTTTGTGTATAATGTAAAGAAGTGGTCCAGTTTCATTCTTTTGCATATGGCTGTCCAGTTTTCCCAACACTATTCGCTGATGAGACTGCCTTTTTCCCATTGGATGTTCTTTCCTCTTTGTTGAAGATTAATTGACCTTATAGTTGTGGTTCATTTCTGGGTTTTCTTCTCTGTTCCATTGGTCTATTTTTTGTGTCAGTACCACACTGTTTTGATCACTACAGGTTTGTAATATAACTTGGAGTCCAGAATTGTAATGCCTCCATCTTTGCTTTTCCTTTTTAAGGTTGCTTTGGCTATTCAGGGTCCTTTGTAGTTCCATACAAATTTTAGGATTGTTTGTTCTAGCTCTGTGAAAAATGTGGTTGGTATTTTGATAAGGATTTCATTAAATGTGTAAATTGTTTTGTAGAGTATAGACATTTTAACAATATTTGTTCTTCCAATCCATGACCATGGAATATCTCTCCATTTATTTGTGTCATCTTCAACTTCTTTCATTGATATTTTATAGTTTTCAGAGTAAAGGTCTTTCACTTCTTTGGTTAGGTTTATTCCTAGGTATCTTATTGTTGTAGGTGCAATTTTAAATGGGATTCATTCCTTAATTTCTCTTTCCGAGATGCAACAGATTTCAGTACATTGATTTTTGTATCTTGCAACTTTACTGAATTTCTTTATCAGTTCTAACAGTTTTTAAGTGGAGTCTTTTGGATTATCTTTCTTTCTTTTTTTTTTTTTTTTTGAGATTTTATTTCTTTATTTGACAGACAGAGAATGCTAGAATGGGGAGAAGAATGGGCAGAGGGAGAGGGAGCAGCAGATTCCCCAGTGAGCAGGGAGCCTGTTGTGGGGTTCCATCTCAGGACTCTGAGACCATGACCTGAGTTGAAACCAACAGTCAGAGGCCTAACAGACAGTGCCACCCAGGTGCCCCTTGGGTTTTCTATATAGAGTATCATGTCATGTGCAAATAGTCAAAGTTTTATTCTTCCTTACTGACTTGGATGCCTTTTATTTCTTTTCATTGTTTGATTGCCAGGGCTAGGACTGCAAGAACAATGTTCCATAACAGTGGTGAGAATGGATATCCCTTTCTGTTCTTTACCACGGAGGAAAAGTTCTCGGTTTTTGCCCACTGATGATGATGATACTCATTTTCATATATGAACCTTTACTATGTTGAGGTATGTTCCCTCTATATCTACTTTGTTGAGGGATTTATCATGAATAGATATTGTATGTCATCAAATGCTTTTCCCACATTTATTGAAATGATCGTATGGTTCTAATGTTTTGTTTGTCTACAGGAGGATTTTTTTTTAAAGATTTTATTTATTTATTTATTTGACAGACATCACAAGTAGGTGGAGACATCACAGGCAGAGAGAGAGAGAGAGAGAAAGAGGAGGAGGAGGAGGAGGAAGCAGGCTCCCTGAAGAGCAGAGAGCCCGATGCAGGGCTCGATCCCAGGACCCTGGGATCATGACCTGAGCCGAAGACAAAGGCTTTAACCCACTGAGCCACCCAGGCACCCTACAGGAGGATATTTATTGCCTATTTAGTTTGATCACCCTCTTTCGGGTTACTGATTTTCCATAAATGACCCAAAGTGTCTTGTTTATGTGTATCTATAGGTCAATGATTAGGTTGATCAGTACTAGAGGTCCCCAGGAATTTTGCAGATTACTATTAAATTTCCCTTTGAAGATGGAAAATGACTTTGGAGATCTGCATTTAACTCATCCAACAGGTATTTATTGCATATAATAAATCTGTGAACCACTGTGAGCTAAGCACTGTTAGGAAACAATAAAATAAATAGGTGATAATACCTGGTCATGGGAAAGTTATACTGTAGTGGGTAGAGAAAGTCAAGTCAAGGGAAGAAAACATAGGTGATAAGTGCTATGGAAAAATATAGAGCAGGGTATGGAGTATTGGAAGTGCTGGCTGGAAATGGAGGTTGCAACTTTCAGTTGAATAGAGGAATTGAGGTGGGTCTTTTTGAGAGGATGAAATTTGAGCAAGGACCTGTTGAAAACAGGTGAAGAAACAAGGCAAGAAGATAGTAGATAAAAAGTGTTTCATTCAAGGAAACAAGAGGTATGATGAGACCAAAGCTGACTGTGCCTAGAATGTTTCAGGAACAGCAAGGAGGCAACTATGAATGACTGCAATGATCAGATTGAGGAAAGAAGAACTGGTGAGAAGGTCAAGGAATGAGACAGAACTAAATAAACTGAGATTCTGTGAACTTTTGCTTTTAGTCTGATTGAAGTGGAGAGCCATCAGAAGGTTTTAAGTAAAGCAATGGCTTGATTAAAAGAGATACACTGGCTGCAGTGTCCATAATCATAACAAGAGGGCAAGAACAAAAGCAAGAAGACCAGTTTAGAGAAAGCTATTACCGTCATCCTAGGGGAACAGCAGTAGTGCTCAGGCACATTCGTAGCTGTGCTAGAGGTGAGAGACAATGGGATTCTAGATGAATTGGAAAACAACTGGTTTTGGTAGTATATTGCATGTGGGGTATGGGAGAAAAATAGAGTCTTTAATGCCTCCCAGATTTCGGGTCTAAGTGTCCAGAAGGAAGAGTAGCTGTTACTGAGACCTGAGAAAAGGTTTTAGGGAAAGACCAGGAATTTAGTTTTGTACAATCTATATTTGAAATAGTTGTTAGACATCTGAATACAGATAGACATTTGGATGTGTTCATGTGCAGTTCATGGGAGACACGGAGGGTGAGGATAATCGTTTGTGAGTCACAAGCTGAATGCTGGTATTTAAAGTTATGAATTCACCAAAAAAGTAAGTATAGATGGAGAAGAAGGCCAAACACCAAGCTTATAGTTGGCTTTTCCTGGACCTACTGATTGGTATGTTTCTCTTCAGGATGTTTGGTATGGGAGTAGGCTGATAGACCACCAACTCTCTCAAGTCAGGAAGGAGGAAGAAGAACCCCTACAAGTGGTGTGCTTCGGGAGATATTTCTGTCATCTTTGACAGGTTATTGCTCATTTGGTGACAGGGCTGTGAAAAACCTAAAGTTAGAGAGAGAACTGCCTTGTGTTTCTCTAGTCTTAATGTCCATGCGAGGGGTCCACTGTGACAGGTTTATTTCACTGGGAGGAGCAATATTGTCAGAAGAAATAGGGCAAACAGTGCAGCTGCACTCTATGTGCACAGAACGGAGCATGAACTCAGCAGTCAGTGCTTTCAGTGGGCTTGCAGAGATCCATGACATGCGCAAAGTGGGAGGTTTTTCTGGAGTTTAGTTAAGAAAATGCACTCATTTAACTTATCTAGAGGTCCCTCCTTGACCCGAATTTGGTCTTAGGCTGTTCATCTACATAATTAGGTGTTCTGGCAATATGATCCTTTTTGTTTTTATTTTACAGAAATTATACAATTTCTGAATCATCAATATAATCTTGATGCCTCTGTTTTTCCAGTGCTATAATGGTTTTATTTGTGTGTGTATGTGTGTGTGTGTATGTTTGCACGTGCACTTACATGAGCATGTGAGAGGTACCTGTCAATGAGATGTGGGAAAAGTGGAAAGGTGAACATGGACTTGAATGTGGACTTGTCTTGAAGTTGGAGCCATTTAAAAAGTTTCATTCTGTTTGAGGAAAGATATGTTTAAATTATTCTAAAAATTTTCTCTAAAGGCACATAAGATTATAAAATTACCAGCCATAAGAGATCCAAGTAAATATTTAAAATATAAAATTTATTTTACTTTTAGTCCTAGATGTTAAAATGTTAGTAAAAATATCAAGAAGCTAAAAGCCTCTGGAGTCATTATAGCTACAACTACAACTGTGTAAACAGCTTGCTTCACATAATATCAAAGGAAGAGTTAACCTTATTAGATGTAGCTCTAACAGCAAGAGAGCAAAAGGCATGGCAATAATTGTATCTGAAGATTAAACTGGAGGGATGCTGTCCTTATAAAGGCTACAATTAAATGAATCTTTATTTGGTGAAATTTTCATTTGTAATGCAACATTTCTTCTTACAGTTTACTAACATGGTTTATTCTTTGGATCTATAACCAATTTTGCTGCCCAAAGTATAAAATGAAAAAGCAGTTAAAATGCCAAATTTAGAAAAACAATGCATCTGACTATGGGGACATTCTAATTGATCATATTATTTGTGATGTGACAGATGCAATAAAGCTGGAGTGGAAAGGAGGCATTTAATATTGTGCATATTAAACAAGAAAAAAAAAAGGTGCCATAGAAGGTCCCTTGCCACTGTGCTTTGATGCTAAATCATAGTACTGAATTTATATTTGAAATAATTTCCTTAATTAACAATCCCACTCTTTCAAAATAATATATCATACTTCAGTTGGTTTAGGGAATAAAGTTGAGTTATTTGAAATTTTTTTTTGAAAAAGTTTACTGATAAGACAAAATTAAGAGATATACACTATATATGTACTGAATTCCACAAAGTGGATTGTATTCTTAGTATTTCTATGCCTGAGCCACACTGACAGCCCTAAAATGGAAGCCTCTGTTCTCAGGTTTGATTAAGGCATTTGTTATATACCTAGCAATATATTTTGGCACTTTAATAAGTACGTCCTCTCGGATAAGAGTTAAATCTCAGTTTCTGCCAATACTTTATTAAATTACACAGAACTTTTAGTGAGTTATTATGAAGGGATGCTGTTAGACACGTCCCCATCCCAACCTGCTCTTCTCTGTCTTGCTGTGTACTGGGCAGGATGGCTGCAATGGACCATATTACCTGAGGCACCTTGCCACTGTCAAGTAGTGAGGTGCAGCCAGGGTTAGGGCTCAGCCAGAGGTTGGATGGAGAGAGAGAGAGAGAGAGAGAAGTGGGAGATTTACCTTCTCCTCCTTGTTTCTAAGTTTTATATTTGGAAGCAGCTGTGTCACCCCACATGAGCGCAGCTTCTGTCTGTTCCCCCTCCAGAGTTCCAGCTCTCATAGGAATCTGGTCACATTATCTACCACCCGTCTTTGCCTCTTCTGCCCTACAAGTGGTAATAGATTCCCACAATTGAAAATTTCTGGGTGCCTGATTCCTTTTTAAGTATCCTTAACCCTATTCCCACCTCTACAGTTGTCTCATTAAACCCTTTTCAGTTGAGTCATCAGAGTGGACTTATTTTCCTGCTGCCACCTGACTGGCACAAGCACAATAATGCTGATACTGTATGGCAGACCAAAACACCTGAGGTACTGCACAAGTTCTCAGTTTATGATAGAGCCTGTAGGGACTATAGAAATTTGAATCTATTCAGTGATGATTTCTGCACTGCTCAGTAATAGTAATAGCTTAGTTATTATGACAATTATGAGGTAATGGCCAGGTAGCCCTACATTTTGAGACCAAATTAGGTAAGGATCCCAGTGATAATTAATCTATGTACAGGCAGTAGCTTTATGAAAAAGAGAGACTGTGGCTCTTGACCAATAATCTGACTTCCTCAGTCAGACTGACCATTCTAGTATTCAATACAGACCCCATAAAAAGAATGTCATCTGTCTATTTCAACTTCTGAATTTCTTCCCAGGAAAATTTTAATGCATCATCCAGATAACTAGAGGATTACCATGAAAAAAGGGTTTTTCATCAGAGGTGAAATCTTGAGGAGACAACCAAGGGAAATGAACATTCTAGTTATCAGTGAAAATACCTTTTGGAAGCAATACTATTTTTGCAGAAGATCTAAAAATTGACAGCTCCCTCTGATTCTGCATACTTGGTGCAGGAATAGCTCTTGAGATTCCTGGATTCCTTTTTCCTAGTACCTAGGCTAGCTTAGTCTACATTTGGCTCCACAGGTAAATTGCCTGTCCTGGCCTTCTCTCCCTTATGTGTAAGGGAGCTATTTCCTATAGGCTTCTTTTCTTGGGTTCTGTGGTTGGCAATTTTCTCTTAGATTTGGCTAATGGGAGACAATCGCTGAAAATCAAAGACCCAGAGGAAAGAGGCAGATCTGGATGATCTTCCCTACCTGCTCCCTTGTCTGTGCCTGCTGTGCCCCTGCCCGTGTTCCTCAGTGACAAAAGCTGTCTTCCAGGTGCTCTTACAGGGCTTTATCAACACATTTTCATTTCCCTACCGTTTTTTTTTAAACATTTAAACATTATTTTTGTTGTTGTTGTTCCAAGTCTGGGTGTCTCAATATTCCTTACTAGATACTTTAACATTTTCTACAACTCTGTATAAGTCCCTTATTAAAGGACTTTTATTTGAAACATCTGCATTGGATTTCTTTCTGTTCTTTACTCTTTCTTGAATTTGTATTATTTTAGTAGTGTTAGCTCTGAAATAATAGGCCATTGGCTTTACTGTTGCAATTTTAGTTAGAGAAATGCATATCATGTCATTTTGAGAATCATGTTGAATAATGCCATTAGAGCAGAAGTTAGTACCATTTATACACAAATGTTGAGCAATGGATGTATTTTTTCTGTAATTGAAAAAAAAAAAGAAAAAACCAACAAATAAAGCCAATAATAATCCCAAGGCAACTCTCTCAGTAGCGAGAACATGCTTAGCAGTCATGGGTTGAAAAAAGTCTTTGTAAATGTCCAAAGATCAGGGAAGTCTACTTTGCAAACAATGGTGCTGCACATAGTCTTACAAGCTGAATCAAAATTAGCTCTCTTCCTGGTTTATAAAAAGCCAAACTATGTGACCCTTTGGATTTATGCTCTAATTTTTTTTTTTATATCTTTTAGTCTAGGCTTTCCCTTTAGTCTATGTTCTATTTTAATCTAACATTTTTAAAAACGACATTGTCATTGCTGAATAGAATTATGTAGCAATTTTATATAAATATGTATAAAATTTTTAATAAAGATGTTAAAATTTTGTATTTCATTAAAAAAACACATATAAACATTTATAATAGAGACAGAAACAGAATTGGGAAAATATGGGCAAAGTGCCTTGAAGGGCTGACTGGGAAAGGAAAAAAAAAATCCAAACCTCAAAGAAAACAGGATGTAAGTCTTTGGCCAGCAAAGCAAAAGGATAAAGAGAACAGAGAATGATTAAGTTTTAGGGTAAGACAATTAACTTATTCTCTTTTCTCAATAAAAACAGTAAAAGCTTAATGATAGTGAACCATGGATTTTAAAAAAGCTAACTTAATGGCCTGAAATGAGAGAATGGGCCACAGATTCTTGGAAGGTGGCAACAAAGCTCTTAACAGATCAAAAAATTTGGAAGATGAATTGATTGTAGCAAAGAGGGCAATTCCACAGCAATATGGGGCATTTTGACAAAGCCATTTTAAATAATCAGTTTTGGCAGAACTGCACAAAAATGACCCTATCAAAGAGTAAAGTCATGTTTTAAAGTTATATCTCTGCCTCTTACTCTACCCCCATCCAGCAAGTCTATGAGTCTCTTTTATTCATTTTTGTTTTGTTTACATTTTTTATAAGCGGCTATTGTTTCTTTTAGTTTAAGTACATTGTATTTATTTTGAAGATTTTAAAGCTATTTTAATTATTACCAGTACTGAATTATGTAAATTTTATAATTAAAAAAATGATAATTTTAGAGCTTATAGATTTTTAACAATTGTATTGAGATACAATTCACATACCATTAAATTCACTTGTAAAGTGTACAATTAAGTGATTTTTAGTGTATTACAGATATGTGCAATTGTTACCATGGTTCATTTTAGAAAATTTTTACTACCTCACAAACTCTTTATGCTTCATTTACTTTTCTCCCATTCCTTATTCTTTTTTTTTTTTTTAAAGATTTTATTTATTTATTTGACAGACAGAGATCACAAGTAGGCAGAGAGGCAGGCAGAGAGAGAGAGAGAGAGAGAGAGAGAGAGAGAAGCAGGCTTCCTGCGGAGCAGAGAGCCCGATGCGGGGCTCTATCCCAGGACCCTGAGATCATGACCCGAGCCGAAGGCAGCAGCCCAAACCACTGAGCCACCCAGGCGCCCCCCATTTCTTATTCTTCCAAGCACAAAGTGACCACAGATCTACTTTTGCATTGTATTTTGATTCTGGAAGGTTCATATGAGTGGAATCGTATTTTATGTGATATTTTGCAACTGGCTTCTTTCACTTAGAATGATGTTTGCAAGGGTCATCCATGTTACAGCATGTATCAGTACTTCATTGCTTTTCCCTGTCAAACAATACACCATTGTATGGCAGGTCCACATTTTGTTTATCCACCCATCAGTTGATGGACATTTGGATTGTTTCCACATTTTGGCTATTATGAATAACACTCTTAAACATTTGTGTACAAGTTTCTGTGTGGGCTCGTTTTCATTTCTCTTGGGTAAATATCTACTAGTGGAATTCTAGATCATATAGTAATTCTAAGTTTAACCATTTGGGGAATTACCAGACTGGTTTTTGAAATATCTCTACCATTTTACATTCCTACTAGCAGTGTATGAGGGAATTCTCTGCATTCTTTTAAATCCGTGTTATTATTTGACACTTTATAGCTATCTTACTGTGGATGAAATGGTATAATACTGTTTTCATTTGCATTTCCTTGATTACTAATAATGTTGATTATTCTTTCATAAGCTTATTGGTCATTTGTAGGTCTTCTCTGGAGAAATGTGTGTTCAGATACTTTGCACATTTTTATCTGAGTCATCTGTCTTTATTATTGAGTTTTAAGAGTTCTTTATATGTTCTGGATGCAAATACGTTTTCAGACACATAGTTTGCTAACATTTTTCCCATTGTAAAGATTGTGTTTTTGCTTTTTTGACTGTTCTTTGAAGCACAAAATCACTTTATTGATAGCTTTAAAAGCACAAAAGATTTTTTTCGTTTGTTTTTTTGTTTGTTTGTTTTTTGAGAAGTGGGGAAGACCCTGGGTCACTCAGTCAGTTAAGTATCTGGATTAGATTCAGGTTATGGGATTGAGACCTGAGGTACCACAGGCTCTTTGCTCAGTGGAGAATCTGCTTTGCCCTCCCCCTCTACCCTCCTCCATACCACTCCCCGCTTGTACTCTCTCTCTTGTTTGCTCTTAAATAAATAAATAAATAAATAAAATCTTAAAAAAAATAAAATGAGGTGCAAAAGTTTTTAATTTTGATGAAGTATAATTTGCCTATTTTTTTTTCTTTTTTTCTTTTGCCTTCTGTGTCATGGCAAAGAAACTATTGCCAAATTTGTGGTCATTAAAATTTACCTTAATGTTTTCTGCTAGGAATTTAAAGTTTTAGCTTTTACATTTAGGTCTCTGCTCCACCCTGAATTAATTTTTGTATGTGGTATGAAATAAAGCATTTAAGTTCATCCTTTTCATGAGGCTATCAAGTTCTCCATCATCATTTGTTGAAAAGTATAATCTTGCCCCATGGAACAATCTTTTATCCTTCTCAAAATCAGCTGACCATAGACACATTGGTCTATGTCTGAACTCTCAATTCTATCCAATTAATCTACATGTCTTCCTTTATATCGGTACCACACTGTCTTGATTACTGTCTCTCTGTAGTTAGTTTCTTTCTTTCTTTCTTTCTTTCTTTCTTTCTTTCTTTCTTTTTTTAAAGATTTTATTTATTTATTTGACAGAGATCACAAGTAGACAGAGAGGCAGGGAGAGAGGGAGAGGAAGGGAAACAGGCTCCCTGCAGAGCAGAGAGCCTGATGTGGGGCTCCATCCCAGGACCCTGAGATCATGACCTGAGCCGAAGGCAGAGACTTCACCCACTGAGCACCCAGGCCCCCCTGTAGTTAGTTTCAAAATTAAGATATCTCAGACTTCCAACTTTATCCCTTATTTTCAAGATATTTTTGCCTATTGTAGGTCACTTGCAATTCCACATGAATTTTAGAATTGGTTTGTCAATTTGCAAAGAACCTAGCTGGGATTCTGATATGGATTACATTGAATTGCAAATCAATTTGGGGAATATTGCTGTCTTAAATTAAATCTTTCAATCTATGAATATGAATAATTATCATTTATTTAGATCTTTTACAATTTCTTTCAACAGTGTTTTGTAGTTCTTAGAGTATAAGATTTTGACATCCTTGGTTAAATTTATTCCTAAATATTTTATTTTTTAAATGCTATTGTAAATGGAATTGCACTCTTAATTTCATTTTCAGATTGTTCATTGCAAATGTATAGAAATGGAATTGACTTTTATATTGATCTTGTAACCTACAACTTTGCTGAATTCTTTTATTAGTTCTAACAGTTTTTAGTGGATTCCTTAGAATTGTTAATATCAGATCATGTCATACACAAATAGAATGTTTTACTTCTTTCCTTCTGACCTAAATGTATTTTATTTATTTTTCATTTCTAATTGTCCTAACAAGTACCTTCAGTGCAATGTTGAACAGAAGTGGTAGAGCAGACATCTTGTCTTGTTCCTGATCTTAAGGAAAAAGAACTTAGTCTTTCATCATCAAATATGATGTTAGTTTTTCATAGATGCTCTTTATTACATTTAGAAATTTCACTTGTTTGCTGAGTGTGTGTGTGTGTGGGTGTGTGTGTGTGTACAATCAAGACAGGGTGTCGGTGAGTGTCGCAGAGCTTACAGGAATTAGAAGAGGGAAGCCGGCTATAGAGACAGAGCCGAGAGTGAGCTCACAGCTCAGGGTTACCTTGAACCAGTCGCAGGCTTGGTGAGCTCCGAGCGCCGCTGGAGGTCAGGAAGACGGGAGATATTGGGCACTGTTCTCTGAGGGCTCACTGAGGAGTGGGGCCCCGGGCTCTCGGCTTCTCTGGGCCAGAGACCAGGAGGCCACCATTTGCATACCCGTCCTCCAGAACTCTACCAAAAGCACTCAGGGAACAAAAGCTCCTGAAAGCAAACCCGAGTGGATTACTCAGCCCAGCCCCTGGTTAGGGCGGTGCAATTCTGCCTAGGGCAAAGACATTTGAGAATCACTACAAGAGGCCCCTCCCCCAGAAGATCAACAAGAAATCCAACCAAGACCAAGTTCACCTACCAAGGAGTGCAGTTTCAATAACAAGGAGAACAGCAGAATTCCAGAGGAATTCTCTGCTTTCCAGAGAAAGCAAAGCACGGAACTCACAGCTTTCTCCCCATGATTCTTTAGTCTTGCAGTTAATTTAATTTTTTTTCTTTTTCGTATTTTTCACTTCTTCTGCTAATATTTTTTAACTCTTATGCTTTTCTTTTTTAATGTTTTTTAACTAGTTTATCTAATATATATTTTTTTCTTTATACTTTTTCTTTATTCGTTTTTTTTAATTGTTTCTTTTCTTTGCTTTTCTCTTTTTTTCTTTTCTTTCTTTCTGAACCTCTTTTTATCCCCTTTCTCCCCCTTCATGATTGGTTAAAGCATATTTTCCTGGGGTTGTTGCCACCCTTTGAGTATTTTACTTGTTCCTTCATATACTCTTATCTGGACAAAATGACAAGGCGGAAAAATTCACCACAAAAAAAAAAAGAACAAGAATCAGTACTGAAGGCTAGGGACCTAATCAATACAGACATTGGTAATATGTCAGATCTAGAGTTCAGAATGACTGTTATCAAGGTTCTAGCCGGGCTCAAAAAAGGCATGGAAGATATTAGAGAAACCCTTTTGGGAGATATAAAAGCCGTTTCTGGAGAAATAAAAGAACTAAAATCTAACCAAGTGGAAATTAAAAAAGCTATTAATGAGGTGCAATAAAAAATGGAGGCTCTCAGTGCTAGGATAAATGAGGCAGAAGAAAGAATTAGCGATATAGAAGACCAAATGACAGAGAATAAAGAAGCTGAGCAAAAGAGGGACAAACAGCTACTGGACCACGAGGGGAGAATTCGAGAGATAAGTGACACCATAAGACGAAACAACATTAGAATAATTGGGATTCCAGAAAAAGAAGAAAGAGCTAGAGGGGAGCAGAAGGTATACTGGAGAGAATTATTTGAGAGAATTTCCCCAATATGGCAAAAGCACCAAGTCTCAAAATCCAGGAGATGCAGAGAACGGCCCTCAAAATCAATAAGAATAGGTCGACACCCCATCACCTAATAGTAAAATTTACAAGTCTTAATGACAAAGAGAAAATCCTGAAAGCAGGCCGGGAAAAGAAGTCTGTAACATACAATGGTAAAAATATTAGATTGGCAGCAGACTTATCCACAGAGACCTGGCAGGCCAGAAAGAGTGGGCATGATATATTCAGAGCACTCAATGAGAAAAACATGCAGCCAAGAATACTATATCCAGCTAGGCTATCATTGAAAATAGAAGGAGAGATAAAAAGCTTCCAGGACAAACAAAAACTGGAAGAATTTGCAAACACCAAACCAGCTCTACAGGACATATTGAAAGGGGTCCTCTAAGCAAAGAGAGACCCTAAAAGTAGTAGATCAGAAAGGAACAGAGACAATATACAGTAACAGTCACCTTACAGGCAATACAATGGCACTAAATTCATATCTCTCAATAATTACCCTGAATGTAAATGGGCTAAATGCCCCAATCAAAAGACACAGGGTATAAGAATGGATTAAAAAGCAAAACCCATCTATATATTGCCTTCAAGAAACTCATTTTAGACCCAAAGACACCTCCAGATTTAAAGTGAGGGAGTGGAAAAGAATTTACCATGCTAACGGACATCAGAAGAAAGCAGGAATGGCAATCCTTATATCAGATCAATTAGATTTTAAGCCAAAGACTATAATAAGAGATGAGGAAGGACACTATATCATACTCAAAGGATCTGTCCAACAAGAAGATCTAACAATTTTAAATATCTATGCCCCCAACATGGGAGCAGCCAACTATATAAACCAATTAATAACAAAATCAAAGAAACACTCGACAATGATACAATAATAGTAGGGGACTTTAACACTCCCCTCACTGAAATGGACAGATCATCCAAGCAAAAGATCAAGAAGGGAATAAAGGCCTTAAATGACACAAAGGACCAGATGGACATTACAGATATATTCAGAACATTTCATCCCAAAACAACAGAATACACATTCTTCTCTAGTGCACACGGAACATTCTCCAGAATAGATCACATCCTTGGTCTTAAATCAGGTTTCAACTGGTATCAAAAGATTGGGATCATTCCCTGCATATTTTCAGACCACAACGCTCTGAAGCTAGAACTCAACCACAAGAGGAAATTTGGAATGAACCCACATATATGGAGACTAAACAGCATCCTTCTAAAAAATGAATCGGTCAACCAGGAAATTAAAGAAGAATTGAAAAAATTCATGGAAACAAATGATAATGAAAACACAACAGTTCAAAAATCTGTGGGACACAACAAAGGCACTCCTTAGAGGAAAATATATAGTGGTGCAAGTCTTTCTCAAGAAACAAGAAAGGTGGGCTCCTGAGTGGCTCAGTGGGTTAAAGCCTCTGCCTTTGGCTTAGGTCGTGATCCTGGGGTCCTGGGATCGAGTCCTGCATCAGGCTCTCTGATCAGTGGGGAGCCTGCTTCCCTTCATCTCTCTCTGCCTGCCTCTTTGCCTACTTGTGATCTCTCTCTGTCAAATAAATAAATAAATAAAATCTTTAAAAAAAAAACCACAAGAAAGGCCTCAAGTACACAACCTAACCCTACACCTAAAGGAGCTGGAGAAAGAACAACAAAGAAAGCCTAAACCCAGCAGGAGAAAAGAGAAATCATAAAGATCAGAACAGAAATCAATTAAATAGAAACTAAAAAAAAAAAAAAAACAATAGAACAAATCAACAAAACTGGTTCTTTGAAAGAATTAAGAAGATTGATAAACCCCTGGCCAGACTATCAAAAAGAAAAGAGAAAGGGCCCAAATAAATAAAGCCATGAGTTAAAGAGGAGAGATGACAACTAACACCAAAGAAATACAAACAAGTATAAAAACATACTATGAGCTACTCTATGCCAACAAATTTGACAATCTGGAAGAAAAGGATGCAATCCTAGAAACATATAAACTACCACAACTGAACCAGGAAGAAATAGAAAACCTGAACAGACCCATAACCAGTAAGGAGATTGAAACAGTCATCAAAAATTTCCAAACAAACAAAAGTCCAGGTCTGGACGGCTTCCCAGGGGAATTCTACCAAACATTTAAAGAAGAATTAATTCCTATTGCCTGAAACCGTTCCAAAAAATAGAAATGAAAGGAAAACTTCCAAACGCATTTTATGAGGCCAGCATCACATTGATCCCCAAAACAGACAAGGATCCCATCAAAAAAGAGAATTACAGACCAATATCCTTGATGAACACAGTTGTGAAAATTCTCACCAAAATACTAGCCAATAGGATCCAACAGTACATTAAAAGGATTATTCATCACGACTAAGTGGGATTTATTCCAGTGCTGCAAGGTTGGTTCAACATCCGCAAATCAATTGGACCCAAATAAAAGAAAGGACACATCAATAAAAGAAAGAACAGGAAGCATATGATGCTCTCAATAGATCCTGAAAAAGCATTTGACAAAGTACAGCATCCCTTTCTGATTAAAACTCTTCAAAATGTAGGGATAGAGGGCACATACCTCAACATTAACAAAGCCATTTATCAATAACCCACCACAAATATCATTCTCAATGGAGAAAAACTGAAAGCTTTTCTGCTAAGGTCAGGAATAAGGCAAGGATGTTCATTATGACCACTGCTGTTCAACATAGTACTAGAAGTCCTAGCCTCAGCAATCAAACAACAAAAGGAAATTAAAGGCATCCAAATCGGCAAAGAAGAAGTCAAACTATCACTCTTTGCAGATGATATGATACTATATGTGGAAAACCCAAAAGACTCCACTCCAAAACTGCTAGAACTTATACAGGAATTCAGTAAAGTGTCAGAATATAAAATCAGTGCACAGAAATCAGTTGCATTTCTTTATCCTAACAACAAGACAGAAGAAAGAGAAATTAAGGAGTCAGTCCCATTTACAATTGCACCCAAAACCATAAGATACCTAGGAATAAACCTAACCAAAGAGGCACAGAATCTATACTCAGAAAACTATAAAGTACTCATGAAAGAAATTGAGGAAGACACAATAAAATGGAAAAATGTTCCATGCTCCTGGATTGGAAGAATTAATATTGTGAAAATGTCTATGTTACTTAAAGCAATCTATACATTTAATGCAATTCCTATCAAAGTAACATCCATCTTTTTCAAAGAAATGGAACTAGTAATCTTAAAATTTATATGGAACTAGAAAATACCTCAAATAGCCAAAGGAATATTGAAAAGAAAGCCAAAGTTGGTGGCATCACAATTCCAGACTTTAAGCTTTATTGCAAAGCTGTCATCATCAAGACAGCATGGTACTGGCACTAAAACAGACACAGATCAATGGAACAGAATAGAAAGCCCAGAAATAGACCCTCAACTCTAACCTTCAACAAGGCAGGAAAGAATGTCCAAGGAAAAAAGACAGCCTCTTTCATAAATGGTGTTGGGAAAATTGAACAGCCACATGCAAAAAAATGAAATTGGACCATTTCCTTATGCCACACACAAAAATAGACTCAAAACGGATAAAGGACCTCAATGTGAGAAAGGAATCCATCAAAATCCTTGAGGAGAACGGAGGCAGCAACCTCTTCGACCTCAGCCGCAGCAACATCTTCCTAGGAACATTGCCAAAGGCAAGGGAAGCAAGGGCAAAAATGAACTATTGGGATTTCATCAAGATCAAAAGCTTTTGCACAGCAAAGGAAACAGTTAACAAAACCAAAAGATAACTGACAGAATGGGAGAAGATATTTGCAAACGACGTATCAGATAAAGGGCTAGTGTCCAAAATCTATAAAAAAACTTAGGAATCTCAACACCCAAAGAACAAATAATCCAATCAAGAAATGGGCAGAGGACATGAACAGACATTTCTGCAAAGAAGACATCCAGATGGCCAACAGACACATGAAAAAGTGCTCCATATCACTCGGCATCAGGGAAATAAAAAATCAAAGACCACAATGAGATACATCTTCACACCAGTCAGAATGGCTAAAATTAAAAAGTCAGGAAATGACAGATGCTGGCAAGGATGCAGAGAAAGGGGAACCCTCCTACACTGTTGGTGGGAATGCAAGCTGATGCAACCACTCTGGAAAACACCATGGAGGTTCCTCATAATGCTGAAAATAGAACTACCCTATGACCCAGCAATTGCACTACTGGGTATTTACCCTAAAGATACAAACATAGTGATCCGAAGGGGCACGTGCACCCAAATGTTTATAGCAGCAACGTCCACAATAGCCAAACTATGGAAAGAACCTAGATGTCCATCAACAAATGAATGGATCAAGAAGATGTGGTATATATACACAATGGAATATTATGCAGCCATCAAAAGAAATGAAATCTTGCTATTTGCGACAACATGGATGGAACTAGAGAGTATCATGCTTGGCTAAATAAGTCAATCGGAGGAAGACAACTATCATATGATCTCCCTGATATGAGGAAGTGGAGATGAAACATGGGGGCTTAAGTGGGTAGGAGAAGAATAAATGAAACAAGATGGGATTGGGAGGGAGACACACCATAAGTGATCTTAATCTCACAAAACAAACTGAGGGTTGCTGGGGGGATGGGGGTTGGGAGAAGTGTAGTGGGGTTATGGACATTGGTGAGGGTATGTGCTATGGTGAGTGCTGTGAAGTGTTTAAACCTGGCGATTCACATACCTGTACCCCTGGGGATAAAAATATATTATATATTTATTATAAAAAATAAAAAATTCAAAAGTGAAAAAAAAAAGAAAGCGTGCTGGCAATTGTATTTTCTGCAACTATTGATTTAATTACGTGATTTTGGCTTTTGAGTTTATTGATATGTTGCTTTCCCTTAATGTATTTTCAGATGTTAAAACAATCCTGCATTTTTTGATAAATCCTTTTATATGTTATTGGATTTAATTTGCTAATGTTTTTAAAGGATTTTTGTTTTCATGCATAAAAAGGATTCTGTAGTGTGTTTTCTTTGTGATGCTTTTGGTTTTGGTATCAGGGTAATACTGGCTTCATTGAATGAGTTGATAGTTATACCATCTTTTCTATTAAGAGCCAATACTAATTCTTTAAATGTTTGGTAGAATTCATCCAGGAAGACATCTATATGGACCTAGGATTTTCTCTGTGGGTTTTTTTTTTTTTTAATTCTTAATTCAGTCTATTGTTGTTGGTCTATTCAGACTAAGCCAGTTTCTACAGTTTGTGTCTTTAAAAGAATTTTTTATTTAATCTATTTGTATACAGTTGTTTGTAGTAGTTCTATAAAATACTTTTTTTTTTTAAATTTCTGTAGGGTGGTGGTAATACTCCTTTTTATTTTTTATTTTAGAAATCTGACTCTTCTTACTTTTTTACTATCATCAATTTAGCTAAAATTTGTCCATTATATTCATCTTTTCAAAGAACCAAATTTTGGTCTCATCAGTTTTCTCTATTGGTTTTCTATTCTCTCTTTCCATCTTTGTGCTTCCTTTAGCTTTAGCTTTTTTCCTGGTGTCTTGCGATAGAATATTAGGCTATCTATTTGAATTTTTTTTAAAGATTATTAATTAATTAACTTATTTATTTATTTTTTTAAAGATTTTATTTATATATTTGTCTGAGAGAATGCACAAGCAGGCAGAGTGACAGGTAGAAGCAGAGGGAGAAGCAGGGTCCCTGCAGAGCAAGGAGCCCGATGTGGGACTCAATCCCAGGTCACTGGGATCATGAACTGAGCTGAAGGCAGCTGCTTAACTGACTGAGCCACCCAGGCACCCCTATTTATCAATTTATTTATTTGACAGAGGGTTAGAGATCACAAGTAGGTAGAGCTGCAGTCAGAAGGAGAAGCAGGCTCTCCGCTGAGCAGGGAGCTCAATGTAGGGCTTGAATCCAGGACCCTGAGACCGTGACCTAAGCTGAAGGCAGTGGCTTAACTGACTGAGCCATCCAGGAGCCCCAAGATTTTTTTTTTAAATACAGTCACTTACAGCTATAAATTTCCCTCTCAGTACTGCTTTAATTACATACCATATGCTTTTATATATATTTTTTCATTTTCACTTCTTTCAAGACATTTCCTAATTTCTCTTTTGATTTATTTTCAGACCTATTGCTTAAGATTATATTAATTTCCACCTATTTGTGAGTTCTTAAAAATTTTATATTGTTATTTATAATTTTATTCTGTTATATCAGAAAACATTTTCTTACTATTTCTATCTTTTAAAATGTATTGGCTTAGATGTCCATCTACAGATGAATGGATAAAGACGTTGTGGTGTACACATCATTGTGTTATATAATAGAATACTATCCAGCCATCAAAAAAGAATGCAATCTTGCCATTTGTAACAAGGTGGATGGAACTAGAAGATATTATGCTAAGCAAAGTAAGCCAGTCAGAGAAAGACAACTACTGTATGATTTCACTGATATGTGGAATTTAAGAAGCAAAACAGATGAATATAGGGGAAGGTAAGGAAAAATAAATAAGATAAAAACAGAGAGGGAGACAAACGATAAGAGACTCTTAACTTAGGAAACAAACTGAGGGCTGCTGGAGGGGATGTTGGGGGGGGTAAGGAATAACTGGGTGATGGGCATTAAGGAGAGCACTTGATGCAATGAGCACTGAGTGTTCTATGCAACTGATTAATCTCTAAATTCTACCTCTGAAACTAATAATACACTATATGTTAAGTTGAATTTAAATAAAAAAATTTTTAAAATGTATTGAGATGTGTTTTATGGCCTAACATGTGGTCTATCCTGGAAAAGTGTATTTCCATGAGCACTTATGGATGATGTATGCTCTGCGGCTGTTGGGTAGCATATTCTATAAATGTCTGTCAGGTCTATTTTGGTTGTTGTGTTGTTCAAGTGTTCTGTGTCCTTGTTGATCTGCCTAGTTGTTCTATCTATTATTGAAAGTGAAGTATTGAAGCCTCTAATTATTATTGTTGAATTATTTCTTTCCTAATTTTTATCACATTTTGCTTCATGTATTTTGGTGCACATTTGTTATGTATGTTTTATGTTTCTGGTTTTATATCTTCTTAATGGATTGACCCTTTTATCATTATGAAATATTCCTCTTTATCTCTAGTAGCTTTTGTTTGTTTTAAAGTATATTTGTCTTTAGTTAGCTACTCCAGCTTTCTTGTAGTTGCTATTTGCACAACATATACATTTTCATTCTTTTACTTTTAACTAATTATATCTTTGAATCTGAAGTGTGTCTTCTGTAGACAGCATATAGCTGGATCTTGTGTATTTTTTTTAATCCAGTCTGACAATCTTTACCTTCCAGTTGGATTGTTTAGCCCATTTAATTTTTTTTAATATCTATCTATTTATATCTATCTATGTATCTCATTATGGTTTTGATTTGTATTTCCCTGATGCCGAGTGATATGGAGCATTTTTTCATGTGTCTGTTAGCCATCTGGATGTCTTCTTTGCAGAAATGTCTGCTCATGTCCTCTGCCCATTTCTTGATTGGATTATTTGTTCTTTGGGTGTTGAGTTTGCTAAGCTCTTTATAGATTTTGGATACTAGCCCTTTATCTGATATGTCGTTTGCAAATATCTTCTCCCATTGTGTCAGTTGTCTTTTGGTTTTGTTAACTGTTTCCTTTGCTGTGCAAAATCTTTTGATCTTGATGAAATCCCAATAGTTCATTTTTGCCCTTGCTTCCCTTGCCTTTGGCAATGTTCCTAGGAAGATGTTGCTGCGGCTGAGGTCGAAGAGGTTGCTGCCTCCGTTCTCCTCAAGGATTTTGATGGATTCCTTTCTCACATTGAGGTCCTTTATCCATTTTGAGTCTATTTTCATGTATGGTATAAGGAAATGGTCCAATTTCATTTTTCTGCATGTGGCTGTCCAATTTTCCCAGCACCATTTGTTGAAAAGGCTGTCTTTTTTCCATTGGAAATTCCTTCCTGCTTTGTCAAAAATGAGTTGACCATAGAGTTGAGGGTCTTTTCCTGGGCTCTATTCTGTTCCATTGATCTATGTGTCTGTGTTTGTGCCAGTACCATGCCGTCTTGATGATGACACCAACTTGTGATGCCACCAACTTTGGCTTTCTTTTTCAATATTCCTTTGGCTATTTGAGGTCTTTTCTGGTTCCATATAAATTTTACGACTGTTTGTTCCATTTCTTTGAAAAAAATGAATGGTATTTTGATAGGGATTGAATTAAATGTGTAGATTGCTTTAGGTAGCATAGTCATTTTCACAATATTAATTCTTTCAATCGAGGAGCATGGAACATTTTTCCATTTCATTGTGTCTTCCTCAATTTCTTTCATGAGTACTTTATAGTTTTCTGAGCATAGATTCTTTGCCTCTTTGGTTAGGTTTATTCCTAGGTATCTTATGGCTTTGGGTGCAATTGTAAATGGGACTGACTCCTTAATTTCTATTTCTTCTGTCTTGTTGTTAGGATAAAGAAATGCAACTGATTTCTGTGCACTGATTTTATATTCTGACACTTTACTGAATTCCTGTACAAGTTCTAGCAGTTTTGGAGTGGAGTCTTTTGGGTTTTCCACATATAGTATCATATCATCTGCAAAGAGTGATAGTTTGACTTCTTCTTTGCCAATTTGGATGCCTTTAATTTCCTTTTGTTGTTTGATTGCTGAGGCTAGGATTTCTAGTACTATGTTGAACAGCAGTGGTGATAATGAACATCCTTGCCTTATTCCTGACCTTAGCAGAAAAGCTTTCAGTTTTTCTCCATTGAGAATGATATTTCCAGTGGGTTTTTCATAGATGTCTTTGATAATATTGAGGTATGTTCCCTCTATCCCTACACTTTGAAGAGTTTTAATCAGAAAGGGATGCTGTACTTTGTCAAATGCTTTTTCAGCATCTATTGAGAGTATCATATGGTTCTTATTCTTTCTTTTATTAACGTATTGTATCACATTGATTTATTTGCAGATGTTGAACCAACCTTGCAGCACTGGAATAAATCCCACTTAGTCGTGATGAATAATCCTTTTAATGTACTGTTGGATCCTATTGGCTAGTATTTTGGTGAGAATTTTCACAACTGTGTTCATCAAAGATATTGGTCTGTAATTCTCTTTTTTGATGGGATCCTTGTCTGTTTTTGGGATCAAAGTGATGCTGGCCTCATAAAATGCGTTTGGAACTTTTCCTTTCATTTCTATTTTTTGGAACGGTTTCAGGCAATAGGAATTAATTCTTCTTTAAATGTTTGGTAGAATTCCCTTGGGAAGCCATCCAGCCCTGGACTTTTGTTTGTTTGGAGATTTTTGATGACTCTTTCAATCTCCTTACTGGTTATGGGTCCGTTCAGGTTCTATTTCTTCCTGGTTCAGTTGTGGTAGTTTATATGTTTCTAGGATTGCATCCTTTTCTTCCATATTGTCAAATTTGTTGGCATAGAGTTTCTCATAGTATGTTCTTATAATTGTTTGTATTTCTTTGGTGTGATCTCTCCTCTCTCTTTCATGATTTTATTTATTTGGGTCCTTTTTCTTTTCTTTTTGATAATTCTGGCCAGGGGTTTGTCAGTCTTATTAATTCTTTCAAAGAACTAGCTCCAAGTTTCGTTGATTTGTTCTATTTTTTTTTTTTTTTTTTAGTTTCTTTTTAATTGATTTCTGCTCTGATCTTTATGATTTCTCTTCTCCTGCTGGGTTTAGGCTTTCTTTGTTGTTCTTTCTCCATCTCTGCTAAGTTTAGGGTTAGGTTGTGTATTTGAGACCTTTCTTGTTTCTTGAGAAAGGCTTGTGCCACTATATATTTTCCTATCAGGACTGCCTTTATTGTGTCCCACAGATATTGAACCATTGTTTTTCATTATCATTTGTTTCCATGAATTTTTTCAATTCTTCTTTAATTTCCTGGTTGACCCATTTATTTTTTAGAAGGATGATGCTTAGTCTCCATGTATTTGGGTTCTTTCCAAATTTCCTCTTGTCGTTGAGTTCTAGCTTCAGAACATTGTGGTCTTAAAATATGCAGGGAATGATCCCAATCTTTTTATACTGGTTGAGACCTGATTTATGTCCCAGGATGTGATCTATTCTGACAATGTTCCATGTGCACTAGAGAAGAATGTATATTCTGTTGCTTTGGGATGGAATGTTCTGAATATATCTGTGATGTTCATCTGGTCCAGTGTGTCATTTAAGGCCTTAATTTCCTTGTTGAACTTTTGCTTAGATGATCTGTCCTTTTCAGTGAGGGGAGTATTAAAGTCCCCTAGTATTATTGTATTATTGTCGATGTATTTCTTTGATTTGTTATTAATTGGTTTATAAAGCTGGCTGCTCCCATGTTAAGGGCATAGATATTTAAAATTTTTAGGCTTTCTTGTTGGACAGACCCTTTGAGTATGATATAGGAGTGACATACTCATCTCCTATTATAGTCTTTCGCTTAAAATCTAATTGACCTGATAGAATGATTGCCACCCCAGCTTTCTTCTGATGTTCATTAGCATGGTACATTGTTTTCAACCCCCTCACTTTAAATCTGGAGGTGTCTTTGGGTCTAAAATGAGTTTCTTGTAGGCCACATATTGATGGGTTTTGTTTTTTTATCCGTTCTGATACCCCTTATCTTTTGATTGGGGCATTTATCCCATTAACATTCAGAGTAACTATTGAGAGATATGAATTTAGTGCCATTGTATTGCCTGTAAGGTGACTGTTACTGTATATTGTCTCTGTTCCTTTCTGATCTACTACTTTTAGGGTCTCTCTTTGCTTAAAGGACCCCTTTCAATATTTCCTGTGGAGCTGTTTGGTGTCTGCAAATTATTTCAGTTTTTGTTTGTCCTAGAAGCTTTTTATCTCTCCTATTTTCAAAGATAGCCTAGCTGGCTATAGTATTCTTGGCTGCATGTTTTTCTCATTTAGTGTTCTGAATATATCATGCTAGTTTTTTCTGACCTGCCAGGTTTCTGTGGATAGGTCTGCTGCCAATATAATGTTTTTACCCTTGTATGTTACAGACTTCTTTTCCCAGGCTGCTTTCAGGATTTTCTCTTTGTCACTAAGACTTATAAATTTTACTATCAGGTGACGAGGTGTGGACCCAATTTTATTGACTTTGAGGGGCCTTCTTAGCATCTCCTGGATTTTGATATTTGTTCCCTTTGCCATATTAGGGAAATTCTCTACAATAATTCTCTCCAATATACCTTCTGCTGCCCTCTCTCTTTCTTCTTCTTCTGGAATCCCAATTATTCTAATGTTGTTTCGTCTTATGGTGTCACTTATATCTCGAATTCTTTCCTCATGGTCCAGTATTTGTTTGTCTCTCTTTTTCTCAGCTTCTTTATTCTCTGTCATTTGGTCTCCTATGTCACTAATTCTTTCTTCTGCCTCATTTATCCTAGCAGTAAGAACCTCCATTTTTTTTTTAAGATTTTTAAAATTTATTTGACAGACAGTGATCACAAGTAGGCAGAGAGGCAGGCAGAGAGAGAGGAGGAAGCAGGCTCCCTACTGAGCAGAGAGCCTGATGCAGGGCTTGATCCCAGGACCCCGAGATCATGACCAGAGCGGAAGGCAGTGGCCCAACCCACTGAGCCACCCAGGCACCCCAAGAGCCTCCATTTTTGATTGCACCTCATTAATAGCTTTTTAAATTTCAACTTGGTTAGATTTTAGTTCTTTTATTTCTCCAGAAATGGCTTTTATCTCTCTGGAGAGGGTTTCTCTAATATCTTCTTTTTTGAGCCCGGCTAGAACCTTGAGAATCATCATTCTGAACTCTAGATCTATCATATTAGCAATGTCTGTATTGATTAGGTCCCCAGCCTTTGGTACTTCCTCTTGTTCTTTTTTCTGTGGTGAGTTTTTCCACCTTGTCATTTTGTCCAGATAAGATTTGCTTTCTTCTCCTCTGCAAATATGCTGTTCTCCTTGGTGAGTAAAGTTCGTCTTAACTGGGTTTCTTGTTGATCTTCTGGGGGAGGGCCCTGTTGTAGTGATTCTCAAGTGTCTTTGCCCCATTCCGAATTGCACCGCCCTTACCAGGGGCTGGGCTATGTAATCTGCTTGGGTTTGCTTTCGGGAGCTTTTGTTCCCTGAGCGCTTTCCATAGAGTTCCAGAGGACAGGAATGCTGATGTTTGCCTCTCAATATCTGGCCTGGAGGAGCCAAGAGCTCGGGGTTCCGCTCCTCAGTGCGCCCTCAGAGAAAAGCGCCCAACCGCTGCCATCTCCCTGGCCTCTGGTCTCGCATGTAGGAAAGTGCTCAATAGGTCGCACTTGGAGAAATGCGCCCGGTCGCTTCCATCTCCGTGGCCTCCAGCCGCTCTCCAAGCTCACCCAGCCTGCCACCAGTTCAAGATAACCCCAAGCTGAGAGCTTACTCCTTGGCTTTTTCGTTGTAGCTGGCTTCCCCGCTCTAATACCTGCAAGCTCTGCAACACTCAGACACCCCCAGTCCTTCTGTGAACCCAGGGGATGTGGGGTTATGCTGACCCCTCGTGGGCTTCCCCCTGGTTTAGCCTCTGGAGCGATGTCCCTCCATGGAGCAGACTTTTAAGAGTCCTGATTTTGTGCTCCATTGCTCTGCCACTTGCCAGGAGCCGGCCCCTGCCCCCACCGTCTATCTTCTTGTCACTTTGGATTCACCTCTCTTCAGGTCCTACCTTTCAGAAAGTGATCGATTTTCTGTTTCTAGAATTGTTGCTCTTCTTCTCTTTGATTTCCCGTTGGATTTGTAGGTGTTCACAATGGTTAGATAAGCTATTTAGCTTATCTCCTGCTTCCTGATGTCGTCTGAGCCTGCTACTTCTCTGCCATCTTTACTCCTCCTATAGCCCATTTAAATTTAATGTTATTCTTGATATAGTTGAAGTCTTATGTGTCATTTACTTTTTGTTTTCCATATGTCTCTTTTTTGTTCTTCTATTGTTCTTTTTCTACTTTCTTTTTCTTTAAGTGAATATTCTCAAATGTAGCATTTTAATTTCTTTAACGATTTTTTTTTTTTTTTTGGCATTTTTAACAGTTATTTCCTTAGTGGTCACTTTTTGGTTCACCATAAACATATTAACATGTAAGAATCAGCTTCAAATTTATACTGACTTAATTCCAATGAAATATAGAAATGGTAATCCTATAGAGTTCTATTCATAGCCCTCATTCTGTGGTACTACACTTATATAAAAGTCACAAATCCAACATTACATTTCTTTAATTATTACCTTATATTGGTTTATGTTTTTTAAAGAAGCTAGGAGAAAAAAGACCATGCATATACATATAGCCTTTGTTTTATTACCCTTCTTATCATTTCTGATCTCTTGATTTGTTCTTGTGGATTTGAGTAACTATCTGGAGTGATTTCTTGGGCCACTATAGCTTTGTTCCCACCTACTTCCTTTGTACTATTATTTGCAAATATATCATTTCTATATAGTACAAGCTTGAAAATATGTTATATGTATTTTGTTTTATAGAATTGTTTTCTAAATTACTTGAGAAAAGAAAAGAAACATATACATTTGCATATCTTTTAAAATTACAGTTACCTTTATCAGTCCTCTTTGTTTTTCATTCTTTACCCTCTGGGATCATTTCCTTTCATCCCAAAGAATATTCTTTAGTTTTTTTTTTTTTTTTTTAGTGTTTTTTTTTTCAACAAATTCATTTTTTTTTAATATGGCAATGTTTTAACCTCACATTTGAAAGATAGCTTTGCTGGATATAGGGTTCTTGGCTGGCTGTTTTTTTTTTTTTGTTTTTGTTTTTTTTTTTCTTTTTGAGGGCTTTGACTATATTATGTCAATGCCTCTGGCTTTCATTGATTTTTATAAGAACTCAGTTATTATTCCTATTGGGGTTCATTTGTTAATGATGAGTCACTTTTCTCTGGCTGCTTTTGGGAACTTTTCCTTATCTTTGGTTTTGAGCATATTTACTGTTTATGAAAGCAAATCACTTTTGTTTATCCTATTTGGAATTTGTCAAGCTTCCCATATGTGGACACTTATGTTTTTAAATAAATTTGGGGATTTTTCAGCCATTATGTCTTTGAATTTTGTGTTCTCCTCCTTTCTTCCCCTCTTCTCCTTTTGTTACTTCCATTAAATGTGTGTTTGTATAGTTAGTGGTGTCCCACATTTTCCTAAGACCATCTTCATTTTTTTAAATTCTTTATCTCTCTCTCTCTCTCTGTTCCTTAGATTGCATAATCTCTTTCAATCTATCTTTACATTTGCTAATTCTTTCTTTTGGAATTCAAATCTACTGTTGAACACTTCTAGGAAATTTTTAGTATTTGTTATTGTATTTTTAATTTTTCAGAATTTCCATTTGGTTCTTTTAAAATAATTTCCATATTCTCATTGATATTCTTTATTTGAGGCAACATTTTCACCAAACCTTCCTTTACTTCTTTAATCATGATTTTCTTTTCATTCTTTAAGCATATTTTTAATGCTTTGTTGGTTAAATATGACAGTTCACTCTCACAGAGAGTTTCTATTGTAGGCTTGCCTTCCAGTTTATAGGTAATACTTACTTGTTTTACTGCATATTTGGACATTTTAGATATTTACATCTTACGTTGTAGCAGCTCTTGTTAGTAGTTACCCACTACTACTACTTGGGACCTTGTTAATTTATTGGGTTTTAGTGAGTTAGTTTGTTTAATGACTGGCTGCATTTTTGTGGTGAGAGCTGTGTGAAGCCTCTGATGTTGTGCCTCAGGGTTACAGTCTTAGTTTTGTCCACAGTCATGTTGGGATGACAGTGTTTTGACAGAGTTTTCTTTAACTGCCTCTTACCATGACCACACCTTGCTATCCAGTCAGAATTTAAGATACATATTGACCCTCTGAGGACTCCTTCCTCCTGTCTTTTTCCAGTTTTCTCCTGCAAGCTACTCATGCTATAGGTTAGCCTTTATTGTCAATGAACCACCAACCTCTTCCTAATTGCCATCACAGCAACCTCTGCTGTTTTTTGAGTGTCCTTAGGCTTTAGTTTTTTGCACTTTGTTGCAAGTGAAGTCAGTTCTATGGGAAGAGAATAGCTTTTCTTATGGCTTCCCAGGCAAAAATCTCTCAGTCAAATCTTAGGATTTGGGGATAAGACAGGGCCAACCTTTTCTCTGTTGTGATACCATGGTTCTAGGAATTGAGTGCTCAGTTGTGGGAGGCAGGTCTTCTTGGCTCTTTGAGTATAGAACCTATCTTTCCTGCTGAGACAGGGCAATCAAGACTCTAATATGTGTGTGTGTATATATATCTATATAGAAACATATTATATGTAGTATATATTTAATAAAAATTACATATATAAATTATTAATATATTTTATAATTTTAATAATTTAATATATACCTAATAATTTTGACCAGTTTTTCTGGGAAATGGGTCTCATCCTGTCATGCCAGAAGTGAAATCTCATTTTTAAAGTGGATTTATCTCCAGATGAGCTATTGGTTCTATTCTCCATATTCAAAGATATTCTATATATGAATTATATTATTAAGAGAAATGTAATTTCAGATTTCTTGTATAATCTGAATGGCTTGTTTTCATATCATTCTCTCTATTATGTATTGTTGAATATAAAGGAGAAATCTGAAAAGTAAAGATATAGAGCTTTCAAAATATAGATGATTTCTCAGAGAAAAAGCAGACTGGTTGGTTGTCTGTTTGGAAGGTGAAATATTATCATTGAACATGGCTCTCATTCCTCCGTATTTGGTCTAACCAATCTCTGTCCCATCTCTGACTGCATTCTTGATCCACATTTATTTGCTGATGCCCACCTTACAGGATGCAGTTCTGAAACAGATAAGGCTCAAGGACAGAATGGCTTTGCACATCAGTTACTAGTATAAATCTTGTCTTATAAGATCTTATTTTATTCTTTTAGGTTGTATCAAAATGTTGAGGGTCAAAATAGCCTATGACAATGTCAAAAAGCCCTGGCATTGAAAAGCCTATAGTGGAGCCACCAGGTCAAAATTGTAACAAATATTTTCCATCGAGAACATATTTTTAGCAAACTCTACACATTGGTGAGACTTAGGTGAAGGAGGGAATGGACTGAAGAATGTACACCAATGAGGTGTTCAGAAAACCTTGCAAAGAGGATAAGTGGTACAACTTATGAGATAATATAATCCAGGAATTCTCAGTGATTCTTTGCAGTTCAGATTAAATATTAGAATAATGTGGCTTGGTTCTCCTGTTAATAAGATCTTTTAAGGTAACTTTTTACAAATCTTAAATATTTTAAGGAGAGCTGGAAAAGGAGAATATGTTATTTCATAGAACTACTTGCTGTGGACAATTAATGAAATGTGGTGAAATAATACTACTATATTTATATATTACAAACAAATAAAATACCAGTCTGTCCATGACAGATTAGAATAAAACTAACTCATGAGAATTATTGACAGAGGGCTAAGGCCTTGAGTTTGACACACACTGCTTTGGGTCATTTGTATTTTCTCATACCACAAATGTCAAGTGCCATTTGGGGGTCAAAACTTCTGAAGGAGAAAATGCAGAAATACAAGGATTATATCATTCTTGCTCTTACCAAATTCAACTGAACTCCATATCCACTTACACTGGATGCCTCAGCAACATTTTATCAACTTAAGTGTGCATAGTCTTTCAGCTTTCTAACACTTAAACAAAGACAAATAAAATTAGTTTTCCGTTGGAAGCTCTGCTTATAATAAAGAAGATAGATATATCTTAGCTAGTGATGCATCAATGTTTGGAAAAAATTGTTTTTTCTCAAATATAGCCCATAAATTGAAATAGAAACACTCCCAGTATATTGTCTAGTGTATACATACATATATTTGTATGCATATGCATGCAGATATGTATATTGGTACATGTGCGTGCATGTTTGTATGTTAGTGAAAATCTAACTTTATCTATCAGATGTTCATTAGTTAATTTATAGCTAAATATCCTTCTAGTCTTTTTTGTTATGTTTTACATCCCTTAGTAACCACATGATAGGTACTGTATATGTAAAGGTTATTCAGCACTTTACATTTTGCAGAATGACCATGTGAGGATAAAGGAGAAAGCTAAATGCCTGCAATCTATTCAATATTATTTGTCAGATTGGAATGCCTTGAGTTAGCATGTGGTTTTTTAGAATAATAGGAAAATTTTATAAATCATTTTAATGATTAATTCATAATGAAGTATCAAACATTCTCTTTTTCATCATTTTCTCAGTGGTCATTTGTTGATCTATTTTTATTTTAAAATAATGTATGTACAGCATATACTTCATTAGGAAGGACTTTCAGAGAGTTCTCAGATGAGAATATAGTGAATTCAGGCATTTATTCAGAATGAGACCAGATGTTTTCCCAGGAGTCTTACATTCCTAACCACAAGCCAGTGGCTGCCAGATTTGAGTGTGAGGTCTCAAAAACTACACACACTGGACTTAATGCAAATTAAATTAGAATGAGAAAAGTAATTATCCAGGACTTAACCTAACAATGGTCAAGTGAAGAAACTGAGATGACTGTCCTTCCTACGAGGATGTGCTGTTGATCTGCTATTAACAAGGTAAGTTCCTGTGAGATATTTTTCTTGGGCTGTAGTTGTGAGGGGTAGTGCTGAATTAGCTATGTCTTCTCAGGCTTCCTGTCCCCTTATTCCTAAAGGTACAATTGAGAAAACAGCTGGATGGGCTTAAGGAATGACTTCCTTAACAAAAACTGCATAACAGGAGATACAGCTTAATACATCTACAAAAATAAGCATTGGCCTATGTGCTGAAAATAGTTCTGCTAGGTGGGAGGGCAGGTGGAGGCCATGCTGACAAAATGTAGGGCAATCTTGGTCACACAAATCATGTAGTAGGCCAAAAATATTTTCTGCTTTCCTTTCTCCTCTGACTTTTTTGTTTGTTTGTTTCCATAGGAATTTGGCAGGGAAGGGAGACTGAGGTGAGGGAAGCTGATGATTTACTACATTTGCTTAACATTGATTCATTTATTTATCTGAGCTAGCACTGATCTCACATCCTGAAGATTTACTGCACAGTTGAACAGGGTGGAGAACAATTCAGGGCACTCTGATTAGAACCCATAATAATGTTGAAATCTGAGGCTAGATCTAATTCCCATGTAAATCCTGCTTGCTTTTGACGTTTGTGTGCTGGGGAGATGTGATTTTGTTTGGGTTATATCTGAACTCCACTGTATTGTCTGTGTCAGGATTAACTTCATCTGCAAGAAAGCTTTAATTCTTAGACTCAGTGGTACAGAATTTTAGTGCTGGAAAAGATATCTGGTTTAGGTTCCTGTTTTTATAAATAGGAAACTAAGCGACTTGCTCAAGGTCACACAGCAAGTTAACATTTCTCCCCAGATAACACAACAGCTTTTAGTATCTTGGGAGATTACCTTTTAACCCCACTGTAAAACACATCAGTTCCGAAATAGCTGAGCTTTCTCTGGCAACAGTCTTGATTTGGGCAGCTTCTTTTCTTGAACAATCCCAAGCACAATGATAAGTCTTCTGGAATCTTTTTTAGCCATACCTGAGAGTAGGTGCATTTGTGGCAACTGAAAATCTCAAAAGCTATAGCTACAGGACTCATCTTGTTATATTGCAAAAAACATGATGTAATTTAGAAAATATTCTGTTTAGCTGAAAACAGGGCATACAAGCAAGCCATCTGAGTTTGTTGTGAGAGGTATAAATTCACTCCTAATGTGAGTTTATAACTGAATAATTAAGGAGTTGCCAGAAAAGGCAATGATGTATGTTTATATTCCTCCTCTGAAATCTTCTATTCTTCCTAATGGTCATAATAATTCAGTGGGTACCTCTGCTTTGCTTGTTTTATATTAAACAAGTATTTATAGGTAGCTTTTTATCTACCTGACACTCATTTTTCCCACATGAGATTTTTTTTTCTCCACAAGAATTTAGGCTGTAATGAGGGGAATTTATTTTCCTGAATAAGAGAATTTTATATCAGGAATGTATGGTTTTTTTTTGTATTTTTTCTAATTTTTATTTTATTTTTTTGTATTTTTTTTAAAAATATTCTTCTTATTTATTTGAGAGAGAGAGAAGGAGAGAAAGAGAGCATGAGAGAGGGGAGGGTCAGAGGGAGAAGCAGACACCCCACTGAACAGGGAGCCTGATGCAGGATTTGATCTTGGGACTCCAAGATCATGACCTGAGCCAAAGACAGTCGCTTAACGAACTGAACCACCCAGGTGCCCAGCAGACATGTGTGTTAAAGACCACCTCTACTTTTTTATCTACTCTTGGGAAGCTAAGACCACTTTTCTGGAATGTAGAACTGGGATTAGATTTTCTAGTTAGCATGTGCTCCTTATTTAGTGTCTTCCTATGTAAAACCATGATTCCATAAGTGAAAATTAAAAAAAAAAAAAAGTTTAGCACAAGTTCTACTGACTTGAGCAAAAATGATCTTTGTTCTTGATCCAACAAGTAAGTTCACATTCAGATATGACCTACAGACATGTTTTCAGAACTGAAAACCTATCTCATTACTCCTATAAAAGGAAAAATATAAATTATATAAATTTGGTATTAGGATAAGATCTTATAAATATACTTCCAAAGAGACTGGACAAATATAGAACCATCAGCATGAGCCAGTTTCACTAGGAGAGTTACATTTAGACTCTGACTCTTTAGGATTTGCCAGATGGGTTTGGCTGCTGAATGTACATGGAAAAGCCTTTCAGTATGGGATCATGGGTTGAGGTTTAGAACACATCTTGCCCTGCCCTCATTTCATAGATGAGAACAATGATTGCTATGAGAGTCGTGGCTTGTCCAACAACACATAGCCATGTTAGTGGTTTAGCAGCAGAGCTCACTGATTCAAGCTTCTGACTTCGACTCAGCTGCCAGCCCATGTACTAAACCCTTTCCATAGTTGAATATTCCAAGATTCTCAAAAGTATGATCTACCTGAACATGCTCTTGACATAGACATTTTCTTTCTAAACCAAAAGGACTGTGGCATAGCCATGGTGTTCAAAGTATGTTTTAAACTTGAAATCTATTGGTGCCTCATTCAAGTTCCAAACCTTTGTATGCAGTCAGCCGGCCTTCTCTGAGAAACCCAAACTTTTGAACAATATTGAATGTGTTTAATTGCTGTTTCGAATTAGTCAGATTCCTCCATGGAGTATGTAAATCCCGGCAGGTATCTGGAACAAACTACAATCTTTGCCTAATCTAAGCATTCATTTAAAGTTTTTCTATAAAATATGAATTTGTGAATGGAAGTTGATGGCAAGAGGCTGGGGATTTACAGGATATTGAATGAGCTGTCACATTACCATAACCTGATTTAGATCCCCAGAAGGCAATTGTGCCTGGAATTTTCCAGGCTGAAATGCTGATGGGAGACTTCTACCTAAAGAGTTTATGACAGACTCAGCCTCTGGAGTGACTGTTAGGGCAATGAATTGTGACTAGAGGTGAAATTCATGGGTATGTAAAGGAATGCTTTTAGGGAAGGACGTTACTGGGGAAAAGGAGGAGAGTTAAATTTGGAATTTTAAGGGCATAGAAAATTTCAGGATCAGAATAACTTGTAGCAGGTGCATTGAATCATAAATCATGAATTAAAAAAATACCGCCACACGTCAGTCATCGCAGTAGAGTAGCTGAGGCACTGATTAACTGATACCATTTTAGAACTTCTTAGGAGCAAAAGCTTAAATTTCCAATTCTGTGAGCAATGTTTGTCCTAGACTTCACATCTCCAAGCTAATGGGGTGGGCTGACCACTAGGAGAGTTCTTGTACTTGAACTTAAGCAGCCATTTGGAAACTTCCTTTATTAACAGGGAAACTCTTGCCATGAACTTCGTAATCTCCCCCACTTTAATTCTAGACTGTGGTTTCGAGGGGTACACAGATGAGTGCTTACTCCCCTGAAAGTGTCACTGCTTTTGCTTGTGGAGCATAGCCTGGGCTCAATGCTGACTCACTATATCATCTTGTTGGGGCAAATGAGATTCCAAGATGTAGGGACTTCACTAAGGTCTTACACATACTGAGGCATCGAGTAAAAAGCTAATGTTGATTGAGGGCTTACTCTATACTAAGCACTTTTCTAAGTACTTTCTAAGTACTTTAAACATATTAACTAATTTAGGTCTCAGGATTCCTCCTGTGTACTATTATCAGTCCCCATTTTGAACTGAAGGAAGTTTAAGTAACTTTCCCTGGATGCACAGGTAAGATGCAGTGAGTATGAGGGTTGAACGTAAGTGATTTTATCTCACAGCTCCTAACTAACTGTCTTTAGTCCTGCCAAGTTTCCTGAATCCTAACCTCTACATCCAGTTCCTATTGTCTGATAGGGCACATTTGCCCCTTCCTTCAGGCACGGGGATCATGGGTCAAATCATATTTGTCTTTTTTCCCACATTTACATCATTCCCTGGATAATGATGTCACTGCAGATATTGCCTTATTAAGTAATTTTTTTGAGCTGCTGTTTCAGATAGTTCAATTTATAAAAGACCTATCATTAATTACTGGTCAATCTTTTCCCCTTAGATTGAATCAAAGATTGATTATGAAAATAGAGAGAGATTCAAGCTTTTGCTCCTAAAATGCTCCACAATGGTACTGTTCCAGTAATACCTCAGCTACTGAACTCCATGTGATTGAGGTTTTTTAAATTCATGATTTATGATACAACGTACCTTATGCATTATTCTGATCTTGAAATTGCCAATGTTTCTTAAAATTTCAAGTTTGACTATTTTGGATCCCAGAATTATTCCATTCTTATTAAGTCTCTGGTCAAAAGAAACTCTAAGATTTAAGAATAAAGAATAAAAACTGGCAAAAAAGGGGAGTACAGTTTCCAGAAGATATTAAAGGTATTCATGTACAGACTGTTCATTCTAAACCACAGAAATGATGCCACCAATAGTTGGTTTTGATCAGTCTTCTGTATTTTGATTTATCCATTCACACTTATTTATTCATTTATTTACTAAATTCTTAATATGGTAAGTGCAGGAAAGTCCCTACTTGAAGAGTTTGTAGTCTACCATGACTATGGTACTTGTGTAATAAGTAGACAAGATTACAAATGAGGAGTTATATCAACAGTGTTTACAACACTGTGTATAACTGTGTAGTTGGGAAAAAATCAAGAGTGTATGAATTACTTAAGAACAATCGTATCCCAATAGCTCATTTATAAATTGACTATTTGGAACTCAAAACATATTTTTTTTTCCAGGTTGGATCACAGAAGTTGCAACTGAATGACATTTTCCTCTTCATTTAAGTCCTAGTTGCAGTGAAGATGGCAAGGAAACAGAAAGAAGGAGGGTAAGAAAGAGTAAGCATGAAAGCTGTGTGAAATGCTGGCCGTAACCTGGTCTGACTCTGACCCGGGCAACTTCCTTTAGCTCTGTGAGCCTCAGTTTCTTTATCTGTAAAAGAAATAATGTTACCTAACTCTCAAAAGCATGAAGCATCTGGCAAAGTGGCCAGTACCTGCTTTCTTGGGTAGGAACTTTCTGTAATTCTTCCACTTTCGAGTGCCCTAATTTACAGACTGCTAAACTTCTCCATCAACATTAGCCAAAATTAGCACATTCTTTCAAATTATCTTTCACCAAAATTGCCTGCTTTTCCTTTCCAGCTGTTTAAAACTCTGATTAGCTCCGGATTGTTGATCTCAGCTGGGTGTTAGGAAGAAAACAACGAACTCACACAAACGCATGAAGGGCTTGACAGTCTCTGAAATCTCCTCAAGTTCGTTGCATTAAAAGAAAAAAAAAAAAAACCTGCTTATTATCCGGAAAGCATGTCTCAGTGATGCGATTTCAGTCAGCATGCCAAAGTGAAGTCAAAACTTCAGGCACAGTAGGGGAAAGATATTTTTGGGCTGGTGAAGGTCAGCTTATTCTGCGTACCTGTCCCTGGTCAGCTCCATGCTGCATTTCCTTTTTCACAGTACCTTTCCTTTCTTTACTTCTGAACCTCCAATTTCTCTAAAGCTTTTTGCCTGCCCAGAGTGGCTTTTTGGCAGGAGCACCAGGGGTTCCAGAGGTGAGGAGACAAAGGGAGAAAGGGGCATTTGCACATGCTGTTCATATTCCTGAGTCATTTATAGGTAAGGGTTGTCTCTACTAGCATTTCAGATGCTCTTTATAAGGCTGTGATAAGAGCTGTGTATTGTTTAGATGTGAGTTTGGCTCAAAATGTTCATTGGCAGGGAAAGTATAAATTAATGGAACCTCTAAAGACTCTCCAGTGGCCTTACAGATAAGTTTTGTAAGAAAGATTGACTGACAAATATTTTTTAACGAACTGCAAAACTTTCATGTTTGAATTGGCATGGATCTCGGAAATTGATTTTGTCCTAGACCCTCGTTTTGAATACAAGGAAACCAAATCCCAGAAAGGGAAACATGTACTGCCTCTGTAATTGCTCTTGTTCTCATTTCCTCTGGTTTTTCCGCAGAGCTGGGAGAACTGGCGTGGAATGTCAGTGGTGAAGTTTGTCCATATTACTGATGGGAAAGCAGGTGCCTTCCCAGATGGTAAGCTTTGAGAAGCTGCTGAGTAAAGGAACGTAGAGTGCTAAATATGTGGCAACTTCTCTGAAGTGCGAGGCAAGGAATTGGGAAAGGAATCTTCTCATCTGCATGCTCAGAACTGCGAGCAAAAGGCCACTGCAGTAACACAACTTGACTCACTGCTCCCATTAGCAGTGGTGGGAAGATGTAGGCATGATAGTACAAGGATTGTTTGGGGAGCTCATGCCATTTTATACAAAGCTATTATGTAACACCATAACCCTCCGATGTTTCCTCTTCCTACGCTAATTAAGGAAAAATTATAATTTCTCAAAGAGGCTAAAAATTACTGAGTCTACCTCACAAAGTGGATGGGAGTATCAAATAAGATAATCTATGTTAAACATTTTACAAACAAGTATACACAAATGTAAGATGTTTTCACCCGGCCGATCACCTTACACATGACATTTTTATTCTGTCTTTCCTCCTTCAGAATTGATTAAGTTTTTCTTCAGGCTGGCATAATTCTCATGATGTCAGTCCATGAGTAGATATTCAGTTTTTTATGGCTGGGACTTAAATGCATTGCCAGGGGGAGTATGGAGGGTCAGAATCAAAGCTCGGTAGATTTCTAGTTATCACTGCTCCTTCACATTCCTCTGAGAACTGCAGGTCAGTGGGCAAATGCTATAGTGCCTGCTGGGGATATCTGACCCTGAAAATAGTGAAAAAATTAAATTGAGATTTTTTTATTGTGCCCCCAGCAAAAACAGTTACTGAACCAGTCAAGTGTTAGTGTGACTGAAACCTACAGTCATAATTGTGATTCTAGGACAGTTCTTAGAACATGTGCCTTCCCCTTATTAAAATGTTTTAATTATATTATATAATTCTTGATCTTCCATGGAAAATACCACCATTTCTTCCCCTGAATTCTTGAATTTTCACTTCTCTGTAGCTTGGCATTTTAACTTAATTAAACATTTATCATTGCAAAGAAATTCAAGAACAAAGTAATTTTCATTACTTTGTCTTTCACCAAAAACAGTATTTGACCTGGGCTATCCATATTTCATATATAAACAATGATAATTTCTCCATTATTTAAAAAGTACATAGATATATGACCCAGTCAGTTATGGAAACTATCCAAGAGTATATTTATTTCAAAATTACCAAGTTAAATAACAGAGTGTATTAACTTTATTTTCTAATGTATGTGTGTTTAAAGATTTAAAAAGAAATTACAACCATTATATTTTGCTTAAATACACTTGAAGGCTTTATATAAGTTACTCATAATGTCTCTATTGACTTTAATGATGCAGATCGCAAAAGGCTATCATAAATATTTTTAACAACTCACAGAACAGGAATCTTCTAGCAGTGAGGTAAGATTTGCCAGTCTGTCAAAGATATGGATGGGCAGAAAACAGCATATAAGATCACGGAGGTGGGAGTTCAGAGTCCAGAATCTAGGCAAAGTTAAGGTAAGGATGAAGAGTATACAATAGTCAGGGGTTGGGAACATCCAGGGGGTCAGATAGAGATAAAGAGCCTGGTAGATTTAAGAAATCAGCTGTCAGAGAAGCAAAAATAGATCAGTTATTTTTTCATGAGGAAAGTGGGTCAGGACCCCTGTGATCACACCACACCAACCACTGGACATCACTGAAGTTGTTTTTAGTCCAGCTTGGGCTACTTTGCAAGTTTAATTAATGCAGTGGAGCTCCTCACTTTTCTTGGAGTTTGAGAACATGGTTCATTGCTGGTAATCCTCTAAGTGTTCACAGACTGCAATATGAAAACTATTCTCATTTGATGCAAAGCCTTTTTTAGTTAGGAGATCTGCATCTTACTTGATTGTCATGGTTGAATGTTAATTATTGTATGCTGCATCTACCATATTCTTAAGATAAATCAGACAAATTCCTAGGTTTCTGTTTCCCCTACTAATGAGGGATTTTCATAACCCCTTGCTATATCTTTTATCTATGTGAAAAACCCAAAAGAATGCAAAACAACAACAAAACAAAACACAATAAGTCAGACAAAGAAAATTATTGACAGCTTTCTGAGGTTGCCCAACACTTCTTCATGCATCTCCATTACCAATTTGGACAATGAGTGTCAGGAACTTAAGTAGCATTTTCAGACAATTTTATATGTATTTTTACTCAGCCTGTTGGATGCTATCATGGAAACCTTCATAAGCATTCTAAGCAATAGGAAGAAGATCCTGCAGTCACATGAAGTGCTCATGTTTCTCTACATCTGGGCATCAAGGTCATCAGTAAGCCTCATGTACGTTGTATTTTGTGAGCAGTGATTGGTCTCTTAATATGGGGGTGATAAGGCCAATATTTTAGATCTACACTTTGGTCAGAGGTCGGTTTTTCTGGACTCTATAGTTACTTAAATGGAGCAGAAAAATGAATAAGTGATGAATAATAATTTAGATCCAGCATGCTCTTTCAGCTGAGGTACTTCAAAATGACTGAGTGAGTTGCTTAATTTTTCATTTTTTTTAACTAATTCATATACGGGCATTTTAAAATAATGCATTGAATGTAATACAGTTAAGACAATAATGATTTTCTTCCCTCTAAAAATGGAGGGCAGTCCTTTCAAATTCATTCCTTTAAAACTGGACTTTCACATTGAAAAAATCTGACATTTATGTTTATGCAACTCATGATTTTTACTAATTGTTATGTGAAGTAAAGTCCTTTATGGCTTTAATATCATAGCGTTGGAACCCCAAAAGTCCTGTAATATAGGCAGCAGAAATAAATAGGAAAGACAACAAACAGATAAGCAAGTGTATATGAACGCAACACTATGTGATAATCTGTTTAAAGATGCATAACCTGAATCTAAACAGAAGGAACTACCTGGGAAATTTGAAGTGAAGAACATTCCTCAAAATGACAGACCTCTATTCCTAAAACATGTCAAAGTCATGAAAACATAAAGAGTGATGAAGTATTCCAGATTAAGGACCATTATGGGGTAATTGACAAAATTTGAATATATATTAGATCAATGTTCAATTTTCTGAATATAATAATTATATGTTAGTTACATAACAGTATATCTTTGTATTTATGAACATCTAGACATGAGGTCTGCAACTAACTCATTTCCCCCAGATTCACTGAGATATAATCAACCCATAACAGTGTATAAATTTAAGGTGTACACTCTTTTGATCTAAAACTTATATATTATAAAATGATTACCACCATTTTGTTTGCTAATACCTCCATCATGTCATATCACATAATTGCCATTTCTTTTTGGTGAGAACACTTAATATTTTACTCTCTGAGCAACATTCAAGTATATACAGAATTTTTAACCATAATCACCATGCTGTATTTTAGATTCCCTGAATTTACTTATTTAATAACTTCTACCAATATTTTCTCATTTTTCACATATTCAACCCTTGGTAGCCACCACTCTATTTTCTGTTTGTGTTAGATTTCGCATAAAAGTGAGATCATCCAGTGTTTGACTTTTTCTGTCTGACTGATTTATTTCACTTAGTGTAATGTCCTCAAAGCTCATCTGTGCCATCACAAATTGAAGGATTTCCTTCTTTCTCATGGTGGAATAATGTTCTTCTGTATATACATGTCACATTTTTATTCATTTGTCAGTTGATGGATGCTTAGATTTTTTTTCCGTATCTTAATTATTGTAAATAATGTTGCAATAAACATAGGAGTATATATATCTGTTCAATATCCTGTTTTCATTTCCTTTGGATAAATACCCAAAAGTGGGATTGCAGGATATATGGTTGTTCCATTTTTAATTTCTTGAGGACCCTCCATACTGTTTTTCATAGTGGTTGTACCAAATTATATTGCTACCAACAATGCACAAGGGAACCCTTTTCTCTGTATCTTTTCCAGTATTTGTTTTCACTTGTCTTTTTGATGATAGTCATTATTACAGGCATGTAATTATGATTATCCCATTATGATTTTGACTTGCACTTCCTTGATGAATAGTGATTTACAGTATCTTTTCTTGTATCTGTTGACAATTTTTATGTCTATTAGAAAAATGTCTATTTAGTATCTCAGCCAATTTTTTAATTAGATTTTTTTTTGCTAATATGAGTTCTTATATATTTCAGATATTAACCCATTGTCCGATATTTCATTTGCAAATTTTTTCCCCTTTCATAGATTGTCTTTTCATTTTATTGACTGTTTATTTTGCTGGTCAGAAGCTTTTCAGTTTGATGTCTACTAATTTTTTATTTTGTGGGGTCTTTTAAGATTCTTTTTTGGCCTATTGATTGTTTGAGAATGTGTTACTTAATTTCCACATATTAGTGAATTTTCCAGTTTTCCTCATGTTATTTATTTCTAGTTTCATACCATTGTGTTTAGAAAAGATACTTGGTATGATTTCAATCTTCTTAAATTTTCTAAGATTATTTTGGTGACCTATCATGATTTATCCTGGAGAATATTTGGTGGATGCTTGAGAATATATGGATTTTGTTGCTGTTGCTTGGAATACTCTGTATACATCTGTTAGACTTATTTTGTCTAAAGTATGGCTCAAGTCCATTTCTTTCTTGATTTTCTGTCTAGATTTAGCTATTATTAAAAGTGAGGTATGAAGTCTCCTACTTTTATATTTTTCTATTTTCCCTTTAGATCTGTATTTGCTTAATATATTTAAGTGCTATAACACTGAGTGTAATGTTGTAAATTTCACATATGTATATAAAATTTATAACATATTTTTGTTTTTTGACCCCCTTGTAATTATATAATGACCTTCTTTGTCTCTTGTTACAGTTTTTGGCTGAAATGTACTTTGTCTGATATAAATATAGCTAACCCTGCCCTCGTTTAGTTTTCACTTACATGGGATATATTTTTCCATACTTTCACTTTGAATCTATATGTGTCCTTAAAGCCGAAGTGAGTTTTTGTAGACAGCATATAGTTAGTTATTGTTTTCTAATCTGTACAGTAACTCTATATCTTTAGTTGGAGAATTCAATCCATTTATATTTAGAGTAATAGTTGATAGGTAATGACCTCCTAATGGCATCTTATTAATTATTTTCTGACTGCTTTATAGTTCCCTTGTTCTTTTCTTTCTCTTTTGCTGCCTTTCTTTGTGAATTAATGATTTTCTGTATTGGTATGCTTTGATTCCTTTCTTTTTATGCTCTTTTGTGAATATACTGCAGGGTTTTGCTTTGTGTTACCAAAAAGCTTATAGAAAACATCATATATATATATATATATATATATATATATATATATATATAAAATGACACATATATCTAATATAGGTTTTATATCTATATCTATATATAGATATATGTTGATATTTATGCTGATAGCTTCAATCATGTACAAAAGCCCTATCCCTTTAAATTCCCTCTTTTATGCTTTTGGTGTCATAATTTATATTTTTATATTGCATATTCATTAAAATTATTATAGTTATAACTATTTGTATTACTTTTGTCCTTTAAGTCTTTATGCTAGTTAGATAGTTAACACATCATCATATTATAGTGTTAGTGTATTAAAAATATGACGATACCCTTACCTTTGCCAGTGGGTTGTATATTTCCATATGTTTTCATGTCACTGATTAACAGCCTTTCAACTCAGCTTAAAGAACTCTTTTCAGCATTTTTTATAAGGGGTATCTAGTGGTATGAATTCCCTCAGCTTTTGTTTATTAGGGAGCCTTTATCTTGCCTTTATTTCTGCAGGACAACTTTGGAGCATGAAGTATTCTTGGTTGCTAGTTCTTTATTTCAGCACTTTGAATGTATTATCCTATTCTCTCCTGGCCTGCAAGGCCCTCTGCTAAGAAATCTGCTGAGAGCCTTATGGGAGTTTCCTTGTTGGAGACAAAGTTTTTTCTCTTGCTGCTTTTAAAAATCCTCTCTTTTTCTTTGATTTAGGCAGTTTTATTTTGATATGTTTGGAAGGAGGTTTTTTTAGATTGAATTTTGGGGGTTACCAAAAGCTTTACGAACTTAGATGTTCAAATATCTCCCTAGAGCTAGGAAGTTCTCAGCCATTATTTCGTTAAATAAGCTGCTGCATTTTTCTCCTTCTCTTCTCCTCTGGAACTCCAGTGATGGATACATGATTTTTCTTAATAGTATCCTGTAAGTCCTATATGTGTTCTTTATTCCTTTTCATTCATTTTTCTTTTGCTCCTCAGATTAGATACTTTCAGTTGCTCTTCTCTATCTCATTCATTCTTCCTTCTGATTGGCCAAGTTTGATATTGAAACTCTGTGGAATTCTTCAGTTCCATCATTGTATTCTTTAGTACCAAAATTTCTGTTTGGTTCTTTTTATAATTTCTATCTCTTTGTTGAACTTCCCATTTTGTTTTTGTATTTTTTCCTGATATCATTAAATTGTTTTTCTGTATTTTCTTGTAGCTTCCTAATTATTTTGATTATTTATTAGGGAACTCCTGGATCTCCATTTTTGGGGTCCAGTTACAGGAGTTTTACTGCATTTATTTAGTAGAGTCATGTTTCCTCAATTCTTCCTGATTCCTGTAGCCTCGTGTAGGTGTCTAAAAATTTAAAGGAATAGTAACTCTTCCAGACTTTATGGACTGACTTTGTAAGGGAAGAATTTTACCTGTGAGTGGGGGTGTACTGGAATGTCTTGTGAAACCACTCACTAAACCTGAGAGGTGAAGGTGTGGTACCATCACATGTGGTACCACACCTGTGATATCAGGTGTGGGGGCATGTGGTACCTCACGTCCATGGAAGCATTATGTCCCTTCGCTTCAGGCCTCTGGGGTACATAACATTGACAACTGTTGGTCCTTAGCAAATACTGTGTGGGGTCTATAGTTGCTTTAAAATTTATTGAGACACACAGTGGGACCTCAGGCCTGGCAACACGGGAGAAGGACAGGCAGTGGTGGTAGCTGGAGTTGGTGATGAGCACACTTGGTTGCAGGCACCAAGCGTATTTTCCTGCTTAGTGGCAGGAGCCAGTTGCAGACACACATATAGTTCTGGGGGCCAGGGCACACAGGAAGGTCCAGGACCAACTGCAGGCTCTCTGGCAGCTGCAGGAGCCCTGGCTGTTGATATGCTCTCCCATGGCTTCACTATCTCTCCCATAAGCATGTGCACTACAGTGGATTCTGGTGATGAGAGTCAGGCCAAGAACACACAGGTCAGTAGCTAGAGGGACTAGCTACAGGTGAGCATGGTGGTACAGGCTAGTGGTAGAAGACAGGGCCAGGTCTGGATCTACAAGCATTTGTGGAGGCCCTGGTTATTGGCTTTCCTTCTTGGTGCTATACAGTCTCCCTCCAGGTACGTCCAATGGAGTGGCTGTGGGAGATGGAGATCAGGCCAGCAGCATACACAACTATATATCCAAGGGGACTAGCCCTGAGCCCATACATAGCAGATAGGATCAGCTGTGGGATCTAGGCTGGCATCTTGCACTTGTGAAACTACAAATCCTGAGCTGGTTACTGGTTCCAGGGCTTCAAAGGGTGTGGGGTGGGTGGGAGTAGAGCGTAGGGAGGAATCCAAGTGATTGGTGTCAGTGATTGCAAATACCTGTGAGGCAAAAGTTGGTGAAGTGTGAAGTTATTCTCAAACTTTTTGTCCCACTGTGTTGCTAAAATTTCTTAAGTGGTCTCCAGAGCTCTCTCAGAGCTGTTTCTATTCATGGATAACTGTCTAATTGTTGATAGTTGTTGGGGGATGGAGGCTGGGGTCTCCTGCATTACATTTCTTGGACATCAGTCTGCAACTCTTAAATGTTTCATAAAAAACAAAACAAAACAAAAAAAACCAACAACAGCCTTGCATATGAGAGAGAGTGTGCCAATGTGATAAAATGTCAACAATTTTAAATCTCAGTGAATGTTATTTTTCAACTCTGTAATTTTAAAATTACTTCAGCATACTATTGAAGTATTTCAGCTACACTTTGAAATAAAAAGTTAAAATAAAACAGAGAGAAAAAAATGAGATAGTATCTCTTAGGGAGCACTGGATTTCATCTGACACTGTATTCACTTGATTTTTTCTTAAAAATCTCACTCAGAAAGACTGATCATTCTGGAATCTAAATCTAAGTCTGTCAAACCCCATAGTCCATGTTCTTTTTATTAATTTTTTACTATCAAATACATTGTCTGTTTTGTTCCTTACTTAAAGATTCATGTGCCAAATTCCAGTCTACTCAGACTTCAGTTCAGTTCAGTTTCTTTTTCCTGCTGAGTCATGGTAATTTTCTCAGGTGGATGTCCTGGGTAAATCTCTTTTGGGACCATAGTCACAAGTATAGCTCTAGGATCAGACCCATTAGGTTGAAGTTCTGCTCTATTTCTTTGAGATAACATAAATTACTTAGTCCCTTTAAACTCCACTTTCCGCATCTGGATTGAATGAGATAATGCATATAGAGCATTTAATAGATATAACTACTCAAAAAAAATAAGCTAATATTTCAATAACATTTTGTGAATAATTAGTTTATGCTTTATATCATTGTTAATATATTCATACCTTCTGGTGAACTTTTCTTTTTCTTTTCAAAATAATCACTAACAATATTTGTCAGGATAGTCTAAGTTATGTGGTAACAAAAACCCCTCAGACTTCCATGGCTTAGTAGAATAAACAAAAATCCCTGAGCAGATTGGCTAGAACTTTGCTCCATTCACATATTTTGTCCAAAGTCTAAGTGGAGTTGGTCTCCACCTCTGGTTCTCAGGAGCACGCATCCTCTTGAGCTGAAATAGCAAGGAAGAGAGAACATGGGAAAATCACATGTAGGCTTTTCATTGCCTCTACTAGGAAGTGACTCATACCACTTTCCCTCACATTTCCTTGGTCTACACAATGCACTGGGGCTGAGAAGAATATCTTCCACAGTCCCAGAAGGAGACAACTGATAAAGTGATGGTTGTAACCTCTCCCTGGAGCTCCTTGCATGACATATTGCCTATCTTCTTACTGTAGCCTTACTGTATCTTTGTTTGTGTATATGTGTATGTTTGTAAATTGTTTCTTGTTTCATGAAAATCTTTTTCATGAAAATAGCTTGTGGAAAATGACTTCCTAAGACTTTATTTCCTGGGAAAATTAAATTTGTTCATCATTTTGCTATTTCTACTTCATATTATTGTGCTGTTTGAGGATAATTCTTTGTTACATTGAAAATTTACATCTACTGTGCTGTTAGTTTCAAAGGAATTATGCCTGTAAATTTAATCATATTCCAGAACTATTCCATCAAAACCCTTCATCAAATTACTCAGTTATTACTACTGTTTACTTTCATCATGGAAGTTAATACTTTCTGGGTGTAACACTTAATGGAAGAAGATTAATCTACATAGAGCAATGGTAATAATATGCTCTTTCTTAAAACTAACATTATGCTAGAAAATTGTTTTTCAAAATCCAACCTATTTTAATTGTGGCTAGGCACCATGAAAAACAAACTGACATAAAGCCCTCAAAGAGAGCTGGTTGTAAAACATACATTTGAATAATGCCAACAATAACTAGGAAATCCTCGCAAATTTATGATTTTGAAAATGGGAATAATGTAGCTCAGTTTGAAAAGGGATTCAGAACATCAAATGCTTAATCTCTAATTTTTTATTTTAAGAATTGTTCTGTAAACATGATGACTCTCCCCCTATCTTATTATTTTTGCTTCCATGTGGTCAGAAACACAAGAGACATCTTATTTCTCAGGATATTTTGAAATTTCAGTTTCAGATCCTACTAACAGATGTGGTAGAAGCAAATAAAAACAGAGGGCTTATTACTGTGAATTTTTTTTTAAAGTATTTTCCTTTAAATATATGAATGTTGTCAGTTTGAATTTGGGTACTTAGGAGGTCATAGTTATTTAAAGGCACTAAGTAGTGGAAAAATGAGAATGTTACCTTCACCTCCAAGTGCTGGAGTTGCTGCCCACCCTCCCCTTTCCAGAGAGGGGAACATGTAAAGAAAACAGAGTCCTGGAGTTCTGTCAGGAATAGTGTGAAATGACATTTAAAGCCTCAAACTCTCAAGCCCACAAAAACAGTCTATTCACAAATCTGTTAATTCTCCTTCAATGCTCATCTTCAATTGTTCCTGTTCTATTATCAAGCCACCATCTTGTCTTGTCAAACTGCTGGGCCCCCACGGCAGCCTGATGATCAGTTCTAGATCTTGCCCTTGTGTAGCCTCCATTCCGAGCTCTGAGAGATAGTATAGAAACTCTGATTGGTAATACCCCCCTACCACTTTTCTCCTCCTGGGCACATTTCAGTGACTATCTACTGCCCACAGGCTGAAGTCTCAAGTTTCACTCAGGTATGGGAAGTTGTCTGATGGTCCATTTGCCTGCCTCTTCACTTCCTCAGGTGCCAATTGCTTCCTTGCTTTCTTCATCTCACTAGTGTTCCCCTTCTATCATATAGCAGGATCATTCTGTTTGGGTTCTTTGAATTCTGTTGTGGGGGGATAATAAAGAGGAAAGAGGAGGAAGAGAATACAAACTTAAAAAACTATTTGGAGAAAGACTGAGCTACTGGGCCACAGAAAGTAAAAACTAGAACATTAACAAAAATATTGTTCCTCAATTTACACAAATTGCTATAGATCTGACCTGTTCATCTATTATGGTCTGACTGGATAAATCACTTTAGAACGTGTCTATGATCTGGACAGTTTCTGTTTGAAAACAGCATCTTTATGGAAAGATGACCGAAGGGGAAACTTTTGACTAGGTTCCTGTAGATAATGTGTTGCTCTAAATTCATGACCTGGTTTCATAAATATTCCTCTTTATAGGCACAACTCTACATTTTTAGTTTCAGGTGGAGCCCTCAATATCCTTTTCATTGTTTTTAATGCATGCTTGTTCAGGCTGGTATATACAAGCCCCAGATAGTGAATTGATCGGTCACTCAACGCTTAAATTTGGTCTTTTTAAAAAGTGACCATAATCAAGGGCAGGCCCAGCATTTTTATTTAAGAATAGCACAATGATGTGATTGTTTGGACATAGAAACTATGGGACTTGTCTTAAAGTATATTTGCATGGCAAGCACACCATTTCTTTTATAGATTTTATTTGTGGTAACTCTGCAGGATGCTGAAGGAGATTATAGGAAGACTAAAGCCACAGCCCTCCTAGCCATTGCTACATTTAACAAAATGGTTAGATATTTCCCTTCATTGTATCATTATCCTAATATCACAATCACTTGTTTTATTTCTTAATTGTACAAGATCATGGTTTAACTTCTGAGGCATGTTTGTATCAGATCCCTGAGCATACAAGTCAGAGAGAAACTGACCTACACTTTCCTCTTTCTTAGCATCCACTACCATATCTTGTATCTAGCTGAATCTTAGTAAATGTTTTATGAATAAATTAGTGGTGACCTTGTAGATGTGTAAACTTAGCTAGTCTTCATGCACCAGGCCAGGCTTCATGCACCAGGCCAGTGCTGTCACCAAAGGGAATTTAAGTAATAGTTTGTTTCTTAGTTATCTCATTTTTGGCATTTAATTTTAGATCTCAGGCCTCATTACAAAGGTTATAGGATTGGTTTCAAATAACCCTAACAGTTGAGACCTGGAAGAATGTTAGACAATTAGTCAAGTGTATAGATTTAGAAATGGTGTACCCAAGAGGCTGAGCCCTGGTTCCAAGTCTCAGAGCTCCCTGGTGTTTAGGGGATGAAGAACCTTGATTTATCACTTCCTTTATGGTGCTTTTTACATTCTGTGAGAAATGAAAACTTACATAGTGAGAGCTGGTCACACTCACTTTAGTCCTGGCTTTCATTATGGCTTTTAACTAGACATTTCTAAAACCCTAACTTCAAATTGGATTATATTTTAAAAGTACACTAATTGGGGCCCTGGGTGGCTCAGTAAGTTAAGCATCCAACTCTTGATTTTGGCTCAGGTCATGAGATCGAAACCCACATAGGGCTCTGTGCTGGGAGTAGGGCCTACTTAAGATTCTTTCTCACCTTCTCCCTCTGCCCCTGTTCCACACCTCTTAAAAAATAAAAAAAAAGTGCCCTAATTAAACTCAAAGCCTCAAGAGTGGTAGGGACTATTAAATCAGGGTGTGAATTTGAAGAACAGCATACCATTCATTCTGACATTCTATGTGAAATAGCCAATAGTGCCAATCTGCCTCTAAACTATAGGAATTAGGAAGATAATACACCTGAAGAAAATATCTCAGCCTTAAAAATTAATTTTATTGGGCCACCTGGGTGGCTCAGTGGGTTAAGCCTCTGCCTTAGAGGTCATGATCTCAGGGTCCTGGGATTGAGTCCTGCATCGGGCTCTCTGCTCAGCAGGGAGCCTGCCCCCCCCCCCCACACCGCCTCTCTGCCTACTTGTGGTCTCTGTCTGTCAAATAAATAGATAAAATCTTTGAGAAAAAATTAATTTTATTATCCATAATAAAAAGGATGCTGTATATGTAGTATATTTGGCAGTTCAACTTTGCAATTTCTCTCTTGTACATTTTTCAAAGACAAAACCCTTTACTAAACAGTTCTTACCTGTGGTTTCTGACCTCAGCCTTGACATTCTCCACAAGAATAGACACTTATTTTATATATTATAGTTGATAGACAAAGAGACTTGCCCCGTGAAAAGTATGTTTCTTTAGTTCTTAAATTATTTTGGTTATTTTCGTGTGGCAAGTATTGGCAAATATCAGGTGCATTTAGAACTGAGAATTTCTCTCTCTTTAATTTCTTCATCGTTTTATTATAGAAACATATGGAAATAATCTGAAAAAATAGATCAGTACATTGATTCTATATCATGTGGCAAGTTCAACCTTGAAAATAACATTTAAAAAAATCTCAGCATGTGCCTATTGCTTTTTACAAACTCCTTTCAATCTTGGGCTGATCTTAGTTTCCATATTTCCTATCCGTTTTTACTACTGTATTTAGAGTTCTGAGATTTAACTTCCCCAAAGGAAATAGCCTAGAATTCTTTCTGGGAAAATTGTGGAAGGGGTATAAATGTTGGCTTATGTTTCTCTTTTCTGGGTTTAGTGATTTTTTTCCTATTGTCACCTCTATGGTGACATTCAAGTTCTGGGCTACGTTTTCATTATTATTCAAAAAGGATTTTTTTTAATTGATAAAAGCATAACTTTCTCTCCACAAAATGAGTTTTGCTAATTAAAAGGCTCTGATTCTTAGTCACTGTTAACACCTGTCGAATATTAAGCAAACATCTTGGTGTTAATCCAGGTGGTGGCATATCAGTTGATTGCAGAAATATTTCATGAGGCATAAACAAGAAGGCAAAAATTAATTATTACTTACTGAGTTTCGTTAATAATTACTCTAGTTCCCATAAGCTTACAACTAGAATTATTTTCAAAGTAAAATTTTTCAGTCTTAATGACTTGGGGTGATGATTTTTGTAAGAGAATGTAAGATTTTTATTTTCCACAACCATAATTTTTACCCACATTTAAAATTGTGAATATTACTTACTTAAAGCACAAAACTTTATCTTTCTGAGAGATATTAGACAGAGGAAAAAGAATGGTGTTCAGAGGAATAGCAAAAAAAGTGGCACAGGAAACCTGATAACATTTTCTATGCCATCCCTCTGACATCTTTATGAACATTTCATTCAGGTATTTGTTCTCTTTATTTACAGCACTCCTCATTTTGCAAAGGATTTGCTTAAGAATTATTTCAGCATATAATAAAAAAATGAAGAAATGAGGGAACATAATTCCTCTTTCCTAATGAGAAGAGGGACTAGTGACTGGCTTCTATTTTTGTTGTTGTTGTTAAGATTTTATTTATTTATTTGACAGACAGAGACAAGTAGGCAGAGAGGCAGGCAGAGAAAGGGGAGAAAGCAGGCTCCCTGCAGAGCAGAGAGCCTGATGCGGGGCTTGATTCCAGGGCCCTGGGATCATGACCTGAGCGACCCTGGGATCATGACCTGAGCCGAAGGCAGAGGCTTTAACCCACTGAGCCACCCAGGTGCCCCTAGTGACTGGCTTCTAATGTTTAGAACACTGTGGAAGTGATGCCAGGTGACTCTGAGCTGCTGCTCTCTTGCTCTCTTCCACATACCCTGGAAGCCCTGAGCTAACATGTAAGAAGTTTTGCTCCCTTGGAAACGCCGTGCTAAAGAGAGATCCCACAGAGAGACGCACCCAGAAATAGGAGGAGATATTTGAGAAACCCAGCTGCCTATCCCCCAGAGTTTTGAGTCTCTCCAGCCCTGGCATCGGACAGATGAGAGAAGAATCCTGATGATTTCTCAGCCCAAGCCCTAACCTGACTAGATTGTTATGAGGGCACCTGAGTCGGAATTGAACAGCCAAGCCACTTCAGAAGTTCTGACCTCCAGAAACTGAGAGATAGTATATGATGATTGCTGTTTTAAGCCACCTACTTTTGGATGGTTTGTTGACCAATTTAGATACCTGGAAGAACTATCATTACTAACTTGCAGTTTTAAAGGCTAAAGTCATAAATGCTCTTGCCCAGCAAAGGTTAAATCATCAGGAAAATGCCTTTCAAGCTCAATAGTTCTTTAAATGCTCCTTTGCTGGAGCTAGAGAATAATATGAAATGTGTCTAGTAGGGCTTATGGCTGGATCTGTGTCAACACTGGGCTGGCTTAATTTCAGTAAACTGTGATTACTCACCTTCTATTTTAGGTCCTGGTCAACACTGTTCTCTTGACTGGTGATTCTGTATGTTGGGGGTGGGGGGTAATGTATGTATCTGTGTGTCTCTTTTTGGATGTCTGTGTGTTTCACATATTTACCTATTTTATCTGATGGGATAGATAATAGTATTGTGGTTGTTTTATGTACAAAGTGCCAAGTTTCTAGGAAGAAAATATTGTTTATCAACTGAGCTTTAAAACAGATGTGGGAGAACTCTGAGGAAAAGAATGAATAAAACCATAAGAAAAAAAAAATCCTGCCATTTCCTCTTTTATCCACATGAATTTTAAACTAGGTTAAAAATAATATTTAGTGGTCTAAAGACCTAATTGAAGCTTTGAAATAAATTGGTGGAATTGTCATAATTACTCATATAATTATAGCATAAGCTAAGATTATAATAATTTAAAAAATCTAATCTAATTGACAATTGTAACCAAATCTTATTGCTTCAAGGGCAGGGTGTTATGCTGCTTAGTGTACTCTAAATTCAAAACAAAATTTTATCCTGCAAAGATTTTATCCCCCTTCAAATTTATAGTATGAGTAAATATTATTCTGTTTCCTGAGTTGTGTGGGATTTCACTTATAGTTTTGATGCCCTCTGGGAAAAGATATACAGAGCACAATGGAAGAGCTCTTTTCTGGTCCAGACCTCCTTTTGTCATCAGGGAATATATGTATTCAGGCATTGAAGAGAAGGAGAATCTAATCCTATTGCTGTCCTTGGTTCATGTGAGCAAGAAATTGGGCTGTGTTAAAGACTATTAAGATAAATATGTTGAATATATTAATCAAGAAACTACTATGTTCCTAAATAGTCAAAAAAATTATCAATTTAGATATCAAGGTTAGTATATTTATTATAAATCATGTATTTCATAAACATATGGCAGGTTCTATAGAAAATTGTAGGTATTCACTAAATATTTGCTGTAGTTGATGAGGCTGCCTTAGCTTTGGAGATAAATGAGAATCACCTCCAGAAAAAGTGTGCCCTTTCCAATGCTGGTTGCTGAGTTCTTGTGGGATTTCAACCTGAGCTACCTTGCTCTACATTGCCCTCATTTTGGTAAGAGCAGAATCTACATTCCCAATTTTAGTAACTGTAAAGCAAAAGTATTTCATATTGGTCTGTAATTTTAATTATGATAATAAAAAATGAAATAGTGGTAAATTATAATGTAGAGTGATAGGTGATCAATAATTGGGTTGAAAGAATATTGCCTTCATTAACCAGAATTAAAATATTTTGGGGGATGAAGACCTTATTCTACAAAGAATGAAAGAGAGTCTTACATTTGATTCATAAAGATTGTTGTTATAGGCACCATGCTAGATGAATTTAAAGATGCTTTCCATACATATTTTTCCAATATTTTGAGATGGTAAAATACACACACAAAGGACTGAAATCCAGTGATGTGAGTGCTATTTTCTATAAAAGAGGCTCAGAGAAAATGCTGTGGGCATTTCTATTATTAATAGCTAATATTTATTGATCTGTATGCTGAACAGTCACCTGAGAACTTTAAACAGTATTTCTTTTGACCTTTACAAAATTGCTGAGGATTTTATTATTATCTGCATTTTATAGATGATGATACTGAGTTTCAGGGAAATTTAATGATTTGTTAACTGCTATAGGATCACCTGGGGGATCCAAGGTTCAAACCCAGACAATTTGGCTCCAAACAATATAACCATTGTATTTCCCGCCTCAGATGGAGCAAAGCAGTTACTTCTGGATGCAGTGTTGCCTGGGTAGGGAGGGGGAGGTGAGTGTTACTAAAATTAAACACCAACAAAGAGCTTTTCCTCCAGGTAATTTTCAGTCTTTCTTTCATACAGAGTAGGGGGAAATTCATCCTGCTTCTTCCTTGGAATTACAGATCCTGAATATGAAGACATTTTTTATAATCCCAATTTAGCAACGGCCTCCAGCTGTTCTGAACTTCAGAATGCTGCATGATTGACTCAGACTGACAGTGATGAGTATATTTTGACTGACACTTTTTACCAAAATTTGGGTTTGTTTATCTCATGAATATTTTTCTTTAGGCAAGACATATTCGTAATGCCCTTTCTATTTATAAAATGGAAATGTTCCCTTTCTTGAGTCAAATGACCCTCTGTGACAGGCATCAGAGAAGCAGAAGATAGCTGCTTTAGATGCCCCTTAGCGCAGTTTTAGAAATGCAATCTTTGTAAAAGGATGTAAGTCTGAATCAAGGTAGCACCTCCTGTATACCATTTTGGTTTGTTTGTTTTCTAATGCATTGCTTTGAGCAGAAGTTGCTTGCATTCCTAAAGGAGGATTCCTGCCATGCACACCACAGTCCTGAACATGGCTCTTGATAGAGGATGTGATCAAGATGTCATACCAGGTTTTTTTCCACTGACAAGACTTCTCAAGGTATGAGATTAAAACTGCATTCCAGCCCTGAAACAGATATTTGGGCTCCTGGTGCTATAGCTACTTTGTTCTTTTTTAAAAAAATAACTCCCCCAGTAGGCTGCCTTATTGAGAACCATGTAAATAAGCCATATATGTGATATATTCTTTCCATCGGGAAGATTCAAATACACTGAAAATCCAAAGGTGAACACTGAATTTTTTTTTTTTTTTAATGTATGAATGTATTTTTTAAAAATATTCCCAAAGCAGCATTGTTACTTAGCAACAGGTAAGGACTTGTGCAACTTGGTTTGAGCATGTCCAAGCATGAGGAAAGAGTTGGGGGAGATTAAGTTTAAAAAAGAAAAACATAATTACTCTTGAAATGGAAAATCCCTCAAGAGGAAATTCTTTGATAAGTCCTTATGAAAGGTTTTATTGTCCAGATGTCTCATGTGACAGATGCCAAATGTATGTCAGTTACCTGGGTAAGTTAGCCAGAAGTATTTTATTGATCTGAAATCATTACTTCAACTTCACATTGTTTACAGAGCAATCTTGATTAACAGAGACTCAGGGTACTGCTTTTCTCAGGAACTTTCTCCTTCCCAATCCCTGGCACATTCGATGTCTTGTCTACCCTTGACTACCCTTATGGTAGTCTTGAAAACTCTAGCCCAGTAATTATCATCCTTAGAGATGATGTAATGCTATATTATATAAGGATCCACTGAGTACTTAAAAGATATGGGTCATGCCTTCAGGGGCTTCCAAAGACAGCCTAAGAGGAGGACGATAAACAGCCTCAATCTGTGTTTTTGACACCTTCATGGACACACGGTATTATGCCCATATATCCATATTTATTTCTCTGTAATTAACGATCATACACACAATCACAATCCTGGCTGTACTGGAATTGGTGGTATGTCACTATCTTAGCATACGATGAACTAGGTGGGACAATGATAAGTGTGAAGGGTAAGGCTGCTCAGGTTCTGTGAGCGGAGAAGGCTTTATTCCATGGCTTGTGAGGGAAGGGAGAAAATGGAGGCTGGAACAGAAGAATGATGCCAAGGTCCTTGGCAAGGAGCTCCCAGGTAGGAGCTTCAGGGAACTAAGAAGACATTCGGAAAAAAGAGAAAAGAGTAGTCAGAAGTCAGAGCACTTACTATCTTAACCACCAGGTTAGAATTTGGTTTTACAAACTGGTTAAGGGTATAGCATAATTTAGAGCTGAGACTGAGAGTGCAACTTAACTTCTGATAAATCTCTGAGGACATGAGTCTTGTTTATTTAAGATAAATTCCAAATAACCAAGCAAACAGAGAAATTATCAGAAAAATTTATCATTTACAACATGGAAAATAAATGCCTTTCTATCATGGTTACAAGGCCTTAAATTTGTAATTTGTAAATTACTTTAAAAAAAAAACAGCCAGCGGTTCTTCTGAGTCCTTAGTAGATGGCAGGTCTATGCTAAGTGCTTTACATATATTTTCCTTTGTGATCACATAAGTAGCTCATTGTGTTTGTGAAAGTGATGAGTTAATCCTATTCATATAGGCCCAAATGACCAAGCCTTTATATAGGAGAGGATCTCCTACAAAGCCCAGAGGACAATATCATGTCTCTTTAGGCCTATTTGACGGAAGCAGTAAATTTTGTTCCAAAAGCTATGGGGCTACAGATGCTGTGAACAGCAGGAAAGCCCTTTCACAGTTTAAGGAGTCTTGCTGCCTGAAATGAGAGCTGCCAGGGATGGCAAAATCTCAAGCATTTCCTTCCATATTGGAATAAATTTGCTAACCAATCCATTGCACTAGTGTCCTCCAAAATAGCCTGTATTTTAGTGTTCACATGGAGGGGATGTTCTTTAAAAAGTTATATTCTATCTGATTTTACATACCCTTTTGTATCCAAATGCACGAAAGGGAGTCAAAATTCTAATTGGAAATGTTTTCAAGTAAAATTTGTTTTTAACGATAAAATTAGGTAACCTTATTCTTTTCATAGACTGTTTTTTCCTCCAAGATCACACAGGGGTTTTTAACTATACTATCTTGAATGTCAAGTTTAATTCTTTGGTGCTGGACGAAAGACAAGACAAGTAAATTGGAAAAGCATTCAGATAATAACCGTCCACAAGAAGACAAAAGGATTGGCTTTGAATTGAAAAGATTAAAGGAACTGTACTCATTTAACCTGAAGAGAATAGCTATTTAATAATCTTTATATCCACATGCATGACTGTTACACAGGAAATGGCCAATAACTGTTTTCTACCTTTACTTGAAAAAATAAGAAGATACTGTTTTAAGCAGCAGCATAAAAGATTGAATTCATACTTAAAAAGGATCCTGACAAAGGGATTATTAAGTATGTGAAAGATAATCTGAATGTTTTTTCTAGAGGTTAAACAAAAGTGAGATAGTTATCTTCTCCTTGCCTGTTTTAGATGTGGTCATGCCTTCATGGCAACAAATAAATTTAATACATTCAAAGATTTACTTCGGCTTCTGATATTTTATTTTCTTCCATTTTATGTTTTTTTTTTTTTTGGCTTTTGCATTTGTGAATCATTTTTTTCTTTTTCTTTTTTTATTGTGTTATGTTAGTCACCATACAGTACTTCATTAGTTTCTGATGTAGTGTTCTGATTTATTGTTTGCGTATAACACTCAGTGCTCCATGAAATCCATGCCCTCCTTGATACCCATCACCAGAATTTGTGAAATGTAACACTACAAAGCATTAGAACCTGGGTAATAAATTCAGCCAGCACTATAAAAATAACCCATTTTTGGAGGCAGGGTAAACCCTGAGATAACTTGGAATTTTCAGATTTTCACTAGAAATTATTTTTTTAATCTTCTAAAAGAAATAGAGAGAAAGATGAATTAATTAGTGTGATTGACTCCTTAAATAATATAAATTTATTTTGAGTATAGTGATATTTATAAAATAAATTTCAAAACAGAATTTGGATATTGGTTTTTATAATGGAATTCTTGGAATGGACTTTAAAGGTAACATGTAACTAGATGACACATTTATCTTTTTTTAGAGAACTGTTTTAGATTTGCAGAAAAGTTTTAAGGATAGTACAGAGAGTTCTCATATCCCAAATTCTGCTGTTAATAACATCTTACATTAGTTTGGTACATTTGTTATGATTAATAAGTCAGTATTGATATATTATTATTATTATCTAAAGACCATACTTTATACAGATTTCCTTGGCTTTTATCTAGTGTTCTTTTCTTCCAGGATCTCATCCAAGATACCGCATTACATTTAGTCATTATATCCCCTTAGGCTTCTTTTGGTTGTGACAGTTTCTCAGACTTTCCTTATAATTGATGATCTTAAGGCATCTTGGTCAGGTGTTTTGTAGAATGTTGCTCAAATGGTGTTTTTCTCATGAATAGGCCTGAGTTACAGGATTTGGGGAGGAAGATCACAGAAGTGCCATTTTCATCACATCATATCAAGGGCAATTACTATCAACATGTCTAATTCCAGTTGATGTTGACCTTAATCACCTGGTTGATGTCATGCTTGTCAGGTTTCTCCACTGCAAAGTTACTCTTCCTCCCTCTCACCCAACCTCCCCCTATTTATACTGTACTCTTTGGAAGGAAGTCACTATATGCACATACTTCAGGAGTTATCCTCTAACCTCCACAAGATCAGAATATAAATTATTTGTAATTCTTCTGTATGAGAGGTATGTTTCTTCTCTCTCTTTTATTCAATCATATATTTATATCAGTATGGACTCAAAGATATTATATTTATACTTCAATTCTACTTTACTTATTTGTTGCTCAAATTGTACCAGCTTTGGTAATTGGTAATTTTAGATAGGCTATTATACTCCTTTGACATACCCCATTTTTTTTTTAACAGTTTACTTCCTAACACTATAGAATGCTTATCTTATTTTCTTGCCTCAGTCCCAGAAACAGAAACTTCTCCATATATCCCTGGTTCCTTTAACTGGACAATGGTATTAGAAACCAAGATCTGGGTGCTTGGTGTGTCCATTGCTATCACGTGTTATTCCTTTTAGGCCCACTGAACTTACAGAGGAAGGAAAAGTATGATAGTCATTAATCACTTATATACTCATATTTATAATATTTATTCATGTAACTAGATTAAGCTAAATGAATTCATACTGATGTTTCTAACTCTGGTCTGATACTATGTGGATCAAAGGCACCTCCTTTCCTAGCTTATTTATAAACTTCAACTCCTATAGAGAAAAATCTGGTTTCAGATATATGTTTTACAAATATTTTCCCCTAGTGTATGACTTGTTTTTCTATTCTTTTAACAATACCTTTTGCAGAGCAAAAGTTTTTCTTTTTAAAAGAGACAAATTTATAATTTTTTTCTTTTATGGATTATACTTCTGGTGTTATATCAACAAACTCATTGTCAAACCCAAGGTCATATAGATTTTTCTCCTATAATTTTTTTTCTAAAACTTTTACTGGTTTTTATGGTGTTTCAGCACTACTTTCTATGTTCAGTTAATTTTTCTGAAAGGTGTAAGATCTGTATCTAGGTTCATTTTTCTCCCCATAATTCTTGCAGCACCATTTATCAAAAAGACTATTGAATTTCCTTTGCTTCTTTGTCAAAGATCAGGTGACTTTATTTTTTCATTAAGAAGCTACATCAAGAAATATCCAATTATTGATTTCATCGATTGTAGGTTTATTGATAATGTAAAATGAAAGTTTATTAGGTATTTAGAGAATTTGCTGAGCATTGATTAAAACAAAAGGACCTCATCCACTCAGCTGAAGACTTGACAAGAACAAAAAGGCTCTGAGAAAGAGTATTCATCCTGCTTCATGATCATCAAACTGGGAAATTGACTTTTCCTAGGTTCTCAAGCCTGCCAGCCTTTGAATGGAACTATACCATTGGCTTTCCTGGCTCTCCAATTTGCTGACACTCTGCAGATCATTGGACTTGCCAGCCTCCATAATCGTGTAAGCCAATTTCTTATAATAAATCTATTCATATCTATCTATCATCTATCTATCTATCTATCTATTTTCTATCATCTATCCTACTGGTTCTGTTTCTTACTAATACTTCAGGTTTCATTTTACATTCCTGTTTAGTAAATATACATTTCTACTTTGTAGGACTCAATTATCATTTTGTAAGAGATAAGTCATTTTGGCAGAAGAATTCTTTATGGTCAGTTTGCTGCAGGCTACAAAAGGACTACTTTCCCCTTCCACATTCTCCTTCCTGATGTCCCAGGATAAAAAGCAATAGCCCCAAACCCTGCTGGCTGGGGAAGCCTGAGTCACACCCCTGAGTCTGTTTTCTTGCTACCATTGGGTTGTCTGGGCTATGTTAATTTTGCAGTATTAACTAATCCAGCCAGGTTGTGCTGAATAAGGAAAAAGGCATAAGGTCCCACAAGAGGAATGTGTGACTTAGGAAATAGAACACCACTTCATTCTTTTCCGCTCAAGAGCGGTGGACTTGACTGATTTTAGAGTTACTATAAAGGTAGCTCACCTCTGCAATCAAACAGCGTCCCAGAATTTGAGCCTTGGAAGTGAAATTTGCTCAAGGAAAAGATTCAGGTTTTCCTTCTGCTTGAACGGAAGAACAAGATTAAAAGAGAATAATGGCTGTTTTGAGGACAGAATACAAAACTTCATTTCACCTCAGTCTGTTTTAGCAGTTAATTTCTTCTCAAGAGGGACATTAAGTCTTTTTACCTGGCAGACAGGCTCTAGCTGTTTAAACCCAGTATGGGCCTTGGGATGGAGTGAATGATTAGATTTTTGCATTAGTCATAGAAAGACAAGGTGCATATTATTTTCCCCTGTTTCATCATGAAATATACTTCTACAGAGTATTTGTTTAACCAGGTCATAGGAATTCTTAATTCAGAATGAGGAAAAAAACAGCATCTGAGAACTAAGACCAACACACTTAGAACATTTGCAGGTGTTTCTGGACAACAGGAACATACTTGGTAGCTCACCCTGTACTTCAGCAATATGTTGGCTCATTTTAATCAGTCATACTGTCCAGTGCTTTCAGCTCAGAAGTGAATTCTATGACAAAGAATTATTGTGAATTTTTCATTTCAGAAAAAGATCATACATTTTTATAGACAATAAAAATGCTATTTGTTTTTAAAAAGCTTCAAACATAATAATTCTAAATGAAGTGTGAAAATAATTGGAAATACATTATTTAATGAATTTTTAGGTTTTTACCTGTATTTAAACTTCTAGTCAAAATAACTTCAGGTACTTAAAAGTATTAAAGATTTAAGGAATGTCCTACAATGTCCTCAACTCTCTTTTGCACTCCAATTTTTACATTTGGAAACACATCTTAATGTTTCTGATACATTATGATGATTGCAGAGCCTTATTAAGAACTTACTTTTGTCACTGACCTCATTTTGCCAATTACTGTTCCTTTATTTTTTGATTCAAAGTTATGCTATACCTGTTATAATAAGAGTTACATTCCAAAAATACAAATATCTGGTCCCAATCAAGACTCTGACCATGAATATAACTTTGGCAGAGAGTCCACATAGTCCACTGCCTATTTATAGTTCTTATGCCTAAAACCATACTAGAGTACAAAGACTCATCAGTAAATTCTTGTTGTATGGACTGTCCTACACCCCAACCAGGCCAGAATCTAGTGGGAAAATTATAACCAGTTTTTCCCTACTGAGAGGAAGGATACTGGAGATTAATCAGTCTGGCTTACATTATTGGGGAAGATGCTGAGAACAGTTCCAGGAAAACAGTGGTGGTATTTCAGTAAAATGAGAACACATTTTGGGTTATTAGAAATGAAAAAAATGAGTTTCAGTGAAAAGGCAATATTCTCTCTTGTCATCTGCACAAGTTTTATAGCTCCGAAACACCACTCATCAAATTACAATACTATGTTAGTACCAAGAGGGCTTTTTCTTCCTTGATAAAATCCAGAGTTGCTCACACTCTTACCATGTATATAACTAAAAGTGATAAGAACCCTTCTTATTCATAATATTCTTTTTTTAAAGTTTATTTATTTATTTATTTATTTTTTATTTAGACAGAGAGGGAGGGAGAGAAATAGCATAAGCAGGCAGATGGAGAAGCAGACTCCTGACTGAGCAAGAAGGCCGATGTGGATGCGGGGCTTCATCCCAGGACCCTGGAATCAGGACCTGAGCTAAAGGCAGACGCTTAACCTACTGAGCCACCCAGGTGCCCCTTATTTGTAATATTGTTTAAAAAATGTCACATATGTTGCATTTTCTGTGTTCAATATTTTTGATGCCAGGGATTGTGAACTGTGTGTGACTCTTGCTTCAATGAGGAAGCTTCCTTGCACTTCATACCATTTGGTTGGTTGTTTCCAAATAAAGTTATCACGAGCTGAGAAATTCTATTAAGGGCTGTTGGTTGAAGAAAGATGTTCATCATAGGAAATAAGGAAATGATTCCTTTATGAAATGTGTGGGCCCATTTTTAAATTTATAAAGAATTAATGTCTCTATAAAAATGTACAAAGCATTAATAGACAAAATTATGTTGGGGTAGTAGCTTATTAAGTCCTGGTTTCTGCATGCCCTCTTGAGATATTTGCAACATAGTCATTCATCTTGCATGAACACACAGCACTTCACTTAATTACTGCAGTGTACATTCATTGCACCACTCCTGATTACTCAATAGTTTTGAGACTGAAATGGTTGATGTTTCAGTTAATACATGATCAAATATATAATATTCTCATGTAACGTGTTTAGGGCTGCCTCTTAATTTCATTTCCAAGTAGGCATCTGGTTTTAAATCTGGCTCCATGTCAGTCTTTGAAGGGCAGTATTTGTAAGACTTAAATTTGTCCTGGCTGCTGACCTTAGCAAGGGGATGTCAGAGAAGCAGTGCAATGGAGTGCTTGAGGCAGGACTGCTTTTCAGAGCATTATTTAATTTTGGTTGTTGGCTCAGCTCACTCATCAGAGACTGCTATTTCCAGCTGCACGGCAAGCTCTCCCACAGTTTAATTCTTTGCTTATTTTTTTAAGAAATCCTCCATCCAAGCACCTCAGTAATGTGCCAAAGTATGACGATGACTTCACACCTCAGCTAATTCACATCTGCAAGGAGAGAAAACAATTTGCAACTGAATCCAGCCTCACTAAATACTAACAAATCCTACTTGCTTGTCAGCCACTCTGGAAATTGCTCAGCAAATGCAGATTTTGTCAAGAACTGTACATATGATATGATATGCAAATGTAATATGCTACATATTTATTGATTTGTCTATTGACATTATGTTTCCAGAGAGTCTTTATACAACTCATGGATTAAATGAGGTCTTCTACTTAAAGTACGTAAATAGAAAATCATACATACTAAGCATTTATACTATTGTGATATAATAGATATGCATAAAATAGAAATACCTTTATCATTTATGTGTTTATTAAGCACCTTAACTTTTCAAAGATGTCAGAACGAATGTTATTAGTCTTAGCTGATGTTAATATCTAAAGATGTCCTTAAAGCGTCCTCTCAGAAAAATATGAATATTGATGAAGAACTCCATATGGGACAGGGACAAATCTAAACCTTGAAGATACAGCAGGGAATAAGACAAGCAGAATTTGGCTTTCACAGAGTTTGGGTTTCTTTTTCCATGTTTGTTCTCTCATGTGTGTTTATGTGTATGTAGAGGAGAAAATTAGTAAATAAGTAAAAAGTTATGTATAAAGGGGCACCTAAATGGCTCAGTCAGTTAACTGACTCTTGATAATGGCTCAGGTCATGATCTCAGGGTCATGAAATTGAGACCTGCATTGGGCTCCATGCTGGGCATGGAGTCTGCTTGGGATTCTCTCTCCCTCTTCCTTTGCTCCTCTTCTCCCTCTGCCCCTCTTCCCCCATTCATGCACTGTATCTATCTTTCAAAAAAAAGTTATGTATAAAATTAGATACTGAGAAGAGCTATCCAGAGAATAAACCCAGTTTATTATATGATAAAAATTAATTAATTAATTAATAAACAATAAATCACAATGTCCACTTTAAATCCAGTGACTTATTATTAGTCAGGGAAAGAGTTTTTGTGGACACATTGAAACATCTTTGGACAAGAAGCCAGGTACCTGAGGATCTGGTAAAAGAACGTTCTGGGTTGAAAAGAGAACTCTTTTGAAAAGTCTGAAGGCAGGAATGAACTTGGTCCACTCAAAAAACATATGAAAAGCCATAGTGGCTGGAGAGTAAGAGATGAGGGGAAGAGGCAGAAGAGGAAAATTTGAATATAAATATTAGTCATGCCTATGCTGTGCACTGTGTATCAGGCACTAGGATAAGCATTTTGCATCTATGAACTCTTCATCTTCATTACAGCCTATGAGCTGAGTACTAAAATTACCCTCACATTCTAGATGGAGAAGCCAAAGTGAAGAATGTTATTGTTCCAGGTCACACCATGGTGATCTTGCTCTGTCTGCTTGGTCCTCAGACTTTCCACTAAATGAAGAGTTTGGATTCCATTCTAAATGTGAGGAGAATGTTGTCCTGGAAATTTTACCAGGAGGGCAATTTGATCTGCCTTACATTTGAAATGCTTAGCCAGTATGGTATGGAGATGGATTGTGAGTGGGGAACAGACAAAAGTGGAAGAAGAAAGACTGCTCAGGAGGTCATTGTGATAGTCAAGCATGAGGTATTGGTGTCTGATCCCAGTGTTGCAACATGGTAGTAGTGTATATGTAACTGGATTCAAGACATGTTTTGGAATAAAGCCAAGAGGATTTACTGATAGATCCCGTGTGATGGGGTAAAGGAGAAAATTTAAAAAAAAAAAACAAAAAACCAACCTCCCAGCTATTTGATTTAGGTAATTAAGAAAAATATGATAATGATTCATATGATTATGTTAGTAGTATATAATATTCATGTAGTGACTGCTGTATGTTGCAGTCATAGTTCTAAGCATTTGTAAGTATACTAACTCACTGAAGCCTCATCACAACTCTAGGAACTTACTATCATTATATCTCATATTTACAAATGAGAGAGCTAGGATACCAAAGGAGTAAATAGTTTTCCCAAGGCCACACAACTAGTTAAATGATGGATTTGAACCTAAGGCACTTGGCTGTGTAATCAGTTATATCTAGACTCTCATTTGCTGTCATTTCGTGGGTCCACTGGCTGAAGAGTTGGCTCTTTTGGGGAGGGGAAGAAATCAAGAGTCCCATTGGCTATGTTAATGTTGACATGGTTACTAGTGAAGATGAAATCAGGCATTTGGAAATATGAATTTTGAAATTCTGTAGAGAGATAAGGACTAGTGACTTCGATTTGGAACTCTTGAGGGTATGGATGGCATGTAAAGCTATGGATCTGGATTTTATCATGTATAATACTAATAGGATATATGTGCTATTGTATATACTGACTAATTTATTTTCATAATTACTTGAATTAGAACTGTTGTCAAACTATTGTCATTCTCATTTTTTATATGTTAGAAAATTGAAGCACCAAGTAGTTATGCCGTACAACCAAGAAATGCAAGTTTCATTGTGAGGATCAAAAGAAGTAGAGGAGGAGATGAACTGTGAAGACCGTGGACTCTAAGAAAGAATGAGGGTTTTAGAGTGGAGGTGGGTGGGGGATGGGTTGGCCTGCTGGTGGGTATTAAGGAGAGTATGCGTTGAATGGAGCACTGGGTGTTAAATGTAAATAATGAATCTTGAAACACTACACCAAAAACTAATGACGAACCATACAGTGACTAACATAACAATAAAAAAAAAAAAGAGGCAATTTAAGTTTAATGCTTAGAACATAAGTATTTTAAAATATTAGCTATTAGTAGTAAGAGTAGTGGTCTCTATTGTGATCTCATTTTTATGTGTATCATCTGAGGCTAGCACAGTACCTAAAAAGTAAAGTTTAAATTATATGACTTTCTCAGGTTGATGAAAGAAAAGCAAAAAAGCAGATTTCATCATTAACTATGTCTTTGCTGCTAAAAGAACATAAGAAAATGAATAATCATTCTAGGATAGAAGAAGGAAGAATTTGACAAATATAATTAAAGACAGATTATTTTGTTTTGTAACTGACTGTATTTTAATAGTAAACATATTTAATAAATAAATAGGATAAAATATTTTCTGTGGTTATTATAATATGGATAATTTTCTCATCTTTCTCTATGTCTCTAATAAATTATTTTGGATTTAGGAGTCTGGCCAACTTTTCCTTAAATCTTCATTGTGCTGTTGATTACCTTCAATGTAGGTGAATGGTACAAAATTTAGAATAGGAAAAATATTTTCCCTAAAAATCCTGTGGGTTTTTTTAAATTTTTTTTTGAAACCTGGGAAATTATGTGGTATGCTAGTGTCAGTGGATACTTTTTCAGAAACTTGTTTCTCCATCCCTCTTTTTTCCCCCCAAAGAGATGTTCCTATTTCTTAGTCCATCTGGCACATCTGTACGATGGTATCACTGCAGGTGTTATGTTGCTAACACAGGATAGATTTCCCTGGGTAGTGGGGCTGAGCGACTTTTTCTTGAGTCATTCAAAACAAGACTGGCCATATAATTCACTAGAGAATACATACTATAGGAAATGAGATTACCTAATCATCCGTTGCATCTCTATTTTTTGCTTTTCCACAAATGGCTGGTAACACGAGCAGTTACAGTTATGGATTTCATTTTTTTCCCATACCTTATGTACTATTTGGTTTTTATTTCCCTGGTAATGAAGATGATAGTGCTTTTGAAAAAATTTATTTTGATGTTTTAGAATTTTACAGTTGAGTTTTTTTGACAGATAAAATATTAGTTTTGTGGACAACTCTGGATAATATTAATACAAGCATGTCAGAGAGAAGAGGACTCACACCACGCTCATAAGCATCTATAAGTCAGTATCAGGTGTAGCTTCACTTTAGGTTACAGACTCTGTTCTGTATGAAGTAGATTCTTAATTTAGTTTTTAAAGTTAAATTTCATTTTTATTGAAATAATATGCATATGCAGTTTATAACTCAAACAGTCCTTCAGAGCTTATCACTCAAATAGTAGTCTTCTATCTACCCTTTCAAACCCCTGAATCTTGCTTCCCAGAGGCAACTATATTTCTGATTGTTCTTATATCTTAATTAATTCCTAAATAAATGGCTTTTGACATTCTCTCTTACGTTGCCACTATGGGAGAAGGTGATTTAGCTTGTCTACAAAAACTCTCTGCTGCAAAAATATGTCCATTCTCCATTCCAACAAAAACATGTTGAAAATTTTGGTTAAATTCAGTGTTTATTATTATGACTACATAGATATTGTTCAAGGCTAACACACATTTCCATGCTTGGATGCTATGACTATATTTCATATCAGAATTGAATGTTTTCAAAAACCATCCATTATGTTTTATTTCCTATATAGTTTCAGATGTACAACAAAGTGATTCAGCAACTCTATATGTTATATTATGCTTACTGTCTGTGTAGTTACTATCTATCACCACACAGTGCTATTATAATACCACTGAATATAATCCTATGATGTAACTTTCATCCTCATGACCTGTTCATTCCATAACTGGAAGCCTGTACCTTCCACTCCCCTTTAAAATTTCAGGCATTCAGATATATTCAGATACTGAAAATAATGGAACAAATATAATGTATGTAACACCCCATTTAAGAAGTAAAATTTTACAAATACCACTGAAGCCCTTGATAAACTATTTTTGTTTTTGATAAACTGTTTTTTTATCACATTTCCTTTCTTGCCCATTAGAGATAAATACTATAAAATCTTTGCTTATTTATTACTCCCATGAGATATTTACAGTATGTATTCTTAAACTGCATATTACATATTTTTAACTTCATATAATTGCACGGTACTGTATGTATTCTTATAAACCTCACTTTTTTACATTGATGGGTTTTTGAGATTTCTAATGTATTGTAGCTCTAATTCATCTTATAATTGTAAATATCCCATCATGTATCTACACACACAATACATTTATTCTTCCTATTTTTTGATTTATATTTAGTTTATACTCAAAATTCAGCTGTAAAAATGTTGTCACAAAAATTCTGGTACATGTTTCCTTGTTCATGAAGTGGAATTTTTATAGTATTTATACTTATAAGTGAAATTGATAAATCATGGGGCTCAGTTTTAACAGATAATGCTGAATATTCCTCCTACCTAGTTAAGACTCTCCCATTAGTACTGTAAATGGTTTCCAATAGTTTTTTAAATTTATTTTTTATTCAAACATAATTTATATTTATTTTTTTTTTATTTAAACATAATTAACATGTTAAATTAGTTTCAGGTGTACAATATAATGTTTCAGCAATTCTATACATTTCTCAGCACTCATAAGAGTAAGTGTACTCTAAATCCTCTTTATTTGTTTCACCCATACCTCTACCCACCTTCCCTCTGGCAGCTCCCAGTTTGTCTTCTGTATTTGAGAGTCTACTTTTTTGTTTTTGATTTTGTGTCTTTATGTGTTTGTTTTGTTTCATTTCTTTAATTCCACATATGAGTGAAATCATTTGGTATTTGCCTTTCTCTGACTAGGTCTATCCATATTGCTGTAAATGGCAAGATTTTATTCTTCTATGGCAGAGTCATATTCCATTGTATATGTATACCACATCTTCCTTATCCTTTCATCTATTGATGGGCACTTGAGAATCCCAGATATTAAGATATAGTGTAAATCTATGGTAATGTAATGGTACTGGTACAAAAATAGGCACATAGATCAGTAGAACAGAATAGAGAATCCAAAAATAAACACACACTTTTCTGGTCAGTTAATCTATGACAAAGAAAGAAGGAATATACAATGGGAAAAAGATTGTTTTCAATTATTTCTTACTTTTACCTACACATAAATTTCTGCCAATCTTTTGCACGTGAAATGTTCTTTTATTTTGTACTTCCACAATTTTTTATTTTTATTTACATATTTATTTGACACAGAGAGAGAGAGAGAGAACACAAGCTGGCGAGCAGCAGGCAGAGAGGGAGAAGGTGAAGCATGTTCCCTGCTGAGCAAAAAGTCTGATGTTGGGGTTGATTCCAGGACCCTGAGATCATGACCTGAGCCAAAGGCAGACACTTAAATGACTGTGCCATCCAGGCATTCCATGCACTTCTGCACTTATTAATGAGGATTTTTCTTCCTAGGTTTATTGGCCATTGGGCTTTTTCACCTGTGGACTTGTCCATTTGTAGGTCTTGTTTGTCTTTTACTTATCTATTTTTGGGAAATCTTTATATATTTTGGATTTTAATTATTTCTTTGAAATGTTGCAAATATATTTGATCATGCTATAATTTATCAACTAATTTTCTTTATAATGTCTTTTAACATTTGATCATTTCTAATTTTAAAATAATTAAATTTGTCAATCTTTTCCCATTTTTTCTGTCTTGTGTAAGACTCTTCCTACACCAAGGTAGTAAAGATAATCATTATTTTCTTCTGATTTTTATGAGTTGTTTTCAAGATCTTTTTTCCACCTGTGACTGATTTTCATGTACATTGCAAAGTTAGGTATAATTTTATTATTCCCATATGGATAACCATGTCCTGCCATTGTACTTTCTTGAGTTCATCATTTTCTTTCTTTCTTTTTTTTTTTTTAAAGATTTATTTATTTATTTGATAGACAGAAATCACAAGGAGGCAGAGAGGCAGGCAGAGAGAGAGGAGGAAGCAGGCTCCCTGCTGAGCAGAGAGCCCGATGCGGGGCTCGATCCCAGGACCCTGGGATCATGACCTGAGCCGAAGGCAGAGGCTTTAACCCACTGAGCCACCCAGGCGTCCCGAGTTCATCATTTTCTGACTGATCTACAAGGCCACCCCAACAAGTATGAATTTATTTTTAGGTATAGTATTTTTAGAAATTTAAATCTATTCTGTTCCATTGATTTATTTTTCTATTTCTATGTAATTGCCACATTATTTTAAGTATTGTAGTCTCAAAAGAAGTACTGATATCTGGTAGGATAGAATTTTTGTCCTATACAAACCTCTCATATTTTTCCTTTTTGTTTTTCTTCCTTTCCTCCTTTCTTTTTATTTAATTAATTTGTTACAAAACAGACAATACATTAATAAAATGGCAATACTAAGTTTTTACCTGCCTATAATTACTTTAAATGTAATAGATTAAGTCTAATTAAAAGACATAGAATGGTACAATGGACATACAAAAAGATCCAACTATGTGCAGTCTGCAGAAAAACACATTTTAGTTATAAGGCCACACATATGCTGAAAGTAAAGGGAGAGAAAATGATAATCAAAAGAGAGCAGATGTTACTTATATCAAGTAAAATGGACTTCAAGTTAAAAACTGTGATAAGGAAAGTCTTTAAATAATGATAAAAGTGTCAATTCAACAGGAAGCTAGAACAATTATAAATATTTATAGAAACATATTTGTAAACAATTGTAAAAATATACATATTTACAGTTGTTTTAGCTTCCTGTTGAATATATATATGTGTATATATATATATTTTTTAATATATGCCCAACATCAGAACACCTAAATATTTAAAGCACACATTGACAGATTCAATGGAGAAATAGATAGGAATGCAGTAATAGTAAGAGGCTTTACTGTTCCACTTATAATAATAGACACATCATGTATGCAGAAAATCCATATGGAATTAGATAACTTGAACTACACTATAGGTAAATGGACCTGACAGACATATATAGAACATCCCATTCAAAAGATGCAGAATACAAATGGGATTGACTCCTTAATTTCTCTTTCTGTCTTGTTGTTGATGTAGAGAAATGCAACTGATTTCTCTGCATTGATTTTATATCTTGACACTTTACTGAATTCCTGTACAAGTTCTAGCAGTTTTGGAGTGGAGTCTTTTGGGTTTTCCACATATAGTATCATATCATCTGCAAAGAGTGATAATTTGACTTCTTCTTTGCCAATTTGGATGCCTTTAATTTCCTTTCGCTGTCTGATTGCTGAGGCTAGGACTTCTAGTACTATGTTGAATAGCAGTGGTGATAATGGACATCCCTGCCGTGTTCTTGACCTTAGCGGAAAAGCTTTCAGTTTTTCTCCATTGAGAATGATATTTGCGGTGGGCTTTTCATAGATGGCTTTGATGATATTGAGGTAGGTGCCCTCTATCCCTACACTTTGAAGAGTTTTGATCAGGAAGGGTTGCTGTACTTTGTCAAATGCTTTTTCATCATCTATTGAGAGTATCATATGGTTCTTGTTTTTTCTTTTATTGATGTGTTGTATCACATTGACTGATTTGCGGTTGTTGAACCAACCTTGCAGCCCTATGACCCAGCAATTGCACTACTGGGTATTTACCCTAAAGATACAAACGTAGTGATCCAAAGGGGCACGTGCACCCGAATGTTTATAGCAGCAATGTCCACAATAGCCAAACTATGGAAAGAACCTAGATGTCCATCAACAGATGAATGGATCAAGAAGATGTGGTATATATACACAATGGAATACTATGCAGCCATCAAAAGAAATGAAATCCTGCCATTTGCGACAACATGGATGGAACTAGAGCATATCATGCTTAGCGAAATAAGTCAAGCAGAGAAAGAGAACTATCATATGATCTCCCTGATATGAGGAAGTGGTGATGCAACATGGGGGCTTAAGTGGGTAGGAGAAGAATCAATGAAACAAGATGGGATTGGGAGGGAGACAAACCATAAGTCACTCTTAATCTTACAAAACAAACTGAGGGTTGCTGGGGGGAGGGGGGTTGGAGAAGGGGGGGAGGGGTTATGGACATTGGGGAGGGTATGTGCTTTGGTGAGTGCTGATTCACAGATCTGTACCCCTGGGGATAAAAATACATGTTTATAAAAAATTAAAAATTAAAAAAAAAGATGCAGAATACATATTTTTCTTAAACACTTAAGAACATTCTCCAGGATTGATCATGTTAGTCATGAAACAAATCTTAAAATTTTGAGACTAAAATCATTTTTAGCATTTTTTCCTCATAACAATTTAATGAAACTCAAAATCAGCAGCAAAAACAAAGTGAAAAAAAATATCACATATACATGGAAATGAAACAACATATTCTTGTACCATCTTTGGATCAAAAAGGAATCAAAAGGGAAATCAAGAAGTATCTCAGACAAATGAAAATGACAACACAACAAACTCATGGTATGCGGTAAAAGCAGTACAAAGAGGGAAATTTACAGTAATAAATGTTTAAATTAAAAAGGAAAGATATCAAACGAAAAACCTAGCATTATACCTCAAGGAAATAGAAAAAGAAGAACAAACTAAGCCCACAGTTAGAAGAAGTGAGGAAATAAGATTAGGGGAGAAAAATTAAAACAAAATACAGAACAAATAGGAAAAAAGAGACTAAATGAAGACTTGGTTTTTTTCAAAGAAAAAAACAAAATTGATAAATATTCAAATAGACTAAGGAAAGAAGATAGAAGACTCAAATAAAATAAAAAATGGGAGAAGAGACATTAGAACCAATGACACAAAAATTTAGATGATCATGAGACTATTATAAAACATTGTATTTCAATAAATTGGACAATCTAGATGAAATAGATGAATTCCTAGAAAAATACAATTTACTAAGACTGAATTGAAAAAAGATATAAAAAGTATAAACAGATCAATAATAAATAAGGAAATTGAATGCATAATAAAAATCTTCCAAAAACAGCAACAAATAGTCAGAAGCAGATATCTTCAAAGATGAATTCTTCCAAACACTAAAAGAAAAATTAATATCAATATCAATATTTCTAAACTCCTTCAAAAAATGAAAGAGGAAGGAACACATTCAAATACTTGTAGGAGGATAGCATTACCCTTGTACCAAAGACAGTCACTATAGGAAAACTACATGGAAGCAAAATTCTCACCGAAATATTAGCAAACTGATTTCAGCAGCATATCAAGGATCATACATTGTGAATGAATGGGATTTATCCCTGGGATGCAAGAATAGTTCAATATGTGCAAATAAATCAATGTGATATTAACAAAATGAAAAGCAAATCACATCATCTTAATAGCTAAAGAAAAAAAAAGTTTGATGATATTCAACATACTTTCATGATAAACTCTCAACATATTAAGTGTAGAAGGAACTTACTTCAATGTAATAAAGGTAACATATGAAAAACCCACAGTTACATCTGAAAATTCTTCTTCTAAAATCCAATATAAGACAAATATGCCCACTCTCATCACTTCTATTTAACATAGTACTGGAAATCCCAGCAAGAATAATAGACAAGAACAAGAAATGAAAAGCATTCAAATAACAAAGGAAGAAGTAAAATTATATATATATTTTTGCAGTTGATATGAATGTATGTGTAGAAAACCCTAGCAATTTCACAAAAAAATATCTATTAGAATAACAGAAACCAGCAAAGTTGCACAATAAAAAAGTCAATGTATAGAAATCAGCTACATTTCTATACACTAACAACCTATCCAAGGAGAAAATTAAGGAGACAATCTCATTTACAATAGCATCAAAAAGAGTAGAACACCTAGAAATAAACTTAACCAATATGGTGAAAGACTTATATACTGAAAATTATAAAACACTAATGAAAGAGATGAAAGCAGACATCAATAAATGAAATATATAAATATTTCCCCTGTTTTTGTATGAGAAATCATATTGTTAAAATGGCCATACTACCCAAAGTGATCTATAGATTCAATACAACCTTCATGAAAATTCCCAATAACATTTTTACAGAAATTTAAAAAAAAATTCATATGGTACCATAGAAGACTCCAAATAGCCAAACAATTTTAAGCAAGAGAACCAAAGGTGGAAGCAGCACTTTTCCTGATTTCAAATTATATTACAAAACAACAATAAACACAACAGTATGGTACTGGCAAAAAACAAACATATAGACCAATGTTACAGAATATAGAGCCCAGAATTAAACCTGCATATAATATAGTCAACTGACCTTTGACAAGTTGCCGATAATACATAATGAGGAAGGAATAATCTCTTTAAGAAGTGGTATTGGGAAAACTGGGCCCTATCCCATACCATTCACAAAACTCAGCTCAAAATAGATTAAAGTCTTAAACATAAGAACTGAAACCATGAAACTCTCAGAAGAAAACATAAGGGAAATCTGAACATTTTTTTTTTTTAGTCTTTATTAATTTTTTATTTTTTATAAACATATATTTTTATCCCCAGGGGTACAGGTCTGTGAATCACCAGGTTTACACACTTCACAGCACTCACCAAAGCACATACCCTCCCCAATGTCCATAATCCCACCCACTTCTCCCAAACCCCCTCCCCCTAGCAACCCTCAGTTTGTTTTGTGAGATTAAGAGTCACTTATGGTTGGTCTCCCTCCCAATCCCATCTTGTTTCATTGATTCTTCTCCTACCCACTTAAGCCCCCATGTTGCATCACCACTTCCTCATATCAGGGAGATCATATGATAGTTCTCTTTCTCTGCTTGACTTATTTCGCTAAGCATGATACCCTCTAGTTCCATCCATGTTGTCGCAAATGGCAAGATTTCATTTCTTTTGATGGCTGCATAGTATTCCATTGTGTATATATACCACATCTTCTTGATCCATTCATCTGTTGATGGACATCTAGGTTCTTTCCATAGTTTGGCTATTGTGGACATTGCTGCTATAAACATTCGGATGCACATGCCCCTTTGGATCACTACATTTGTATCTTTAGGGTAAATACCCAATAGTGCAATTGCTGGGTCATAGGGCAGTTCTATTTTCAACATTTTGAGGAACCTCCATGCTGTTTTCCAGAGTGGCTGCACCAGCTTGCATTCCCACCAACAGTGGAGGAGGGTTCCCCTTTCTCCGCATCCTCACCAGCATCTGTCATTTCCTGACTTGTTGATTTTAGCCATTCTGACTGGTGTGAGGTGATATCTCATTGTGGTTTTGATTTGTATTTCCTGATGCCGAGTGATATGGAGCACTTTTTGATGTGTCTGTTGGCCATCTGGATGTCTTCTTTGCAGAAATGTCTGTGCATGTCCTCTGCCCATTTCTTGATTGGATTATTGGTTCTTTGGGTGTTGAGTTTGCTAAGTTCTTTATAGATTCTGGACACTAGTCCTTTATCTGATATGTCGTTTGCAAATATCTTCTCCCAAACTCATTTTATGAGGCCAGCATCACCTTGATCCCAAAACCAGACAAGAATCCCATCAAAAAAGAGAGCTATAGACCGATATCCTTGATGAACACAGATGCAAAAATACTCAACAAAATACTAGCCAATAGGATTCAACAGTACATTAAAAAGATTATTCACCACGACCAAGTGGGATTTATTCCAGGGCTGCAAGGTTGGTTCAACATCCGCAAATCAGTCAATGTGATACAACACATCAATAAAAGAAAGAACAAGAACCATATGATACTCTCAATAGATGATGAAAAAGCATTTGACAAAGTACAGCATCCCTTCCTGATCAAAACTCTTCAAAGTGTATGGATAGAGGGCACATACCTCAATATCATCAAAGCCATCTATGAAAAACCCACCGCAAATATCATTCTCAATGGAGAAAAACTGAAAGCTTTTCCGCTAAGGTCAGGAACACGGCAGGGATGTCCATTATCACCATTACTATTCAACATAGTACTAGAGGTCCTAGCCTCAGCAATCAGACAACAAAAGGAAATTAAAGGCATCCAAATCGGCAAAGAAGAAGTCAAATTATCACTCTTCGCAGATGATATGATACTATATGTGGAAAACCCAAAAGACTCCACTCCAAAACTGCTAGAACTTATACAGGAATTCAGTAAAGTGTCAGGATATAAAATCAATGCACAGAAATCAGTTGCATTTCTCTACACCAACAGCAAGACAGAAGAAAGAGAAATTAAGGAGTCAATCCCATTTACAATTGCATCCAAAACCATAAGATACCTAGGAATAAACCTAACCCAAGAGACACAGAATCTATACTCAGAAAACTATAAAGTACTCATGAAAGAAATTGAGGAAGACACAAAGAAATGGAAAAATGTTCCATGCTCCTGGATTGGAAGAATAAACATTGTGAAAATGTCTATGCTACCTAAAGCAATCTACACATTTAATGCAATTCCTATCAAAGTACCATCCATCTTTTTCAAAGAAATGGAACAAATAATGCTAAAATTTATATGGAACCATAAAGACCTCGAATAGCCAAAGGGATATTGAAAAAGAAAGCCAACATTGGTGGCATCACAATTCCAGACTTCAAGCTCTATTACAAAGCTGTCATCATCAAGACAGCATGGTACTGGCACAAAAACAGACACATAGATCAATGGAACAGAATAGAGAGCCCAGAAATAGACCCTCAACTCTACAGTCAACTAATCTTCAACAAAGCAGGAAAGAATGTCCAATGGAAAAAAGACAGCCTCTTCAATAAATGGTGCTGGGAAAATTGGACAGCCACATGCAGAAAAATGAAATTGGACCATTTCCTTACACCACACACAAAAATAGACTCAAAATGGATGAAGGACCTCAATGTGCGAAAGGAATCCATCAAAATCCTTGAGGAGAATGGAGGCAGCAACCTCTTCGACCTCTGCCGCAGCAACATCTTCCTAGGAACAACGCAAAAGGCAAGGGAAGCAAGGGAAAAAATGAACTATTGGGATTTCATCAGGAAATCTGAACATTTAATCGTGGTGATTATTTCTTGACTATGACACCAAAACACTACAATAAAAACAAAAATAGACAAGAGAAAATGCATCAAAGTATAAAGGTTTTGCACAGCAAAGCAAACAACAGACAACAACAAAAAGGCAATAGAATGGGGTGGAATAAAATATTTGCATACCATGTATCTAAGGGGTTAATATCCTAAATATATAAATAACTCACATAATTCAATGGTAAAAAACAAAAACAAAACCCCCCAAATATCCTAGTTGGAAAGTAGACAAAGGAAGTAAATACTTATTTCTCCAAAGAGATACATGATGACATATATAAAAATGTGCTCCACATTAATCATTGAGGAAATGTAAGTCAAACCACAATGAGATGTTACCTTACATCTTTTAGGTTGGCTTGTATTAAAAAAAAAAAAAAGATAAATTTTGATGAAGATGTTAAAAAAAAAAGGAAATCCTTGTACAGTATTTGTGGAAATATAAATTGGTGCAGCTGCTATGAAGATAGTATGGAGTTTCCTCAAAAAACTGAAATCAGAACTACTATGTGATCCAGAAATAGCACTTCTGGACTATAATATATCCAAAAAAATTACATCAGGATCTTGAAGAGATATATGCACTCCCATTTTCATTAATTAATTATTCATAATAGTCAAGACATGTGTCCATTGATGGATGAACATACAAACAATGAAATGTTATTCAGCCTTAGAAAAGAAGAAATCCTAACGTTTTCAACAACATGATTGAACCTGGAGGATATTATGTTAAGTGAGATAAAAATACTATACAGAAAGTCAAATACTATGTGATATCAGTTAAGTGATAAATCTAACAGAGTCAAACTCAGAAAAGCAGAGTATGGTATGGTGGTTGCTAGAGGTTGGGAAGAGGTATTAGTCAACGTATCATTTATACAAGATGAGTATGTCTTAGAGACCTGTATAGCATAGTAGCTTTACATAGTTTAAGATACTGTATTGTATACTTAAAAATTTACTGAGGGTATAAATTTTGTGTTCTTATAACAAAATAATAACCGTAATTATGATTATTGATACTGGAAGAGGGAAGGAGAAGGAAGAGAAGATGGAGAAGGAGAAAAGAAAGAGGAGGTGGAGGAAGTGGAGGAGAGGAAGTTGGAGGCTAAATGAGCATAGGAGATAACTTAGGGAGGTGACTAGGTGATAGTTTCATGGGTGTATACTTATCTCCAAACTCATAAAATTGTATATATTAAATTGTATATATTTACAACTTTTTGTAAATTAAAGAAAAGGAAATGGGATTTTTCTTGAAATATGCTTTCCTTTAATAGCATGGTAATTAAGAAATATATGTATATGTTATATACACATATATATTTACATGTGGGTGTGTGTTGTGTACAATAGTAAACACATTGTGCCAAAATCATTTTCCATTTTATTTTGTAGTGTTTCATAGTTTTCTACTTATTTGAGACAAGAAGCACGAGAAATATATTATTTGAATTTGCTTAAATATTAGCTGAATTAAGTTTATAATACAAAGACAAAAATACCTGCATGTGGCTGTGTTTTGTAAACTCTGTTGAGCATAAAGATATCGCTCAGCACCATAATCTCTTTGGGAGAATATTCTTTAGGAATAACAAAAAGAACACCTCTTTTAGCCTTCCAAGCCCAGTCAGAGCTCTACAGAGCTCTTCCATCCACTCCTCGGACAGAATTCTGCTTCCTCCCTATTACCCCCGACCCCTCACACACTACCCCAGGCCAGAGCCCACAGCCACATTGCCTCGGCCCTGCTTGGGAGGCAGCCTACAGGCTAACACGGGTGTTGGGACTGGCTGAGGTACACGGGCATGGGGTTCTACAAAAACAAACAAAAAAACACCTCTTTTTAAACGCTGATACATTTAAACATTTTTTATATATTTAAACATTTTATGGTCCCACTTATAATCAAAATAGAAAGTAAAAATGTAGTGGAAAATTAATGGGTGGGTTCTTCATAGCTGGAGCTGCGAAGAAAACCCCAGAGTCTCCTCCTAGATGATCCCCTCTGTTTTATAGATGTAGGTAGTTAAAATAGTTGTGAGAATATTTCTAAGTTTAGATGCTTAGTAGAAATGGTCCTTCTAATCACAGATCGTTTCTGCGAGATAAACCTTTCTTCTTCTGGTGTCCAGAGCCACTGTTTATGGACTACAGGTATAACCAACTGCTGCCAGACTTAGAAGTTGGAATTCCCGGGGGCACTTCATCAATATTTCTTTAAATATATACTTCATTCTCACAACATACATTTTACATAACTCCTTATTATGAAAAATTTAGATTTTTTTGGGGGGGGGGAGCAATTGCTTCTTTCTTGCTCAGTGAATTGCACAGATTTGCTTGCCCTTTAGACCATTCTATTTAATCCAAATTATGATTCTCCTGGTCTAAGCCTCTAAGATTTGGTGATAGTGACTATTCCCTTTCTCTGTAGTGATCTTTAGGTATACCAGTCAAGAATTCCAGTAAACACAAAAAATGTAAGTAGATAAAAGAAAACTAGTTAGTAAGTTCTCAGAAATTATATCAGGACATCTTAATAAGAAAAAAAAATAGGGAAAACTGAGAGAACAGAAATGAGAATATAAGCAGATAAATACTATTAGCTTTCTGAAGAAAAAGATAAGGCTAGTAAGTTTTTTAAAAGGCAATCTGAGTACACGATGTTAGCAAAAAGGGTTAACAGGAGGTGGCTGAATTTTTACAAATATAAAAGGAAAAATGTGTACTATGGAGGAATGCTAGCACCGCTTAGCAATTTCAGAGTGCTTTTCATCTTCAAAGAATCTTGCATGTTAACTAATTAATCCTTCTAACACCCTTGTGACGTAGATGTGACAAACAAGGACAGAAATAAGCCTAAAATGACTAATCTGCCAAACTCACTGGTTGAGAAAGAATTATGAAGGCATGCCATTTACTAATGAGGAAGATCCTAGATAGATTTTATACAGGATAGTGTGTGTGTGTGTGTGTGTGTGTGTGTGTGTGTGTGTGTGTGGTGTGTATAAACTTTCAAAATTTGTTTATGGAAATAGAGAGCAAATGATAGAATTTCAAAAAGAATTTATCCATACTTAAGCTCAGTTAATGCTAGACTGGTGTGATTTTCTCAAATAATCCAATCTTAATCCATAAATATTAGCAGCAGTCAGGTATTTGCTTTTTATAACATGTAATTGATGAATGTAATAAACACCAACTACCTAAAACTTTAGTGGGAGAAAGGGAACAGCTCTTGCTGGAGCTTATTCTCTGAACCATCTCATAGCATGTAATTTACACATTCTTTTTTATTTATCCAAACACAAAGACAAGTATGCAAGACCCAATTATATATACGAGATCTGAAAATTTAAGCTCTTATTTACCAACTACTTATTTTTGGAAACTTCTAACTGAAGCTATAGCTATTTTTTTTTAAAGATCGGAGTCTGTTTCCTTTTACTCTGATGCCTATGTAATACTATGATACTTGTTTACTATTACCCTTTTGTGACAGCAAGGTATCTTTCCCCAAGCTTGTAGAAGAAAATAGCATGAGCTCATGATCACCCTGGAATGATAATAGCAGTGCCATGCTGTTGGCACGCTGAGGTGATAGTAGCAGGAAGTCACATTATCCACTTACAGTAATAGCCATTCCATTCCAACTTAACGGGATATCAGCAGTGAGTCTCACTGATTATAAACCTGCTAACATATGCACCATCCTTCATTCTTTTTCTTCAAGGTGATTGTCATTGTGGGCATTATGAGCCTTACCACATTAGTCTTAAAATTGTTACTATGATCTATGAAACAGTATCGACCCCCAAATGACAAATGGTTAAATATTTCCAGAGGAAAACCTAGCTGCATTTTCTGTACCACAGCTACAAAATTTTCCTTCCAATGTATTAGGATTGGAGGTTACTACAGTGTTGATGCCTCACCCTACCTTTCTCTGTGTTAGCTCCACAGTATTATGTGGAATTTCCATCTGTTCCTTTCCTTCCTTCTTTCCTTGTCAAAACATAAACATGGGTTTTCATCTCAGTCCATAATTTCCTTAACATCATATCTTGATACCTAAAGTTATCTATTATTGCCCAGCATTTTCAAATATGGTACAAAGTTATAGACAGTAACCATTTAGTCATTCAATTAACAGATGTTTTTTGAGTACTTACTTTGTAGCAGTCACTATATTAGTCACTAGTGGTACAATAGGGGATAAGACAAATTTCCTGCCCTTGTGAATAAAACACTAACTGAGGAGACTGGTACTGGATTATACATAATGAAGAGCTATTTCTATTTGGTCATAAAATTCAATCATTAAACTACATTCCAATCACTCAGATACATTCTGTTGTTTTAAACTTCTTCCTGCACTTCTGTGCTGCTACCTGAGATTATTTTCTCTCTATTCGAAGAAAAAAACAAACTACTTCTTCCTCCTCCTCCTCTTCTTCTCCTTCTTCTTCTTCTTCTTCTTCTTCTTCTTCTTCTTATTATTATTATTTTGTTTCAATGTGTTGGCAATAAATTCTCCCATATGTTCCCTTGAATTTTTAAAATATTCTCTTTTGTCTCTGACTTTCAGCAGTTTTTCTATGATGTGATTAGTTGTGGGGTCTTTTTTTGTGTGCATAAGTGATTATTGTGCTTGAGATCCATACTTTTTCTAATATCTGTGTATTGTTCTTTTGTCAGTTTTTGAAAATCTCTTTTCTTTTCCAATATTGTTTCTTCTTTATTTCCACTCTCTTTTTCTGAGCCTCCAGTTACATACATTAAAATTTTCTCCATGTCATATATGGATAGAGATAGAAATCCTTTCTTTATTATTCTTTCTTTTGGTTTGGTCTCTATGTTTCAACATATATATATATATATATATATATATATATATATATAGAAAGAGAGAGAGAGAGAGAGAGAGAGAGAGAGATTTATCTATTTATTTATTTATTTTTCTCACTATATATAATTTTTTATTTTTTATAAACATATATTTTTATCCCCAGGGGTACAGGTCTGTGAATCACCAGGTTTACACACTTCACAGCACTCACCAAAGCACATACCCTCCCCAATGTCCAGCAACCCTCAGTTTGTTTTGTGAGATTAAGAGTCACTTATGGTTTGTCTCCCTCCCAATCCCATCTTGTTTCATTGATTCTTCTCGTACCCACTTAAGCCCCCATGTTGCATCACCACTTCCTCATATCAGGGAGATCATATGATAGTTGTCTTTCTCTGCTTGACTTATTTCGCTATTTGAGAGATGGAGCATGCAGTGGGGAGGGGCAATGGGAGAGAGAGAGACTCTTTAGCAGTCTCCATGCTGAGCTCGGAGCCTTATGCAGGACTTGATCTCAGAACCCTGAGATCACTACCTGAGCAGAAACCAAGAGTCCAGCGCTTAACCAGAGGTGCCACGCAGGCACCCCCAACCTATTTTTTATCAATTTCTCTTCACAAGTTCATTAATTCTTTCTTGTGCTGCATCAATTTGCTGTTAAGTCCATCTATCAAAGTCTAAATTTCAGCTTATCACATTTTAGATTCTATAATTTTTCTTTTATTCTCTTCATGATTCTTGGTATGCCTAGCAATTTTTTTATTCAACAACAATCATTGTGTGGGTTCTGAATATTACCTTTGTCTGAGAGTGTTTATCCTATCATAGTTTATCCTGGACCCTAGAACCATACAGTAGTAGGGTCATATGGCATTAATCTGATTAAGAATTAAATTTACTAAAGGCTGGTTAAGTCTATCTCTGATTATTCCAACAATTGCAGGCTTTGAACTTTCAGGGTGCCTACTGAAATACCCAAAGTATTTGCTAGGATCAATCTCCACTAATACTCTCAGACTCTAATTTCTATACCTTTAGTGTGGTGTTGTTTAGTCAGTAGAAAATGATAATACTCTGAATTTTTTTTAATTATTTTTCCCCTGAAAGTGTCATTATCAGGAATATATATGGGGTAGATAAAGAGAACCCAATTAGAATTTACAGTAATGGTTTGGGTATGAGCTAATGAAGCCTGATGCAGGGAGTTGGCAGTAGGAATGTATATAAGAGGACATAATTGGAAAATCTTGTGAAAGAAGAATGGATGAGTAAACTCATTGATTATGTGAAGGTTGATATGTCAAAAATTTCTTCACAATTTTCAGCCTAGGGATCTGAAATATATGGACAAGTGGAGAAGTGAAATTATAAGTTTAGAGAGAATTTAGAGATGGGAATACATATTTAAAAGTAATACACACACAAGAAATGATTAAAGACTTGGTTAAAAACATGCAAAAGAAGAAGAGAAGAGTATGGATAACAGAATCATAGTGATAATATACATGTTGGGATAAATCTGGTGATAGATGATTTCTCTTGTCAGTTCTCTAGGATGTGCCGCTTAATTTAAAGGCATAATTCCATCAAAGGAAAGCATTTGTATTTAAGCACAGACAGTGCTTAGTATTCATAAGGGACTGGGGATGCAGTAAAACATGAAATAATTTTATGGTTTCTATTCTTTATCTCTTTTTGTGTACAATGAACTAAAATTTTTATCAGCATGTATATATAGAGACTATTAGCCCTTCATTACAAATGAAAGATTCAGTTAACTCTTATCCTTTTTAGGATTGAAATTACAAATACAACCTATTGAAAAGTATACATGGAATTCTTAAATACAGGAGATTTTAGGATATATGAGTAGAGCAAAGGCAATGTTGTTAGTGTTGAAAGTAAATATACTCTGTGTCAAAATGCACGGTGGAGCCAATGGTATGTGATAAGATATAGAAGCTTGCTTTGGAACTCTCCTTGTAAGTACTAGGGTTGGGGCTTTAATAACATAACAATTCTTTGGGCTTTCTGACAAGGAATGCTTGAAAGCATGCAGCAGTGCAGCAGGCTTATCAGTCAACTTCCAGGACAAATACAGAAAGAATTTTTCTATATTAATCTTCAGGCAATACATTTGCCTCAGCTGTCAGTTACATTTGCTGAGAAAAAGTAACCTTAGTGATCTTTGCAACATTCAGTAATTTTAAGAGAACACTGGAATTGAAAGGAATCCATAATTTGTATGAAAAGTAGTAAATTAGGTTGGATCTTTCTGTAAGTTTTCAGAGTTCTATGATGGGCACTGTTAGATAATATTTTTGCAAAAAGATACAATAAAACAATGGGGAAATCTGTACTTGAAATATATACTTTGTGACTTCTATCCATGGACTGTAAATATAAATATGTATGACTCTATATAATTTTAATCCTTTGATAAAAGCATAGATTTATGGGTGTTCAACTTCCTTTAACAGCCATGTTCATAAGCCTGGGCGCCTTGGTGGCTCAGTTGGTTAAGCATCTGCCTTCAGCTCAGGTCATGACCCCAGGGTCCAGGATCCAGTCTCATTGGCTCCCTGCTAAGGGAGCCTGCTTTCCTCTCTGCCTCTGCCCTTCCCCCTCTTGTGCACACACTGTCTCTGACAAATAAATAAATAAAATTTCTTAAAAAAAAGTCCATAAGCCTGCTATATTTGAAGATCTAGTTTAGACTTTTAAGAAACCTTCTCATCTTTACTATTTCTCACCCCTCCATTTGATTCCTATCTCTAGCAGTGCATATTCTTATAAATTCTGAAGCTGGAAGTGGCAAAAGCAACCAAATTTTCTGCTAACTTAAATTACATTTCAAATGGAAGCACTAATTATCTTTTTTTTTTTCCTCATAATCAAATGTTAGTATATCGGCAGGTTGGTAGAGCAGTGATTCTAATTATAGTAGCACAATGGTATCACTGAGGAGCCTTAAAATGTACAGATGCCTGTGCCCCACCCAGAGATTCTGGTTTAATTGGTCTGAGTTGCTGCTTGGACATAGGGATTTTTAAAATTCCCCAGACGGCTATAAAACGCAACCTAGAAGAAAACTCAGGCAATTCAATTCCCTAAAGTAACTCTTATAACTAACTACTTATAAAACTCTGTCTGGATTTTCCTCTCATAAATAATACTTAATCTTTAGGGTTCTATACATAGGTATTGGCTATACCGACTCAAATAAAATTCAGTGTGCTTTTCAGGGTGGGAGTATAAAAAACACATACTCTATTTTATATGTATTATAGGTGAGTTTGCCAGATTTAACAAATAAAAATAGAGAATGTACAGTTACAGTTACATTTAAATTTTAGATAAACAATGAATAATTTTTTGGTATAAGTATATTGCACGCAATATGTAGGACATGCTTATTCTAAAAAATTATTTATTGTTAATCTGAATTTCAAATGTAGCCAGTACCCTGCATTTTTATTTGGCAGCCCTAATTATTGACATGGAGAAAATGTTTAGCCATTCCATTTTAATCAAAACATTTCTGTTGACTTGCAACCAATCACCTATGAAACCATTTGATATAGGTCTAATCAGTTAAGTCACACAGAACAAGCAATCTAGTCAATGTGGCTGAGTCATTTAATTCAATTCACTAAGCCTCCTGGCCTACTTACTCATTTAAAAAAAAATCACTTTGTCTAAGATATTTATAGAAGAGATCAATTTTAATTTCCTTTACCTCTGGAGTACATAGTTTGTAATTCCTCCAACAGAGATTTATCAGGTTTCTAATACAGTTCTGGGGTAAAACCTGGGTGCCGAAGGGGTTCACTTCTACTCCAACACAAGTTGTCTGAACTGTCTTAATCTGCAGACCAATTTTCTCTACAGCCCCCTAAGGAAGGAACTTGTTGATTTTGGCAGTGTTTACCTTTCCTAAAAACAAATTCAACATTTTCCAGACCGGCTGGCTTTTAAAAATCACATGAGAGCTGGGGGAAAAACTGCCTTCAGCCTGCTTCAGAATTCCCTCTTCCCACCTCCCCTCATATATTAGAAAAAGCTTTCTGTTCCTCACAGAGCCTGGAAGATAATCTATGGGGTCATGATTATTTAGAAATTATAAAGAGAAGGAGAAGGCTGTACGTTTTCCTGAGTTAAATTCTTTTCTATAGCATAGTAGAAGAATCTGTCAGATAAAAAGATGAAATGTTCCAGCTTTAATTAATAGTATTAGGGACTTTTACATGGAGAATGGGGAAAAAAAACCCTGATCTTTGTTTTTCATAAAAGTGAAATGTCTAACAATGTCATTTTAAGGATAGGGCAGTAACTTTTAGCATATCATATACTTGCATGTTACTTTCTTTCAGTTAGCATTGTTATTTGTCTGTGCTTCAGAAATCTGGAATTGCTAAGAGTCTTGTCTTTGTATGCCTTTCATTAGTTAAGATCATCACCTCCTTTCCATTTCCCCAGCCACCTCCCTGACTCTTAGACCAAAATCCATTTGGCATCATGTAGCAGCATTAGTAAACCCTCTTACCTGAAAAAATTATCCTCTGCAGACTCTAAGTAGAGGCTGGTGTCACTATTAATCAAGACATCACAATTTATGAAAAAAGAAAGGGTAATGCATTTGCTTATTAGAGTTTCCTCACATCTGCCTTTTATTTATATAAAAAAAAATCAGATTTAATTGAATATTCTCCAAGTTCTATGAGTTGATGTGCTAGAGATTGTAATTTTGTTTATCAAAATGGTCTTGATCTGGAAAGTATAATTGACATTTATTCCCCCTTGATATATTTCAGTGTTATCTCTGGTTAATTAAAAAGATATTTATCTATTTAACAAAAATTTCTTTTTCTCCAACTAATAACTTCATTGTTTTCAGTGTTTAAAAACCAAAAAGTTAATGCCTCAGGCTTTCAGACGTTCTTCTGGTTTTTGCCACAGCCAACATCTCCCACCTTCCTCAAAGATCTGTTCCTGTAAGCTTCTGCTTCTAAATATACCCTTGGGGAAATGCACATTTACTCCAATTTGTTTCTTGTCTCTTCTGTTTTCTCTTCTTCCATTAATTTTTTTTTTTCAAGTTCAGGCCTCTCTACTAACTGTCCCTTATAATTTAGCCTATCTTTGGGTTGTGTTAAGATACTTTCCCTCTGTTTTCTATTCCCACTCTTTCTCTCCAACTCTACACTGAAATGATTTTTCTTTCTCTTCCAAGTGTCTTCTTTGTTGGATTATTTCCTTTCCCTTTTCAGTCCCCCCTCTTTCTTCAGAAGAGCTATTAACAGTGAAATTTACTGTGCTAATTCTTTGGCTTATTTTTGCCATGCAGGCCAGGTCCTGGTGCTACTTTGTTTCTGTCACCTAGATTAGATTGATTACAGGGGAAAGAAGGTGACTGATTTGTTATTCACTGCTACAGGAATTCTGAAATGTTGGAACCAAACCTGCAACACTTTGATTTAATGCTTTGAAATGAACTTGAATATTGGCCAAACTCACCAATTATTTGGATTATATGCATAAACCTGAGCTGCATTTAGGCTTACACTCCTTCTGTCCCATGAGGCCTAGAGCAGAAGTCTCTGCAGGTGAAAGCCAGAGGTCACTTGTGGTTGGGACTCAGTATAACTACTTTTAATGGTTTGTGTTATAAACCAAGGTCTGCGAATGGGGAAAAGGAAAGGGAGTAGGTTCTTCTTTTTGCTTTCACAAAATTCACCATTCTGTTTTTCTTTTTAAACAAAGCCTTATCTATACTGAAAAATTCAGATTTTTAGTTTTGAAATTATTGGTAGTTGAATTTAGGTAAGCTCTTTAGTTTGCTCCATGTTTTTGACACTTTTTCAAGACATAGTACTTGATATAGCTTTGAACTTGTGTGTTTATTTGAAAAAATATGCTTCAGTATCACATAGATCAAAATGAAGTAAAGTTTCCATTGTACCTCGAGTAATTGACTCTCTTGATAACTGCACTGTGGCCCTCTTCTACATGTATTTAGATAATGTAGAATTTAGAATCAATATTCAGGCCCCGTAGCACTGTTATTGTCAAGTATTGTCATAGTGTTTTCTATAACAACACTTTTCCCTCCATGGAATATGTACTGTAATGACCCAGTTAAAGGCACATATCAGGTCTGTGCAGACTCGGTGAGTCGGCCCTCTTGATTCATGTCTGAGACCACAGAAACTACTTGCTGCCAAATAAATCAGCAGGGACATTCTGGCAACATTGAAGTGATTTTTATGTGGGATGATAAGATCTTCCCAGACACAATTAAACCAGACCAGGAACTATATTAGACAATTCTGCCAAATTTTTATTAAAGTAAAATAAACTAGGTCACCATTTATTCCTTAACATTATTTTGGTAAAACTTGATCTAAGTCAAAGGTTTAAGAAAAAAATCCCTTTCTCTCTTCCTCCCGCTTTCATTGCCATTGTTCCAAGGAAATGACATTAATTTTGGATCTACCAGGTTAACAAGTTGCCTTTTAGTCAAACTGAAAATAATCTTGAGCTAATTTTACAATCTATTGATTCCAAAACAAATTTGACAAGATCCATGAATTTCCATAGAGAGACTCAACTTTGTTATATTAATATATATTTTTTATATAAATGCTTTGAATAATGTACTGAAACTGGATATTCTAACAAATAATCTTGTGATTTGAAGACTTAAACAATCTAGCCAAATGTGGAAAAATGTTAAGCATCAATAAAAAAAAAATGGCTAAAATGTTGAACTCATTTTGAAAAATATTTATTTTGATTCCAATGTAAAGAAATATTTATATATGACATGTACCATACACAAAATACTGAAACGTTACAGGAGCTGTGAGCTACACATGCAGGTTTCAAGAATTTTGATTTGATTTTTAAGAAATGCAAGACTACAGAAATGTTTATATGATATCTGTCCTAAGGATGGTGTGGTACAGTTAGTGCAGCCATAGAAGAAATGAGAACTAGGCTTAGGAAGAAGAGGTTTATCATAATCACAGGTGCCAGAAAAAGTCACTGCATGCCACTCAGGGCCCCTTGACCAGGAGAGATGCCAGGTTTTGGTCAGGTGGCTAAAGATAAGAAAGAGGGGGAAAGTCTAGGACAGAGCTTTTATTGGGGATTCTGTGAGGAAAAAAGAGCAAGTCAGAATAAAATGCTTAAGATTGAATAATTCTTGGGAACTTTGGGCTGTAGGGGTGGACTGTGGTTAGTGGTCCATGGCTCAGAGATTCCTTAGAGTGTGATGTGTAGTTAGATAAGCAGGTGGCTGGAGTGTAGACTTGGATTGATAGGTTTGTATTTGAAAGGTACACTGTAGAAAATGGGTAGCCCTTGCTGGGTCTATCTCTGCTTGGCCAGGAGGCTTTTTAAGATGTCAAATCATAAAATGCAGAAAATAAAAAAATACATATTAATATAACCTCTTTAGTAGCTTTCACAACAAGGTGCTATGAATGTTAAAATACGTCATATTTTAACATTCATAGCACCTTGTTGTTGCTTTAGTTTCTATATTTCACAATCCCACACTGTATGAAATAGGATGTTTATAAGAGAAATGACTATATACAAGAAAAATATATGCATTTTGTTATAATATATTTCTTGATAAAGTAGGAGGGAATAGGATCCAAAGCACACATGGGTATAAGGCTCTCAAGTCCAAAAAGATGTTGCTTCACTGTTGTACCTACTGCTCAATTTAATAAAATATTATGGATAATTTTAAAGCCTTCCTAAGTTTCCATTGTTAGTAAATTCTTGCCTCTACACTCAAGGGTAACTAACTTTTTTCTTTACCTTTCCTTGTTTTTGTTTGTTTACTTTCCAAAGTCTGAATAGTTTTTTTTAAGACTTTATTTCTTTGGAGGAGTTTTGGGTTTATTTATAGCAAAATTAAAAAGATACACAGATTTAAGTTTTGTTGATTGTTTCCTACACTGTGTTGAAGCTTTTTATTTTGCTTTTATTTTCCCGACCTTAGGGTAGAAATAGAAATAGAAATAGAAAAATGTTGTTACGGCTAATGTCAGGGACATTACTGCTTGTGCTCTCTTCTAGGATTTTTATGGTTTCAGGTCTCACATTTTGGTCTTTAATCCATTTTGGGTTTATTTTTATGTGTGGTGTAAAAAAGTGGTTGAGTTTCATTTTTTTGCTTGTAGCCTCCCTGTTTTCTCAACACCATTTGTGGAAGAGATTGTCTTTTTCCTATTGGACAGTCTTTCCTTCTTTGTTGAAGATTAATAGGCCATATAATTGTGGGTTTATTTTGGGGTATTCTTTTCTATTGATCTATGTGTCTATTTTGTGCCAGTACCATACTATTTTGATTAATGCAGCTTTGTAATATACTTGAAGTCTGGAATTGTGATGCAGGTTTGCTTTTCTTTTTCAAGATTGCTTTGGTTATTTAGGGTGTTTGTGGTTCCATACAAATTTTAGGATTGTTGATTCAGCAAGACTAAAGGCAACCTACCAAATGGGAAAAGATATCTGCAAATACCTAGCTAATAAAGAGTTCCCAAAATATATATAAACAAACTATAAACTCAATACCCAATCTAATTAAAAATGGGCAAAGAACATGAACAAACATTCTCCAAAGAAGACATCCAGAGGACTAATAGATACATGAAAAGAGGCTCAGCATCACTCATTATCAAGGAAATACAAATTAAAACAACAATGAGATATCACCTCACATATGTCAAAGCAGTTAAAAAATACAAGAAAGAACAAGTCTATGCAAGGATGTGGAGAAAAAGGAAGCCTCTTGCACTATTTGTGGGAATACAAACTGGTGCAGCCAGTAGAAAAACTGTAGAAAAAACTGTGGTGTTTCCTCAAAATGTTAAAAATTAAATTACCCTACAATTCAGTAATTGCACTATAGGGTATTTACAAAACAAAACAAAAAACAAAACCACAAAAACACAAAAAATACTAGTTCTATATAAACACTTCTATACTTAGAGCAACATTATTTACAATAGCCAATTAGCCCAAGTGTCTATTGATAGATGAATGGATAAAGAGAATGTGTTTTATAGGGGCACCTGGGTGGCTCAATGGGTTAAGCCTCAGCCTTTGGCTCAGGTCATGATCTCAGGGTCCCAGGATGGAGCCCCACATTGGGCTCTATACTCAGCAGGGAGTCTGCTACACCCTACCCCACCCCGCACCTGCCTCTCTGCCTATTTGTGATCTCTCTCTCTCTCTGTCAAATAAATGAGTAAAATCTTTAAAAAAAGAGGATGTATTATATACACACAATGGAATATTACTCAGATATAGAAAAAGAATGAAATCTTTCCATATGCAATGACATGGGTAGATCTAGAGAGTATAATGCTAAGTGAAATAAATTTGGCAGAGAAAGACAAATACCATATGATTTCAGTCATATGTGCAATTTAAGAAATGAACCAGAAAAGGGGAAAAAAAAGAGAGAGAGAGACAAGCCAAGAAATAGCCCTTTGACCAGAGAGAACAAACTGATGGTTACCAGAGGGGAGGAGAGTTGGGGGGAGGGTAAAATAGGAGATGGGGATTAAGGAGTGCACTTGTCATGATCAGCACTGGGTGATGTGTGCAATTGTTAAATCATTCTATTGTACACCTGAAATTAATATATCACTGAATGTTAACTATACAGGAATTAAAATTAAAACAAAAACATAAACAAAAAATGAAATTCAAGTCACACACAGAAAAGGTATGGAGATTTTCCATATTCTCTGCCCCTACAATTGCTTAGTCTCCCCCATTATCAACATCCTATACCAGACTGGTAATAGTCAAAGTTTACCTTAGGGTTCACTCTAGTTATTGTATATCCTAAAGATTCAGACAAATATATAATGAATTATCCAGTATTACAGTATCATACAGATTATTTTCATTGTCCTCAAAATCCTCTATGTTCTGCTCCTCTCCCTACCCAACTGTCGGAAACTACAAATTTTTTAATTGTCTCTACCCTTTTTTCCTTTTGACAATGTCAGATAGTTGCATTCAGGAAGTATAGAGGATTTTCATATTGTCTTCTTTCACTAAATGTCCTTCCATGTCTTTCATGGCTTCATAGCTCATTACTTTTGAGTGCTGAATAATATTCCATTGTGTGAATATAACTCAGTTTATTAATCCATTTACCTACTGAAAGACATCTTGACTCCTTCCAGCTCTTAGTAATTATGAGTAAAGCTATTGTAAACATAAATGTGCAGGTTTTCATATTGATGTTATTTAGACATCTTTGGATACATATCAAGGAGAATGATTGCTGGATCATATGATAATAAGATGCTTAGTTTTGTAAGAAACTACTTACCTGTTTTCCAAAGTGGCTGAATCATTTTGCGTTCCCACCAGCAATGAATGAGAGTTCTTATTGTTCCACATCTTCACTAGCATTTTGTGTTGTCAGTTTTCGGAATTTTGGTTATCTTAAGAGGTGTGTAGAGGTACTTTATTGTTTTAATTAGTGTTTTCCTGATGACATGTGATGTGGAGGATCTTATACGCTTGTTTTCCATTTGTATATCTTCTTAGGTAAGATACCTGTTAAGGATTTTGGCCCATTTCAATTGAATTGTGGTTTTTTTTTTTTAATTTAAAATTATTACTTGAGTTTAAAGAGTTTTTAAATTTAATTTATTTTTTTTCAGTGATTCATAATTCATTGTTTATGTACCACACCCAGTGCTCCATGCAATACATGTCCTCCATAATACCCACCACCGGGCTCACCCAACCCCCTACCTTAAAGAGTTCCTTATATATTTCAGACAACAGTGTTTTGTCAGATATGTATTTTGCCAATATTCTCTCCCATGTGTGGGTTATTTTCTCATTCTCTTACTATTATCTTTCACAGAACAGAAGTTTTTAATTTTAATGAAATCCATCTTGTCAATTATTTTTTTTCATGGATCATGCCTTTGCTGTTGTTTCTAAAAAGACATCACCATATCCAAAGTTATCTAGGTTTTCATCTGTGTTATCTTGTCAGACCTTCATAATTTTATATTTTATATTAGATATAAGTCCATTTTGAATTATTTTTAAGTGTGGGTCTGTATCTAGACTCAATTTTTTGTTGTTCCAGTGCTTTGGCAAAAAGAGCCAGGGCTCCATTGTATTGTCATTGTTCCACTGCCAAAGATCAGTTGACTACATTTGTGTGACTTGATTTTTGGGCTCTCAGTTATGTTCTATTGATCTGTTTACCTATTCTTTCACCTATATCTCACAACTTTGATTACTGTAACTTTATAGTAAGTCTTGAAGTTACATAGTGTCAGTTTCCTAACTTTGTTCTTCAGTATCATGTTGGCATTCTGGGTCCTTTGCCTTTTAAAATTATAATAATAATTTTAAAATTATTATTATTATTTTTTGCATTCAATAAATAACATCCTGGGATTTTTTTTAAAGATTTTACTTATTTATTTGACAAAGAGGGATCATAAGTAGGCAGAGAAGCAGGCAGAGAGAGGGGAGGAAGCAGGCTCCCTGCTGAGCAGAGATCCCCACCCCCCCTCCCGCCAATGTGGGCTCTATCCCAGGACCCTGGGATCATGCCCTGAGCTGAAGGCAGAGGCTTAACCCACTGAGCCACCCAGGCACCCTAACATCTTGGGATTTTTTAATTTTAACTTATAAGTTAAGTGGATAACAACTGACATCTTGACAATATTGAGTCTTCCTATCCATGAACATGAAATACCTCTCCATTTATTTTAGTTCTTTAATTTTGTTCATCAGATTTTATGGTTTTCCATATATAGATCCTATAAATATTTTGTTAGATTTACCCCTTTATATTTAAGGGTTTTGGGACATTAATGTAAATGCTATGTGTTCTAAATATTAATTCCATTCATTAATATCAGGTGTATAGGAAAGTGATTAACATTTACACTTTAACTCTGTTATAACTGCTTCTCAGTTTTGGGAGTTTATTGTTGGTATTTATTCTATCAGATTTTCTACATAGGTGATCATGTCATCTGTGAACAAAGACAATTTTGAGTTTTCCTTTCCAATCTGTATAGCTTTTATTTCCCTTTCTTTTCTTATTACATTAGATAGGACTTTCAGTGTGAAGTTGAAAAGGAGTGATGATCTTAGTGAGAAAGCTTCAAGTTTTTATTAACATCGTAAGTTTTTTTTTTAAGCCATAACTGTTTTTTTAAAGATTTTATTTATTTTGGAGAGAGAGAGAGAAAGGCATGAGCAGAGGAGGAGAAGACTTTAGGCTGAGCAAAGAGTCTGATGATTCTGGGATCGTGATCTGAGCTGAAGGCAGTTGCTCAGCTGACTGAGCATCACAGATGCCCTAGGCATAATTGTTTTGTAGTTATTCTTTATCAAGCTGAGGAAGTTCCTCTCTCTTTCTAGTTTACTGGAAGGGTTTATTTATTTATTTTTCCAATATGATTTTTTTCCCATTTTATTTTATTTCTTTTCAGTGTTCCAAAATTACTGGAATTTTTTTTTAAATCATGAATAGGTGTTTGCTTTTGTCAAATGCTTTTTCTGCCTCTTTTGATTTGACCATATGATTTTTCTTTTTTAATGTGATCATGTGGTAGATTGCATTCATTGATTTTTTAATACTGAACCAGCCATGTGTACCGTGGATAAATTTCACATGGTCATGGTGGATATTTATTTTTAAATATTATTGGATTTGAATCACTAATATTTCACTGAGAATTTTTGTATCAATATTTATGAGAGATTTGCATCTATAATTTTTCTTTTCTTGTAATCTCTTTATCTGGTTTGTTATTAGGATAATTCTGGTCTCTTAGAAAAAGAATGACTTTGCATGTATTCCTCTGTTTTATCTTCTGAAAGAGATTATAGGGAACTGGTATAATTTCTTCCTTAAATATTTGGTAGAATTCATCAGTGGACTGATCTGGATATGATGTTTTTTGTTTTAGAAGATTATGAATTATGAATTCAATTTATTTAATAACATATAATATTTATCTATTAAGAGTGTCTATTTCTCCTTGTGTGAATTTTAGAAGATTGTGTCTTTTAAGGAATTAGTCCATTTTATGTTGGTTTTTAGATTTGTGGACATAGAGTTGCCCATAATATTCCTTTATAATTCTTTTAATGTCTAAAAAGTCTGTAGGGATGCCGTTTCTTTTATTTTGGATATTAACAATTTGTGTTGTCTATCTTTTTTGTTTTGTTTTGTTTTGTTTTATTGATATTTTCAAAGAACCAGCTTTTGATTTCATTGATTTTCTCTATTGATTTATTGTTTTCAATTTCATTGATTTCTGCTTTAACTCTTATTATGTCCTTTCTTCTGCCTACTTTGGATTTGTTATGTACCCCCCCAAGATTTTATTTATTTGTTTGTCAGAAAGAGAGAGAGAGAGAGCGAGCGCACTAGCAGGGTGAGCTGCAGGCAGAAGAAGAAGGCTTCTGACTGAGCAAGGAGCCCAATGTAGGACTTGATCCCAGTACTCTGGGACCATGACTGACTGAGCCACCTAGATGTCCCTCTGGTTTTTTTCTTGTTTTTTTTTTTGTTTGTTTGTTTAATTTTTATATGCAACTTATTTTATTTTTATTTCTGATTGAAGTATAATTGATATACAATGTTATATTAACTTCAGTTATACAGCACATTGATTTGACAATTTTATACATTACCCATGCTCATCACAATAGGCATGGGCACCATCTGTCATACAGCATTATTACATTATTGTTGACTGTATTTCCTATGCTTTTCATTTCTGTGACTTATTTTTTGTTTGTTTAACTGAAAGTTATGCCTCTTAATCTGCTTCATCTGTTTTACTCATTCCCCCATTCACCACCCCTCTCATAACCAGCAATTTGTTTTTTGTACTTAAAAGTCTGTTTTTCTGTTCATTTATTTTTTACTCCATTTCTCAAAGTACAATATCAGATGATTTATTTTAGATCTTTCTTCTTTTTTAATATATGCATTGAATGGTATAAATTTCTCTTTTATTGAATCTCACAAAATATGAAAAGTTGTATTTTCATTTTTATTTAGTTAAAAATATTTTGTAAATTAATATTTCTTCTGTGATGTATATGCTATTTAGAAGTCTGTTGTTTGATCTCCAAGTTTTTTTGGGTTTTCCAGCTACTGTTTTTCTTACTGATTTCTAGTTTAATTTCATTGTGGCTGACAGCAGGCATTGTATAATCTCTAGTTTTTCAGTTTGTTAATGTGTATTTTCTGGCTCCAAAGTGGTCTATCTTGGTGAATATTCCATGTGGTCCTGAGAAGAATGTGAATTCTGATGTTGGATCTAGTAGGCTGTAAATGTCAATCAAATGTAGTTATTGATAATGTTTAGGTCAAGTATGCCTTACTGATTTTATGCCTACTCCATGTGTCTATTTCTGATAGAGGGGTCCTTAGTCTCCAATTATAATAGTGGATTCATTTATTTCTCCCTGCAGTTCTATCCATTTTTGCCTCCTGCAATGGAAAAAAGTAATTTTTCCATTATTTGTGTTATTGAAGTCAAATAGTGGTTCCCGAATCATTTGCCTTGCAAATCTGGGGCACAGATATGGTACCTAGAGATCAAAGAGTTTATGTATTTGTGTGTGTGTGTGTATGTGCTTGTGTGTAGAATGAATACATATATATATATATATATATATATGTATATATATATATTCCTAAACAATGGATATTAAAATATAACAGTTATCAGTGTTGACAACTTTTGAAAGTAAAAGAAAAAATGCTGAGTTCCACTAGTATATTTAGGTGGCATTTACTGTAAACATGAAAAAATAAAATATAGAAAACAAACAAACAAAAGAATATGAACATTTAGAGCAAAGGAATGGTCATGTCCAAAAACCATAGCCTTTTTCAAGAGGCACACTTTTGTGATTTGTCCAATTTCTTTCTGGTAGTGCTTTTCATTCAGTATTGCTCTAGAGGACTGGTCCTTAGCATTTGACGCTATGTTGCTAGGTACATATATATTAGGGATCGTTATGTCTTCTTGGAGAATTGACTCTTTATCATTACATAATAGTTCTTTTTATCTCTGATAATCACCCATGATGGGAAGTCTGCTCTGACTCAAATTAAAGTTACTCTCACTTTCTTTTATTAGCGTTGGCATAGTTATGCTTCCCCATTCATTTACTTTTAATTTATATGTGTCTATATATTTAAAGTGGATTTCTTGTAGACTACCCTATAAGTGGTTCTTCTTTTTTCATCTAGTCTGAGAATCTTTGTCTTTTAATAGGTGTATTTAGACCATTGACATTAAAAGTGATTATTGATGGATTAAAATCTATCATATTTATTACTGTTTTCTGTTTGGTGCCCTTGTTCCTTGTTCCTATTTTTTTTTTTCTTTTTATCCTTCTTGTGGAGAATTTTTAACTAAGAATTTTATGTGACTCCAACATCTTTTTTGTGGGGTATTAGTTATACTTTTTTAAAAAAAATTTTAGGGGCACCTGGGTGGCTCAGTGGGTTAAAGCCTCTGCCCTTGGCTCAGGTCATGATCCCAGGGTCCTGGGATCAAGCCCCACATTGGGCTCCCTGCTGAGCAGGGAGCCTGCATCCTCCTCTCTCTGCCTGCTTCTCTGCCTACTTGTGATCTCCGTCTGTCAAATAAATAAATAAATAAATGAAATCTTAAAAAAAAATAAATAAAAACATTTTTACCAGTCCCTCTAGGGATTGCAATATGCATTTACAACTAATCCAAGACTATCCTTAAATTACACTATACTACTTCACAGGTAATGCAAGTACCTGATAATAACAAATTAATTCTAATTCCTACTTCCCATTTTTTGGATCATTGCCTTTATTTATTTCATATATATGTAAGCATACATGAGTAGGTATAGAAACATAATCATACATAATCAAATATATCATTGCTATTATTATTTTGAACTGCTTTGATCTATTAGATCAATCAAAAATAAGAACATATATATTTTTTTATTAATTTTTTATTTTATAAACATATATTTTTATCCCCAGGAGGACAGGTCTGTGAATCACCAGGTTTACACACTTCACAGCACTCACCAAAGCACATACCCTCCCCAATGTCCATAATCCCACCCCCTTCGCCCAAACCCCCTCCCCCCAGCAACCCTCAGTTTGTTTTGTGAGATTAAGAGTCACTTATGGTTTGTCTCCTTCCCAATCCCATCTTGTTTCATTTATTCTTCTCCTACCCACTTAAGCCCCCATGTTGCATCACCACTTCCTCATATCAGGGAGATCATAGGATAGTTGTCTTTCTCTGCTTGACTTATTTCGTTAAGCATGATACGCTCTAGTTCCATCCATGTTGTCGCAAATGGCAAGATTTCATTTCTTTTGATGGCTGCATAGTATTCCATTGTGTATATATACCACATCCTGATATCTGGGTGTGATATACTAGGCAAAGGAATTTAGGTAAATAGGCTTTTAGTGATGTCACTCCAGATTGCAATGTCTAGAGAGAGGGGAAGCATCCTATAGTCTTATGAATAGGGCTCAGTCTTTTGGTGTGCCTCCAACTCACACATGAGGGTTTTTTTTTTTTTTTTTTTTTTTTGTCCCTCATCCCTTAGTTGAGACAGGATGACTAGAGTAGGCTGAAGTTGAATATTTCCTTTTCCGCAGAACAGTTAGGTTCTTCTAAACCGCCAGTTGTTCAAGTTCTTAAGCTCTTTCCCCCAATCAGAACCATGAGGGGATTTTTCTTTGATATCCACTGGGAGAAACAGTTCAGGCTCTTGAAGAATGTGAGGCTCCTCCATGACTAAATGCTTTCTTAACTCTCTGAATTGTCTATACTAAGTTTTTAACTCTCTGAGTTTTTAACTCTCTGAATTTTCTATACTAATCTTCCAGCAATTCACCAAGTACAATTCAGATTTCCCTACTCTAGCCTGGTCTACAGAGATTTTAGCTCTGAGTTTCTGCTTTGGTAGGTTGTGATTCTCTGGTATTTACCTGTTTGTCTTTCCAATTTTAAAAGCAGCAGTTTGGCCAGTAACTTCCTTCTCTTACAGACCTAAGAAGAGTTGTTGATTTTTCCATTTGTTCAACTTTTCAGTTGTTAGGATGAAATGGCAACTTCCAAACTTTATACATGCTGGACAAGATGAAAAACCAATACTATGTTATTTAGCTTTGCATGTTTTTGACCTTTATAGGAAAGGAATAACAAAATACATACTCTTCTGTGTGACTTTTCACTTAATGTCTTTCACTGTTTTGCCTTAAAAATTTATTCATGTTGGGGGCGCCTGGGTGGCTCAGTGGTTAGGCCGCTGCCTTCGGCTCAGGTCATGATCCCAGGACCCTGGGATCGAGCCCCACATCGGGCTCTCTGCTCAGCAGGGAGCCTGCTTCCTCCTCTCTCTCTCTGCCTACTTACGATCTCTGTCTGTCAAATAAATAAATAAAATCTTTAAAAAAAAATTTATTCATGTTGATGAATAAATATTGTGGTTCAATCATTTCAGTGTTCTGAGATATTCTGGTGTGTGTGTGTGTGTGTGTGTGTGTGTGTGTATAATTTACCTCTTCTTCTGTCAATAAATATTTGAGTTATGTTTAGTTGTTTTTCTTAGTTTTACAAAGAGTTATATCTTTATCTACTGTGAAGTATCAAGGAGTATATTTTCATCTAAATCTTTTAATAATTTGACTTTCACATGAAGCCTTAAACCCTCTAGAATTGATTTTTATATGTTAAGTGATTTTTGTGTTTCATTTTCATGTGTATGATCTTATACCCAACTATTGTTTGTTAAATAATTTATTCTTTCTCCTCTGACCTATCATGCCATAGATATTCTATGTCAGCTTTTTAAATATGCATGTATTTGCTTTCAAGCTCTCTATTCTCTTTCATTGGTCTATTTTCTTACCCCTACACTAATTATTATGTTAATTATTGTAGCTTAATTCCATTTATTGATATCTGGCATGCATGGTATATCAAACTTTTCTTCCTCTTTCTTCTTTCCCTCCTTCCCTCCACATCTCCCTTCTCCCTCTCTTCCTTCTCCTACTCCCATCCTTCCTTCATCTTCTACCCATCTTCCTTCTCCTCCTTTGTCTTCTTCATTTCCCCCCTCCTTTTTTTCAGTTGTCTTGGCTCTTTTTGGCCTTTTCTTTTTTTACACACTTTAGAATCTATCCTCTATCTATCTATCTATCATCTATCATCTATACATATACATAGAAATTGCCACTTGGACATTTATTCAATCTAAGAAACAATTTGTATAGGAGTGGCATCTTTATTATAGTAAGCTTTCTTAACCAAAAATCATTGTATCTAACTCCCTTTACTGAGATCTTCTTTAGTGTTTTTTTAAATAGAAGATTGAAATTTCTCCATAAAGATCTTACACAATTTTTATTATATTTATTGATAGGCATTTTATTAGTTTCTATATGGCAAAGTACATCAAGGCTAGTGGCTTTAAACAATTTGTTGCCATTATTATAGTTCTGTGGATTAGGAGGGTTCAACTAGGGACTGGCTCTTATTTGGGTTCTGTCATACAATGTCATGAGATCATCAGATTGTTACTGGAGTTGGGCTGGTGTCTCCTGAAGGCTCAACTGTGGAGAATTGTGGACTGTTTGATGTTTATTAAGCATGTGCAAGACTTTTTAATAGAAGTCAATCTACCTTTTATTGCTTACTTTAAGATTTATTGACTGTATCATGAGTTATTAGGATAAAACTAGGGATGGTAGCAGCCATCCTTCTTTCTACCTGGAAAGAGTTTATCTGAGAATAACATAAGCATACAATGAGAAGCAGAATCCAGACATGGCAAGATAGCAAGTGTCCTGACAACATTATTTGAGCACCCAGACCCAACAATGTCTAAACCTATCCTATAACCCATTTCAAATTAGGTTAAACAAATGAACAGCTACAAAACAACATCAAAGAAATTCATTGTCTAAACAAACAAAAGAGTTGGTTTCTTAAATGGCTGTCAGATGGTCCTAATAGTTGGCTAGATGTTTAACTGGAGCTACAAAATAGAGGCTTTATGAACTCTCTGTTTGGTCTCTCAATGCAAATTGATCTGAAAGTGTGTTGGCTTTGTTCCATAGAGATTGTCCCATAAGCATATGTAGTAGAAGCAGGTGCTCTCTCTCTCTCTTTTTTTTTTTTTTTTTTTTTTTTTTTTTTTTTTTTTTTAAGAGCAGGTGTTCTAAGAGAACAAGGTAAAAGAAAAATTTTTGCCACCTAGTCTTGGATAGTGTCAATTCTGCCATACTCCATTGACAGAAATAATCACAAGTTCTCTCATGTAAGTAAGAAAAGGAGTATCAAAGCATTTTGGAGACATATTGTAATTTTGGAGCCATATTGTAATACTTCCACACTGGGTAACTTTTTCTTTTTCTTTTCTTTTTTTTTTTTTGCATTAAAAAAATAACATATGTATTATTTGTTTCTGGGGTACAGGTTTGTCATTCATCAGTCATATAATACCCAATGCTCGTTCCAACACAAACCATCCCCAATATCCATCTCCCAGCCATGCCATCCCCTCATCTTCCTCTCCTCAGTTTGTTTCTTATGATTAAGAGTCTTCTTATGATTTGTCTCCTTCTCTGGTTCATCTTGTTTCATTTTTAACTCGTTCCCCTTATGATCCTCTGCCTTGTTTCTTAAATTCCACGTTTCAGTGAGATCATGATAATTGTTTTTCTCTGAGTAACTTATTTCACTTAGCATGATACACTCTAGTTCCATCCATGTCATTGCAAATGACAAGATTTTATTTTTTTGATGGCTGTGTAATATGCCATTGTATATACATACCACATCTTCTTTTACCATGACTAATGGTACTTTTAACTACCTACATTTTCTATTAAGTGCATAAAATGCAACTAATTTTGGATATTAATTCTAAATTAATCCTATTAATCAAAAAAGCTTCTTAAAGTATCTTATTAATTTATACAATTTATCTGTAGGTTCTTAGGAGTTTTTCATGTAGGCAATCATATCATCTACAAATAAGAAATGTTTGTTCTGGGGCACCTGGGTGGCTCAGTGGGTTAAGACCTCTGCTTTCGGCTCAGGTCATGATCCCAGGGTCCTGGGATCGAGCCCCGCATGGGGCTCTCTGCTGGGCAGGGAGCCTGCTTCCTCCTCTCTCTCTGCCCGCCTCTCTGCATACTTGTGATCTCTGTCTGTCAAATGAATAAATAAAATATTAAAAAAAAAGAAATGTTTGTTCCTTCCTTTGCAATCTTTATATATTGAAGTATTATTATTATTATTATTATTATTATTAATTTTATCCCAAATTGAAAGCTAGGATATCCAGGATAATGCTGAATAGGAATGGTAATACTGGGCATTTTAGTTCTTGCTTCTGATTTTGAAGAGAATGTTTTCAGATGAGGAAGATTCCTTTTATTTGTAATTTAGTGTTTTGTTTTATTGTGAATAAGTTCTAAATTTTATTCAATATTTATTTTGCCTCTATTGAGGTAATCCTATTTTTCTACTTTATTTTGATAGTGTATTTAATTATTAGGGTTCTTTATGTTGAACCACTTTTGTGTTCTTGAGGTCATGTTATCTTAATATATATCTTACATCTCTTTTCTTATATTTTACTTAGATTTCTGCATTTATATTCTTTTTTTTAAAAGACTTTATTTATTTACTTGACAGCCAGAGAGAAATCACAAATAGGCAAAGAGTTAGGCAGAGAAAGAGGAGGAAGCAGGCTCCCCACTGAACAGAGAGCCTGATGCAGGCCTCAATCCCAGGATCCTGGGATCATGACCTGAGCTGAAGGCAGAGGCTTAACCCACTGAACCACCCAGGTGCCCTGCATTTATGTTCTTGAAATTGGCCTGTAATTATTTTTTATCTCATGCTTTTTGTCTAGATATGGTAGCAAAGTTGTATTGACTTTTACAAATAGGGAGGGTTCTCTTTTTTCTTTTGTTTCTCCTTCCTCTGAAAGAATATTTTTTTGTGAATATGTAACTGAATACATCGGTAAAAACAATGGATCCTAGGGAATATTTTAAAGTGTGGATCTATTTTTCAAAATGGTTGTAGCAGGTGAGGTTTCCTACTTCATTTTGAGATAGTTTGGGTAATTTTTATTTTTGTAGGGATTTGTCCATTTAACCTAAGATTTTAAATGTATTTCCATCAAGATATTTCTAACATTCTCTTAGAGACAGTCTCTCCTGCCTGAGTGAAATGTCCTCTTTTAGTTCTCGATATTGTTTTTAATGAGTCTTGTCAGGGGCTTTTCAGGTTTATTATTCTTTTTGAAAATCTAATTTTCTTTCATTTAATTAACTTCTGCTCTTGGTTTATTATTTTCTTACTTCCACTTGCTTTTTTTTTGGTGCATTTGTTCTGTTTTTCTTTCCTAACTCTTTAATGAATTTGTCTTATATATTAATGTTATCTTTCCTTCTTTCTTGTACAAGAATTTTAGCTTTTAAAATAAACATTCACTCTTTTAGTGGGATCCTACAATTATTTAAATTTAATATTTTTACTATTTAGTTCAGAATATTAAATTTCTATTTGACATATATTTTTATCTATGAGCTATCCAAAAGTGCATTTTATACATTTCCAAATTATGGGATTTGAGAGTTATTTTTCTAACTTAATTTTCTTAAAATTAGAGATAATCTATTTTATTTTACCCAACATAGCTGAAATCTCAGTTTAACATGTAACGGTATAAAAATCATCAATGAGATATCTTTTTTTTTTAGTTTTTTGAGAAAGTGTTCTTCCTGATACATGATTTTTTGAATTTTTTAGATTTGTCTAATTTTCAAAACTTTTGAACAATATTCTTCAATCATCATATAACATATTATAACTAACTATTAGATTAAGTTTCTGAATTGTATTGCTCAAATTTTGCAACATCTACTAAATTTAATACTCTGAGAGTATTAAAACATTTCATTATGATGGAATTTCTCATGATTTTGTCAATTTTTGCTGTAATTATTTTAAACTTTAGTTTAATATCATTTTCCTGGTTTACTAAATTTGTGACTATATATTTGTCTCTAGTTGTAGTTGTTTCTTTAAGTCTGGTAATGTGCTTCACTAACAAATTTTTTGGAGAGAACACTATTCATCTATTGTATCTTTTTATGTAATTTCCTTTCAACATTCTGAAACTCAGGTTTTTATAATGAAATAATTTTTGTATTCTAAATGGAGATATTTATATTTACTATTATTATTTGAATATTTAGATTTACTTATACCACTATATTTTTATTTCAATTTGTCACACTTTTTTTGTTTTCACTATTCTTTTCCTGGTTAAAATTACTTTTTTTTTTGTCACTCTATTTTCCCTCTCTCTTTTTATAATTATTACCTGAAAAAGTTGAACATAATAAAATTAAACATAGCTTAATAATTTCTAGTACTAATCAGTATATTTACCCTCTCTCTGAAAAATCAAAATCTTATCGTTTTAAAATTATAATCAATTTCTTTCCCTTTATATATGTTATTTATTTATTTATTTTAAAAGATTTTATTTATTTATTTGACAGAGGTAGAGAGAGAGACACACACAAGCAGGGGGAGCAGGAGGCAGAGGGAGAAGAAGAAGCAGGCCCCCCACTGCATAGGGAGCCAGATGTGGGGCTCAATCCCAGGACCCTGGGATTATGACCTCAGCCCAAACACCCTCCACTTTATATGCTTTAATACAATATTTTAAACTCAACCTTGTTTCATTAAATTCTATAAAATGTATTATTTTACCATTATTATTATTGTCTATGCAACTATTGTTTGACTAGATTTCTGGTTATATGGCTTTCTTTGTCTTTCTAGAGAGTAGCCTTTAGAATTTCCTTTAGTGAAAGTCTGTTTTAGAAAATCTGTCAGATCAGGGAGATCATATGATAGTTGTCTTTCTCTGCTTGACTTATTTCGCTAAGCATGATACGCTCTAGTTCCATCCATGTTGTCGCAAATGGCAAGATTTCATTTCTTTTGATGGCTGCATAGTATTCCATTGTGTATATATACCACATCTTCTTGATCCATTCATCTGTTGATGGACATCTAGATTCTTTCCATAGTTTGGCTATTGTGGACATTGCTGCTATAAACATTCGGGTGCACGTGCCCCTTTGGATCACTGCGTTTGTATCTTGAGGGAGACAAACCATAAGTGACTCTTAATCTCACAAAACAAACTTAGGGTTGCTGGGGGGAGGGGGTTTGGGAGAAGGGGGTGGGATTATGGACATTGGGGAGGGTATGTGCTTTGGTGAGTGCTGTGAAGTGTGTAAACCTGGTGATTCACAGACCTGTACCCCTGGGGATAAAAATATATGTTTATAAAAAATAAAAAATTAATTAATTAAAAAAAAACACAGGAAAAAAAAAAAAGAAAATCTGTCAGAATTTTTCTGAAAAATGTTATTCTCTTCAAAAGACTTTCTTTTTCCCTTAATTATAAAATTATTTGTCTTAAGTTTTGGTTTATTCATTTGAATCTTTTTCAAAAAAAATTATTTGAGACAGAGTATATGCGAGTGGGGAGGGGCTGAGAGAGGGAAAGAGAACCTCAAGCAGGCTCCTTGGGCAGTGCTGAGCCCAACTGGAGCTTGATCTCACTATCTTGAGATCATGACCTGAAGTAAAACCAAGATTCTGATGCTTAACTGACTAAGCCACCCAGGAACCCCTCATTTGACTCTTTTAATTTATTAAGTGTTCTCTGGCTTGCTTTTTAAGCAATTTATTTGTAAAATATTATATATTTTCTAAAATTTCTATCTCATTTGTAGATTTCCAGACCTATTTTATCCTTTTTTATTTTCCTTCAATATTTGGCCATGTCTTCAACATTACTTTTAAATGTATTAAGCATACTAAGTTTTTATTTAATATCTGATCATTAAAGGATCTGTAGGATTTCTTAAATAGTTCTACCTGCTGTTTCTACAGATTTTTTTTCATAGTATTTTTAATGAATTTTTAAAATGTTTTTTATTGCATTCAATCATCTCAATTTTATTTATAAGACTTTATGGACTGGGTCAAGGTGTTTAAAAGATTTAGAATAACATCAGCCTGGTACTCCACAAATAACTTTTATATTAAATTGTTAGCTTGAGTTTGGGAGGGTGGGCTATAGGTGTGGTGTAAATTCTGGCCTCAAACCTGTATGAGAGCAAATTTGATTGGAAAATATTAAAAGAGTAGGCATTATAGCTTCTCCTCCACACATAAAAGCCAAGGTTGTCTCTCTCTGTAGGGAGAATCTGTCTGGCTCTTCTCTTTTTGGGGCTTCATTTAGATTATGAGAGTCTTTTTTGGTGGTCCCAGCTTTGTGTGGTAATTTTGGTCAAATCTCCCACCTTGAGTAGGTTCTACATTTTGTTTTCTTTACCCACTTCAAACCAATTAAAACCAAAGAGTCTAGGAGCCATCAGGGGTTGGCAGGTGTTCCAGAATGGTTGTTGGCTTTGACTTTATTACTTTTCTGAAGTCTTAATATTTTCATTGTTTTTACTTTCTGGAAGTTCTCTTTACTTTCTTGCTTGTCATGTAAGATGATTAAAATTTTCTCTGGTATTTTTAGATATTTCTTAAAGAGCATGTTCCCTTGTGTGATTGCTTCATGAAATGTTAAGACCCTCTCAAATATATATATATAAACGGGAAATTCTCTCATCACCCTTTTAAATTATATCTCTTATTACCCTTACATTGCCAAAACATTATTTAAAAAATAGACTTCAATCATCATTTCAATTTTCTTACATTCTACTGTTGATGGAACTTACCTGCAGTAAGACCATTTTCTACTTTGCTGCAGGATGAGTTGCAAGGGAAGCAAATGCTGAGATATAAATTGACATGTAGTAATTTATTACAGGGTATTCTTGGGATCAACACCTTCAAAAGGCAAACAACAGAAGAAGGTTGGAGCAGAGGGAGAAGCTGAGCTGCAGTATTGTCTCAGTGGAACCTCTGCTGACTCCAGCAGAAGTTCTGAAGATGCAGTGAACTGTCAGAGCTGTCTGCAGTTGGAAAGAGAGAACAGGGACATTATACCCATATCAATCAGTCATTGGATTTAAGCTATCACAAGAATGGGGATGTGACCTTAGGTAAGATGGCTTTCTGCAACTGAAGAAAACTCCAAAGAGGTTTGATAGCTGAGGGCTAAGTGTAGGCAGCTCTACCAGCAGCTTGAATATTCTTACATCTTTTATAGCTGAAGGAGGGGTCTGGGTGGTATATCATGGAGTTCACCCACAGTGCATCCTTATAATTGAAAGATTTCTTTTTTAAGGTTTTTAAAGATTTTTTAAGTAACCACTACACCCAATGTAGGGCTTGAACTCACAACCCTGAGATCAAGAGTCATGTACTCCACTGACTGAGCTAGCCAGGCAACCCCATACAATACTGAAAGCACATGAGCGTGTGCGCACACACACACACACACACACTCACGCATATAAAAACAACACACACATATACAAATGTCACACACACACACACACACACACAAATGTCACACACACACACACACACTGAGCATTCAAAGTGGAAATTCTTTTAATTAAGTGAAGTAAGTAAAGTTCAAGAAAGGCAAGGAAAACAATTGAAACCTTTATGTTGAAGGAATTATGATCATATTTAAAAGATGATGTTACCTTAACCATGAAGGTATAAAATACAGAAAAAAAAATAGGTAACTGAGAAAGACACATTTATAATCAGTTTCCAGATATGTCTGTTTTTTTATTTTATCTAATAGATTTTTTTTATTTACTTGAGAGAGAGAGAACAAGAGAAAGAATGCACATGAGTTGAGGACTAGGGGCAAAGGGAGAGGGAGAAGCAGACTCCCCACTGAACAGGAAGCCTGACAGCTCCCAGGTAAATGTTCTTAAAGGATGGAGTAAGGTAAGACCAAATTGTATAAAATACATATTAGAAAATCTTTCAATACAGAGTCTAGACTGTAAGTCTTTTCTGGTGGCAGCTTACCAAAAAAAAAAAAAAAGAGGGGCGCCTGGGTGGCTCAGTGGGTTAGGCCGCTGCCTTCGGTTCAGGTCATGATCTCAGGGTCCTGGGATCAAGCCCCACATCGGGCTTTCTGCTCAGCAGGTAGCCTGCTTCCCTTCCTCTCTCTCTGCCTGCCTCTCTGCCTACTTGTGATCTCTCACTGTCAAATAAATAAATAAAATATTTAAAAAAAAAAAAGAAAGAAAAAAAGAAAAAAAAAATTGGGGGCCCAAATGAAAAGTTCTTTTCTTTTCTTTTATTTATTTACTATTTTGAAGATTTTCTTTCTTTATTTGACAGAGAGAAGGAAAAGGAGAGAGAGCACAGGTAGGAGGAGTAAAAGAGGGAGAGGGAGAAGCAGGTTCCCTGCTGAGCAGGGAACCAGATGCAGGGCTCTATCTCTGGATCCTGGGATCATGACTTGAGCTGAAGGTAGATGCTTAATTGACTGAACCACGCAGGTGCCCTGAAAAGTCCTTTTAATTATTGATTCGATGATGGTAAGTATACTTTTAATTATTCTTTGAAAAAAGTGGCACAAAGCTTTATTACACAATTCATGTACATCATATTTAACATTTAATATCTTTTACCTTCTGATGACAAATAAACTCACTTATTGGATAATGGATGAAAATGGATGATTTGAATTAAAATTCATTTAAATGCCATTGTTTAAGAGACAATGCATTTTGGTGCAAATTTCATTTACAATTTAGAAAATCATATTTATTACAGAAAGCTAATTTTCCATAAGAAGATCAGTGCTCAGACCAATTGGTCCCATTTTGACATCACATGTTGTAAGGGTCCTGATTCACATACTAGGTATACAAATGGCATTTTCTGTTACTGAGTAAAGTCAGAATAATGACTGAGAAGAGATGCCTAAAATTCTGTCAGATAAGGTAACATATTATAGTGCAGGGGTCACATACTGGTGACCTGAGAATAAAATTTGGACCCTTCCCCAAGAAAAGAAGATAACTACTTTTAGACAGGTACTCGGTCTTACCTCCTCAGGCTCACTAATTTATGTTGCCTTCAGGGCATTTGAGTTTTGTGCTTCTTATGTTTCAGATAATTGCTGAGGAAATTTATTAATTGTAGCTCTTAGGTCATTTTGCTAGAGCTAAATACAGAGGTCTCTACTGTAAGGGTATCTGATACGTTGATCAGATTCTATTACTGGAACTGCAAAATACTCAATCACAGTCTTTTCTTTAATGAAATATGGTTTCAAATTTTTATTTCACCACAGATACATTGACATACATCAAATCAAGAGTCTCCCATGATTCATAGTATCCAATGTCAAATTTCTTCATCCAACTTCACCTTTCTTACAGCAGTCTTCATAGGCCATTGAAACATGTAGCTTTGCCTTGACTTAGGGTATTCAGCCTTAAAGATATATATGTTAAAGAAGCCAACTCTAGGTCAACAAATACATTTTTCAAGATTTTGTTCTTTTTAAATGTTATTATCTCCTCTATATTTCACATATAAAAATAATAATTAAATACGAGTGTAAGAATTCTGTCAGTCATCTCACCTAACTGTACCAGAATAGATCTGTGTAGTACAGCAAGCTCCCAAAGTTCATTTCCATTTAATTCAGATTTTTTAAGAACAAATATAAATCAGCATTTTTATTGTTTAAAGAACATTCAGAATTTTTACCACCTCAATGAGTACTAAACAATATCATAGATAAAACAATTTGAGACAGGTGTTTCTTTCGTAGTATAGGAATTACTGGCAAAAATGGGGTTTTGTTGGCCTTGATATAAGTGATGACTCAGGTAATTTTAACCACTTATAGATTGCTCACTATCCATGCAGACATCTGTGTATTTTTCAAGTGAAGAGTGTTAGATTGACAAATAACTCACATAAATATCTTTTCTGCTAAAAAGTTAGATTTAAAAAAATTAAAAATTAAAAAAACTGTAAACATTTTCAATAAACATATCTTCATAGATAAAATCAACACAAGTATAGTGAAAATTTTAAAATACAGTGTGAATTAATTGCCCAAGAACTGAGTCTTTCAACCAATTCAATTTTGATTTTAGGGCACTTGACAGTCCTACGTTCTAGCAGAACCCTTAAAATGGTAGGTATAATGACTTGGAAACCAATTATGTCAGGTTTGGATTTGTGTTGGTGGCTTTCTTTTTTTTGGAATTCCAGAAGTTTCTAAGTTAAACCCATCCATTCACAGCAGCATTTACCCATTTGTGGGGAAGTAGAATCATTCTCTTGCAAGAAGTTGAGTTTTGCAGCTTGTGAAATTCCCTGGTAAGAACTGCTGACAGCTTGAGTGGGCAAAGAAAAACCCTATCTGAAAAGGCAGCTGTTTGATTTGACCATGGCATGGCATCTTCCCTTCAGGAAGTGTCACCGCCAACAAATGATGGTATATCTGCTCCCAGTTTTTGTTGTAGTCTGTCTTACAACTGACATAAAATGACATCTCTAATCCTTGTGCACTTTGGGTTACAGCCCCTTATGTCAAAATAAAAGCCAGCAGGGGAGGCTAGGAAGTCTTACTAAACATCCTCTCTCTATATACACTCTCGCTTCAGACTGTCCAGTCCGTGCTTGTGGCAGCTACATTCTGAGAGGCGAGAGCAGCTGGTTACCAGCTCATGTAAGCCCAGCCTGGGCTTGTATGGATTGTTAATGAGCTGTCAAGAGTCACAAGAGCATTTCAGGAAAAAAGAAATACATGCGAATGCCATAAATTTCATGAACCTTAATCCTATAGTAACATATTGAAATTTTGTGATTTTCATTATCATTTGGGAGAAAAGATTTTCTCCTATGTTTTTTATTATTCATATAATCAAAGGGAGAAACATGGAGATAATTCCAAAGAATGAATAATGCCAATGTTATTTTCATTTGGCTCTGGAATGCTGTTTGTGATTTTTCTGGGGCCACAGATTTTTTTTCAGATGAGGTTCTTTTTTTTTTTTATTTTATGTTTACATTTTCTGAACTTGGCAACTGCCCTAGGTTGGAAGTACCACAGTGGCAAACCAGTCTGCTCAAAAAATTTTTGAATGCTAATCTGCCTGTAAATACCAACTAGTAAGGATAGTGATAATGATGATGATGCCAGCAACTAAACTTCATTGATTATGTGCCTAGCACTTTTATAAGGGCCTCAGTTTTGTCATCTGAAAGATGAGAAGATAGTATTTACCTAAAAAATTTAATGGAGAAATTAAATTAATATATATAAAGCACTTGGAATAGTGCCAGATGCATAAAAACATAGTAACTATTATTATTGTTCATGGGATTGTTTAATCATCATCACAACTTTTTAAAAAAATCTATTTATTTACTTGAGAGATAAAGAGAGATAAAGAGAAGGGAGACACAGAGAGAGTCCTAGGCAGACTCTATGCTGAGCCCAAAGCCTGACCATGGCTGAACCTCAAGAGTCTGAGATTATGATGTGAGCTGAAACCAAGAGTTGGGTGCTTAACCAACTGCACCACCCAGGTGCCCCTTCTCATTGCTGCTTTGTAAGCCCAGTGTTATCATTGATGCCATTTTACAGATGAGGAAATTAAAGGGTAAATGAAATAAACTTGCCTAAAGTTGCAACATTAAGTGGCAGAGGCAGCATTAGAACTCAGGTGTTCTGTTGACTAAACTGTTCATTTTGTTTGAGCTTATCTATTTTATTGGAAAAGGCTTGTAAATCCAGGGATTAATGACTTAGAATCATTTATATTGCATATGATTAAAGCTCATAGGGACTTGTGATTTTTATCCCCAGATGAAAAATAAGGGAGATGAACTAAATGATCTCTCAGTATCTTCCCAACACTATGAAGAGTCTATAAACGTATGAAGTTTATACTTTCTCAGGCAATTCACCTGGTTTCACTTGACCTCCAGACAAAAGGAAATTGGCTTAAATTGTACCAGAAGGACTTTTTTTAAAGAATATTTTTCTGGCAATAGGGTAGTAAAATACTGAAAAGAGAAGCTTTTAAAGCTTCTTACCTAAAGCTCTGTAAGAAGAATGTCCACACTACTAGGAATTGTCAGTGGGCTCTTATTGCCTAGAGGCTGAGCACAAACTAGGTTATAGATTTCTTGCAGCTAAATAGTTCTATATTTTCCCAATGATGTTAACTCCACAGTAGCTGTTAGGATTCATGGTTCTAGTCAAATAATTGGCTTTAGCATCAAGCTGTGAGATTAGTGTTGGTAAAGGGAAGCAGGCAAAGGCTGCACACACATCCTCCTCTTGCTTAAGAAGCAGGTGTATAAATTAAAAGGGCACTGAAAGAATGGACATTAGTGGGATCAGTTTTGGCCCAAGACTAAATTATGAAGTGGCTGGGTTTTTTGGGGGACCTTTCAGCCACATTGCATGCTACTCTATTCTTCCCTTCAGGAACTTGTGTCATGATTTAAGAATCGTTCCAGTAGCACCCAATTGCTAAGTTTTCCTTCCTTCCTTCTTTCCTTCCTTCCTTTCTATATCAATTCCCTTAGGTCCAATATTTTGGCAAGAAAGGGCCTTTGATAGTTTAATGTGTAATACCTTTCAGGTAAACTCGTAGCTTTCATAGTTGCCTTAAATATCTGAAATATCTATCTGAAATTTATCATTTGTGGACAGTTTTAGACAAAGAAGCAAAATCTTTGTATGTGAAATGTTTTCTCATTATGTAAGAGAGGAGATGACTTCTCACCCTACTTATGGACAAGGGTAGTCTTACCTGGAATGGAGAGGATTAGAACTACAAAGTGATCTATTTTTAAAATGTGGGAATGTGAATCAACAAAGTAGATAGAAACTTTGTCTATATTTGGTTGTTAAAAATTTCCTAAGAAATTGTTAAGATAACCATGCAAGTTATTTTCCATGGTTTCTACAAGTTATTTAGTGGTGGCAGTGGTGGAATAAAACAAAAGGGAGTAACATAATCAGGAATAGTAAAATTTTAGTTGTAGTGATTAAAACCTAGAAAGAGTATCTTGTAGTAGGTATGCTCATGAATATACTAACTACTGAGATAATGTGACATTTTCATTTAAAATAATTGGACATTAACCAGATATTTATATTTCTGTTTTTTTGAAAAATAAGCCAACATATGTATATCATTTCTCTTGCTTGTTTCAGTTATTTATGGTAACATAAATCCATGTTACTATAAAGCTGAATTTTCTCTTATTTAAAAGATCTTCTGTTTAAGCTCATGGCAGCTTTCAGTTAATTTCTAAGAAATTATATTCTTAGATGTCTACAGATATTTTGAGTAAATCATGAAAGTCTTTTTTGACATATAAATATAATTTACTTCCTCAATTTTATAATATCCATCTCCATTATGTGAAGACATAATGGTGGGTCATTCTTGATTATGCACTATTTCTTAGGCAGGTCATACATTATCCTATTTAATCTTTACTGCAAGTTAAGTATCTTTGGATTTGCTTTTCAGAGGAGAAAATTATAGCTTTAGAAATAAAAAGAGTTACCCGTGATGCCATAACTTGTAAGTGATGGGAAGGGATTCAAGGCAAAACACACCCACCCCAACTCAGTCTAAAATCTGCAGTTTAAAATCTCTGTTATTTTCATGCTACTTAATTTCTGAGACTAGCAGGACCAACTCTTTTTATTTATCTGAACTATTTGTAAGTAAGAGTCCAGCCTTTTTTCATAGACTAAGTGCTTTCTCTTTCAGATAGATAATAAAAGAAGACAAGTTTGTTTAAATCTATTTTCTAAGAATCTTTCATAACTACCATGTACATGTTTACAATTGACCTTGGATATGACATTTAGCTGGGTGTTTAATGTTAAGATTCATTAGGGGTAAAGAAGTCTGAGTGAATTATACTTCATTTTAAAACCTATGCTCTGTTTCTAACCCATTCTACAAATACTCTGAGATCTCCTTAGCTTTGGGCATGACTAACTGAATGATATGAATCTGTTGGATCTACTCAATTCTGGATCCAAACCCCTGAATACTTTTCTCAGAGCAGGTGTAATTTTCAGAGGTAGACTAGGATTATTCTAGTGCCTTAGAAATCCTTCCAGCCTTCATCATAGTTGGTTTCTTAGTCTCTTGGTATTGTTAGGATGTATTAGTTAACTTCCTCCATATCTTCCTCCACCTTCTGTTCCCAAATACTAACTTATCTCTCATGAGCTGAACCAGAACTCAGGGGCTCCTTAATATAAACCATAATTTTATGGGCCATTTACATTTCTAAATTGTTGTGATGAAGATGCCATAATAATTATTGATGAACTCATTTATTTGCCTCTAAAATATCATCAATACCATAAAAATCTTATTAAGTTATATTAAGCTGACAAAGCTAGATAATTTTATAGCATCTGAAAATAGTTTGTTATTAAATGTGAAATATATGTAGTCATCTAAAGCTTAATTATGGTGCCATGTGCAGATATTTTGATGATACCTATGTTTTTTATGATTATTTCATGAAAGTCATGCTATCCTAGCTTATTGATTCTGAAGTGGTTTATTTAGGTAATTGTAAGAGTAGAGTGCTCTCGTCTTAATTGTCATTAATATTTTTATGTATTACTCATTGCCCAGAAAACTTTGCAAAATTCCCTCATTTACCTCCCTCAAGATACCCATGTCCTTCTGAAGTATAATAGAGTAGGGATCGGAGGAGAGAGAAGTGTTGAGAATGACATCATGAAAATAAACAAACAAACAAACACAAAAATACAAAGACTTAATCTAGGAAGTTAAGTTTGTTCAGTTGATATAGCTGATGTGTAATAAATAAGCCCTAATAACTGACCTGTGGCAAACCCACAAGAATGCCACCCTCCCCATTATGACTGGGCTTTGATTTTTAGGCAAGACAGCAAGTCTTCAACATCCTGCTTCCATGGAATGGATGGCAAGAATCCATGACCTATAAAGTGTCATGCTGTTTGAACAGTTTTGCCAACATTATATAGGGACCACCATGAACAGTCTGGAAAGCTTATTTCTTTTATTTTTAAGATTTTATTTATTTATTTGACAGACAGATATCACAAGTAAGCAGAGAGGCAGGCAGAGAGAGAGAGGAGGAAGCAGGCTCCCCGCTGAGCAGAGAGCCTGATGCGGGCCTCTATCCCAGGACTCTGGGATCATGACCTGAGCCGAAGGCAGAGGCTTTAACCCACTGAGCCACCCAGGCACCCCTGTAAAGCTTGTTTCTAAAGGCAGTATTTAATACTTAGGAGTTTAAGAACATCTTCTTGTTTTCTTCTACAATATTTTTGTAGCCTTATTTTTTATTAATTTCTTGATCCATTTTCTAATTCTTTCTAATCCTAAATTCATAACTGATATGTATTAATCCACAGATTTTGCCTCTGGAAAGTAAATTTAATACAGCTTGGATTCAAAACCATGATATTTCCATTAAAAAAGCTCACATGTCATAGAGCTTGAAGTCCGGAATTGTGATGCCACCAACGTTGGCTTTCTTTTTCAATATCCCTTTGGCTATTCGAGGTCTTTTCTGGTTCCATATAAATTTTAGCATTATTTGTTCCATTTCTTTGAAAAAGATGGATGGTACTTTGATAGGAATTGCATTAAATGTGTAGATTGCTTTAGGTAGCATAGACATTTTCACAATATTTATTCTTCCAATCCAGGAGCATGGAACATTTTTCCATTTCTTTGTGTCTTCCTCAATTTCTTTCATGAGTACTTTATGTCTAATGATCTTTTGTAGAGCTAATAGTAGCTACTAGTAGAGCTAATTACCTAATGAGGCTAATAGTAGAATTGTATGCCATCTGGGAGCACATAGAAAACACATAAGGCATATTATAAAAAATCCTTCTTGAAATAAACAAACAAATATACTTCCTGAAACTTCCTTTTGGTTTACAGAAAACTGTTAGTTGGTGCTGTTGGAGCATTGCTGTAGTTCTAGCATAGCAAACTTGTATCTCAGTTGTTATTTTTTCTTTTCTTTTCTTTCTTTTTTTCTTTAAGATTTTATTTATTTATTTGTCAGTCGTATAGAGAGAGCGCAAGCAGGGGGAACAGCAGGCAGAGGGAAAAGCAGGGTTCCCGCTGAGCAGGGAGCCTGATGCAGGACTCAATCCCAGGACCCTGGGGTCATGACCTGAGCAAAAGGCAGACGATTAATGGACTGAGCCTCCCAGGTGTCTGCACAGTTATTTTCACAGATAGCAATTCTTTAGAAGTATTAGATGGTACATATAAACATCGGCCTGCCTTATTTTCTTACCTGTTTAAGGGTGTTGATATTTAGTTAAAATAAGACATATTTGTAAATCTTCACAGAATCCAAATAACGGCATTTGGAATTATTTTATTTCTCTGTCTCTCCATCAATGCTGTCCATGCCCTCTAGGTGGTTATTCACAGGCATTTACTTCCCTGACCAGCACTAGTCCTAGAAATATGCCTTGTCTACATGAACAGTTCAAGAAATAGAAAAAATGTAACATGAAAAAATAATTTTCTTTCCTTATGAGGGAAACAAAAGAAAAAAGTAGCTAAAAACCCCTTTATTCATTATTATGTCTTCATTTTGTTGTTTTTAACTGATTGCAGCTTACTGCCCTGAGTCCTTTTGCTTAAAGGCCTTTCCAAGGTCAAGAAAGTGAGATCGCCCAGGCAACCAACCTTTAGAAAAGAGAAACTCAAAGGGCAATTTGCTAATAGAGCAGAAACTGGTGATGGTTACAGAAGGGAAAAGCAGAAAGTGAGTCATAGCCGATGATTCACTGGCTGGATAGGTAAAAATGAAGAGAAAATTAATTAGCAGTAAATCTAGCAGGAGATTGAGCTGGGTACTGGAGTAATTAGCCTTTTGCTCTAAATCCACTCTCCCTGCCTCACATTGGCTGTGTTGCACTGCCTAGCTAATGAATTCTTCTGACCTCCTGCCAGATTTCTGTTTCATTCCCAACAGAATAAGGAGCACCTTGCTATATTTGTGGAGTTTCCAAGCCTCTTCAGTTTTCCTAAGCTGCTGTGATTTTGACCTATCTGGGCAAATAGACAAGAAGGACTGAGGTGCAGATGTTAGTGTTAACAGCTAAGCCTTTGTAGGTATACTCCAAAGAGGACTGCCTCTAATCAGAGGGCTCATGAGGAGTTAACCAATACCAGGAGAAAATCACAAAAATATGTGGTCTTATTTCCTACACTTTTTGGAATGATAATTTATGTTTGTTTTTAAATTATTTTTAGTGTCCTAAAGGTACTGATTATATAATTTAACAAAACCTAGTGTTTTTCTTTCAAGAATTCTATGATTTAATTTGAGATAAATAGACACTCTGAGGTGTTCATAGGAAAATAGCACTCTATCTGTATTGGACAAGGGAAGAAGAAGAAAAGAAAACATGGTTCTAAGATCAACTGACCATTTTTAGAACAAATTTCTTTATATTTATTGGGCATAGTTTATATTCAGAAATGATCATTTTAATAATGCATCTAGTTAGAAAAAAACTGAAGCCCTTCTGTCAATGTTCCTAAAAAGAGTGTTTCATTGTGTTTGTTTTTTCAAGAGTCACCTGTAAATCTTTCCAGTCATCTGAAAAAAAAATTACTGAAAAGTAAGATTTATCATAGATACAAAGCACAGCCATGTCCAATAAATTTGTTCAAAAATTTCTGACCCACTTATTCATTAAGAAATCATTAAAGTTTTACCATTTACAGAAGACAGGAAAAATGGGTAGCCCAAATCTAAAGCCGATTAGAGACACAGGGTCGAATTCCCTTATGCCAGACAGTTTTACCTCTTTATTCCCCTGTTCCTTCTCCAGGAAGAATTTAGTAAAATACATTGGCTTAAACAAACCTCTTTAGTTTGGTTTGTTCCAGAACTTGGGTTGAATACTATGAGTACATTTTCATCAGGAAAGTTGCAGGCAGAGGTAAGGGATGCAAAAGTTCTGGTTGCCATGCTGTAGGTAATTTTGTTTTGCATTTGACGTTCAGTGGATCCACAGACCACACTGATAACACTTACAGAGTCAAGTATAACATCATCTAGTGTTGGCTCAGATCTCTCAGCTGCGTAGAAGACTAGAGAGCACCTCTTAGTCTTCTAGAACTCTGGTTGGGTCTGAATATCAATTAATTAGTTAATATCAATTAATTAAAATGGAATGTAATCCACAGTGATTATATATTAGAGGAAAATTGCAGAACTATTATATTACTGGGTAAAATCTGGAAGGTTTTTTTTTTTAATAGAAATGGTCTTGTTTAAAGTTTACTATCATGTTGAAAAAATAATTTGATTTATAAATATATTCTTATTTACTAGAAGATAGGTGAGAAAAATATACATGATCTTTCTATGGTATAAATCTAGGGTTGGCAAACTACATTCTGCATTCTTAATATGGCCAACCAATAGTTTTTATAAATAAAGTTTTATTGGAACACAGCCCTACTCATTTATTAACATACCATCTATGGCAGCTTTTGTGTTGCAATGATAGAGTAGGTGTGGTGTGGCAGATTCCATATCACAAAGTCTAAAATATTTGCTATCTGGCCCTTTACAGAAGTTTCCTAACACCCGATTATTAGTGATTTGATGGAAATAGATTAGGAATATTAGATTCTCATAAAATATAAAATCCAGTGTTATTAATTGAATCCAAATGTCTTTAAAATCTTAAACCAGTGGAAGTAAGAATTATGAATTTCTGAAAATTAAAAAAAAAAAACCCAACACAGGTTGTACATTTTTTTCCAGAATTTGATCTTTTGTGGACTTTCCTCCTCTGTGTATGCTAAAATCCTCTTTACTGCTTATTTTTATGACAGAATATCTTGTTGATAGTTTAAAGACTTTGATGATGGGGATGATTTCAGTAGCATTCCATTTTTACTTTCATTTGGTTGCCAAATAAGCACAAAACTAGGCTTAGTTGATTAGAAGTAGATTCTGCAGTTTTTAACTATGGAATTCCCTGATGGTATGAAGTATCTTTTGGTATTCTGTGCCTAGAGATACACTCTTGAATGGCAAACTTTGTCATATGCTATCACTAGATTTAAGAAGTTATTGCTGAATTAAGTCCATAAAATATTTGACATCTGGCTGGTCATGCTTTATTCCTATTACCTTGGCATAGTATCATGTGAATAGCACAGTACTCTCAAACCTGAATGCCCAAATTCCAGTGACCTTCTGGGTAGGCCTTGATCATATTTCTTAATCTCCTGTGCCTCACTTTCCTTGTCTGTATATACCTCACAGGGAGATCTGAATGTCAAGAACTTAGAACACTGTCTAATTGTGAAATGTTACTATCATTATCCTTTTACTATAATGTCAGAAGCAGATAAAGGTCTTTGCGAATTAGTAAAATAATTATTTAAAAGACACAATTTTTCACATTCTATAAGGATATAATGGGTTCATCAGAATATTCTTAGATAAATTACTTGAATACAATACCTCTTCTTCTGATGCCAGAACATTTCTCTTTTGCTTGTTCTCTCTCTCTCTCTCTCTCTCTCATGTTTAGGAAATTTAAAAAGGTCACATTTGTAGTTTGGGTGTTATGTACACTGTCTTGGCCTAGGCAACACCTGCCACATTTTCCCCAAGTCCATGAAAAAGATTGATTCCCTGACAGAAACAAGAAGTCTAGCAAGTCAAAACATTGCCTCAATAGCTTGCTTTAGGTTATCTTGTTGTCAAACATGCATGTTTTTACCTGTATCCTCTCTCTGAAAGTGTGCGGGATAATACATTTAACCACGGTTTTGGATAACATAAGTAAAATAGCAGCTCAGCCAAACAGATGAAAAGAACAGCTACTGCAGTATACAGTATAAGTCTTTTTTTTTTTCTAAATGTTTTATCTTACCTGGTATAACACATAACATTTTTATTGTGAAAACAGAAAGGCGAGTGTTAAAAGGGCCAATGTATGGCACTTAGAAAGAAAAATGTTGAACATAACAAGTTCTCATGTCAGGGCCTGCACAGAGCCACACCTTTAAGATCACTCAGAGGCTGGTTTCTCAATGGGTTTTATTTCCTCAAAGAATAGTTTTTATCTGCTAAATGTAAATTCTGCAAGAAGTATCAAAACCGTAAGGCTGCAGTATAACTTTAAATTGACCCAAAATTTAAATGTACAATGATGAAACTCCTAGCCAGGAAAATGAATAGTAGAATGAAAAACCAGCTCAAGGATCAATTTTGAAGGAAATGCCAAAAAATGTTTTTAAAGATATACTTCCTGCAGCTTTTGTCTTTCCTTTATATTACAGAGAATTTCTTTTCTCACAGTGGGATGTTAAATTAATTTATAATTATACACACTTGCAGGGGATGAGAGAGAAATGACCTAATTATAGACCAAATGGATACCCTCTGGCTATCTTGCAATTAGAGCTACTGGGGTAATAGATGTGCTTTATTTCGCCTTGAGTGGATTCAGTGGTTAACCTGGCAGTGCATGTTGGAAGTGATTCACATGGTCCACAGCAAAATGTCAAAATCTGTGCAGATTATTTGGAAGAAAAAATGAACAGATAAAACTAAATCTGAAAAGTGATTGTGAAACTGAAACTTTCCCTGCCCTGGACAGATAGAAGTACAAACTCTGACCATCAAGGGAGAAAAAATAAGCAAAGGGTTTTAATGCTGTCTCTGTATTTAACTAGATTCTAATTAGTTACAATTATGCTGCTGGGGAATAACAGCTACAGTGACACTGAAGAAGAAAATGCCCAGTTCTAACATAATTCCCACCATTTCTTTAGATTTCTCTTTTTTGCGGAGATTTAGTTAGAAACGGTAGAGAAAGCAAAAGGTCTTAACAGGTATCTAACAGGGTCACTGAAGCAGCAAATTCCTTTTTCGTAATTCTTTGGCCTTCTTACTTTTCTCTCTGTACACTCTACAGCAAAGGGAATAATTGCTTTTATAACGTGTACTCAATTCTTTCCCCTTCTTCCAGCCAAGAGGGCATTTCTCTGCCTGTTCTTACTGTACCAACCCCAAACAGGATACTTAACCTGCAATTTGAAAAGAGCCATGTTCTTTGTCTAGTTAACAAAAATATTCTGGCTATGGAGTTCCTAAAACCCATATGAAACACTTAGCAAATGATATAAATGACATGTTATTGAGAAGGAGAAAAAGAGCCAATAATGTACTATTCATAGGTAGGGAGAAAATCAGCAGAACAGAGTATTGTCATGTGTGTACAATGGCTACACTGAGTATATCAACGAGGTGAGGAGATTATGACCCAGTTTATGTGTACTGAGGGGGATGGTGATGGTGTGTGACTGCTGACTGTCGAGACAATTCTTGCATTTCAAATGATTAATTATTTGGTACCCTTTTCTGTTTTCTTATATATAAAATGGGATTATCTAAAGCTGTGGGATAGTAAATACTTAAGGTATAAATATTTTATAGCGTCATTGATACATTTATGTAGTTTTGCTAAACAAAACTATGTAACATTCTTATAGTTTGTCTAGATATTCTAGCTATAATTCATGCAATACTGGTTTTTTTCTTTTTTTGGATAAAAAAAAATTTCAAATATTTACCCAAATCTTGTAAAGTGAAATCATGAGATGTTCTGTTCTCAGATCTCTGTTTAAAGGATATATTCTAAATAGAATAGTCATTCAAGCAAATCAGAAACATAGTTACTTACTACAGGGAATGGAAAAAAAATTGAGATTCAAGGGTGAAGGGGTATAGGAAAAGTAGGCTCCACTCTGAGCAAGGAGGTCAATGTGGGACTTGATCCCTGAGCCAAAGACCACCACTTTACGACTGAGCCACCCAGACACCTGGGAGTGTTTTTTGAAGTTGTGTTTTGTAACTTACACATACATTGCTTAAGTTATTTTACATGTTTCAAATATTACCTTAATTAAAAATAACATGCCAAAAAAGAAGATTACACATAATAAATTTTACTTAGTCCAAGAATGTAAGTCTCATTAAACATTGGCAAATGTAGTAATGTGATTCCTCATATTAGTGAGAAGACTGCATGACCATGTGACTAATTAAAAAACAAACATTAGCTATAATTCAGCAACCACTCTTTTTTTTTTTTTTTAAGATTTTTATTTGTTTATTTGACAGACAGAGATTACAAGTAGACAGAGAGGCAGGCAGAGAGAGAGAGAGGGAAGCAGGCTCCCGGCTGAGCAGAGAGCCCAATGCGGGACTTGATCCCAGGACCCTGGGATCATGACCTGAGCCGAAGGCAGCAGCTTAGCCCACTGAGCCACCCAGGCGCCCCAGCAACCACTCTTTTATTTTTTTAATATAACAGAACATTTAATTACATTAGTTTCCCATCAACACACTAGTCATTTAATGTTAACTATATTGTCCATTTCCATTGGTTGGCAGGAGGCTTTTCCACTAAGGGCTCCCATGGTTTCCACTGTATCATTTCCTTGCCAACCTAGTTCATTTCAGCCTGAAGAATCACCTCTTCTAGGTAGCCTCCCCGAACTCGGTCTTCTAATTTCTTAATACCTGGTTCTGCTTTAACTATACTTAGCTCCTCATTTGTAACCTGTTCTGTATACTTTCTATATGCTGCATTTTTAGGAATTTGCTTAAGAACATCAAATCTTTATGTACAATATTCTTAGCATTTTGTGTGGACTTTCAGATAAAGCCAATCCCACAAGGCCAGTGGTCTTCAGCAAACCCACCATGATAGCCATTCAGCATCCATTCTTACAAAATTTTTTAAAACACTAAATCCATGGTTACTAGGTATAGTTATGTAATAAGATGTTTTATCTGAACCAAGAGCAGATATCATGCTGAATGGAAGTATACTGTTAATAACAAGAACAAAATACCAATGCCCGCTTTCATCTCTACAATGAACACTGTTCTGAAAATCATAGCAGGTATAAAAAGAGAATAAAAAGAAATAAAAATTCATTCACTTTGGAATGAACCTGCCATTAGTTACTATTTTTTTTATATTATAGAAAACATAAGGTAATCAATTGCAAAATCATTTGAATTAATAAAAATTTAAATAGGTGTCCACTTATTTAGTAAATACACCAAAATATAATAGCTTTTCTGTATAGTAGTTAGAAAATATAATAGAAAAATAATCATTATATTCACAATAGCAAATAATCTATAAATTATTTAAGAATAAACTTAATAAAAGACATATAAGACAAATGTAATTATGAAACTACACTGACTGTCATAGAATAAGAGCTGAATAAAAGAAGGTGCATGCTCTTTTCCTGGATGGTAAGACAAAATAATTTAAATGTATAAATCTTCAAAAATTAATATTGAGATATAATTCTAATAAAAACTCTTGGTATAGTTTAATTTTTGATAAAATCATACTTAATCTTGAAGAATAAACATGAAAGAATATGGTTAGGAAATTTTTGAAAAAACATAATAATTTGTCCTATCACATATTAAAATATATGATGAAGGTATAACAAATAAATAGCATTTTTCTAAAAGCAGGTTAGACTAGGAGCACCTAGGTGTTTCAGTCAGTTGAGGGTCTGACTCTTGGTTTGAGTGCCAGTCATGATTTCCTGGGTCATGAGATCAACCCCACACTGGGCTCTGCACTTAGTGAGTAGTCTGCTTGAAGATTCTCTCCCTCTGTCCCAACACTCTTCATGTGTATGCTCTCTTTCTCTCTCTCTCTCTAAAATAAATAAATAAATCTTAGAAAAATTATAGTAGACTAGAAACAGACCATAATCTTAAAATAAATTGAGACAAGTATAGATAAAAATCAGTATATGACCCCTCAAGCCATAGTATTATGGTATTAAAATAAATATTATAAGCTCATCATATTATAAGCTTATACAATATTATAGCTCATCAAACCATTAAGTAAAAAGTGAACTATTTATTTAATGGTAGGACAAAACAAGCTATTCCATATTTTATGGACAACATTCATTGTTATTGCATACTTCAACTGTAACTAAATTAAAAACTACCAAAAAATCCATAAAATGTTTGATGCAAATTGCTGAATATATGAACAGTTATCCTGTGGGGTCAGGCCTTCCTATGCATGACCAACTGTAGAACTATAGGAAAATGTTCATAAATTGGCAGAAACCATAACAACGAAAGCCTTAAATAAAAGCAGGAGATAAAACAAAAATTTCAGAATTTTTCAGAAAATCACTATAAACGGTACTAGAAAGCAAACCACAAATCCGAAAAAAAATTCTAGTGTTTATATGCAAATACCCAATTCTGACATGTAAACATTTCTTTCAAGTTGGTAAGTAAAAAAGGAATATCTTAATGGAATTTTGAGCAAAAGACACAGCATGGAATTTAAATTAATGAATTAAAGTGGACAATAAATGAATAAAAAGATGTTTGGATTCAATAACAAGGAAAGAAATGCAAATAATACAAAACCAAAATAGTATTTTCCATCTATCATATTTTCAAAGACTAAAATAATTACTAATAGTATAATCAGGATGTTGGAAAGTAGCCAAACTTCTGTTACAAGTTAATAAAACTTTTCTAGGGGCGCCTGGGTGGCTCAGTGGGTTAAGCCGCTGCCTTGGGCTCAGGTCATGATCTCAGGGTCTTGGGATCGAGTCCCGCATGCTGAGCAGAGAGCCCGCTTCCTCCTCTCTCTCACTCTGCCTGCCTCTCTGCCTACTTGTGATCTCTCTCTGTCGAATAAATAAGTAAAATCTTTAAAAATAATAATAATAAAAAAATTAAAAAAATAAAACTTTTCTAAAGAGCTATTTAAAAAAAGTATCATGTGTATACCCTTTAATCCAGCAATTCCATTTTTAGTAATTGCTTCTAAGGAAAAATACCCTCAAAATTCCAAGTGATAGTAGGTTTATTATAGAGCTTAGATATATAATTTATATATGTATTAAGTAATCATAAATAATCTAAGTGTTGAATAATAGCAACTAAGTAAATAAATTATCTCAAAGTTATACAGTGATCTATTACACAATCATACTAATTGAATATGATAAAAATATATCAATGGAGAGAGATGAACAAGCACATTAGGGTGCCTAATATGGTCTCATTTTTATATGAAAATAGAAATCTCCCTCTCTCTCTGTATGTATATACATATGTATATATGTTATAGGCTGAACTGTGTCCCCTCAACATTCATAATTTGAAGCTCTAACCCCCAGAACCTCAGAATGTGAATACATTTGGGGATTGAAACTTAAAAGAGATTATTACATTAAAATGAGTCTATTAGGTTAATCCAATCTGACTGATATTCTTATAAGAAGAGGGAATTTGGACAAAGTAATGCAGGGACACAGACATACCCAGAAGAAGCCATGTGAGAACAGAGTGAGAAGGCAGCCATTTGCAAGCCAAAAGAGAGGCCTCAGAAAAAAACAGACTTGCCTGCATCTTACTCTTGGGCTTCTGGTATCCAGAACTTAGAGAAAATAAATTTCTGTTGTTTAAGTCATTTAGTTATGATATTTTGTTAGGGTAGCCCTAGCAAACGAACGTTCTATGTTTGTGCATGTGCATGGGTCTATGTGTGTATGTGTATATATATTACATATACATTATAAATGTATTACATATACTATATATGTGTGTGTGTGTGTGTATGTATGTATTTATATAGACACAGACACTCATACACACACACATATACATATATTTGATAGCCAAAATAATATATCCCACAATGTCGATAGTGGTTATTTCTAGGCATTCATGATTTTGGGCTTATTTTTTCTAGATATTTATAATTAGTACTTGTTTTTATAAGAACAAAAATAAAGTCACTTTAATTCACAAAAAAAGAAGCTCAGTACTCAACTGATTCTTGTTTTCTAAATCTAGTATAGTGCCTTATGCATAGAAAAGGCACAATATAAATTGTATTGATTAAAACAATTAAAGACTAAATTGTATGAATTGACAGGTTTTTGTTAAATGACTCTCTAAAGCACAATAAACCTCCATGGAGATAACAGTATCTACAGATTCTTTTTGTATTCAGGTCTATACTTTCAGGGTGCTCTCTCTCCTACCCTGCCCAGGAGGCAAATGCATAGGACTTATATTTGATTTTTACCTATGTTTACTTCTATTTTTCTTTTAAGAAATTTCAGTTCCTTACTAGTTACAGATTCTATTTTTAGGCTTAATTGGCATCATTTAAATTTTTTTTCCTGACATTTGATCATTTGATTTGTGTGTGTGTATGTGTGTGTGTGTGTGTGTGTGTGTGTGTGTGTGCTTTCTGTTTTATTTTGTTTTTTTTGTTTGTTTGTTTTCCCTGACACTGCATTTTGGTTAGGTTAGGTATGAACTTGGTGCAATGGCTCCCTGACGTTCAGGTTTCTCTTCCTGTGACCCACCATCTCCCTGTTTCCACCTCTGAAGCTACCATAGCATATTGACAAGTGAGAATGGATAGAGCCTCAGTGTCTGACATAGATAAAGCTATCAAAAAACACCCTGCAGGGGCAAGCCCCAGGTCCAAATAGGTCTTGTTAGATCTGTATAGACACTTTAGAGTTCCTCTTTCTGAACATACATTTAATCATTGTACAGATGCAAGCCATTTTCCCTTTGCCCCTAAACTCTGGATCCTGAGATCACAAATCTGTACCTCCTGCGGGCATGTATCTTTTATTAATGGAAACATCAAAATTCCAGTGTAGCTTTGGCAACTCAGTTTGCAGAGAATTATTAAGCTATTTTGAGTGCTCCAGAAAAGTAGGATGCATATCTGGTATTAAAAAATGTCACACAGAGATGGAAATCTAATCAATCGTATTTCAGATGAAGGAATAAATAGTCTTTGTGATTTATGTTATTAGTGAAACTAGTTAATAGAAGTAAATTAGGTTTATGTGTGACAGAGACATTATCAATAGCTCCTGCATTTTCAGTACCTTGTATATAAAATAAAATGATAAAATAAAATAAAATAAATCCTTGTCTTTAGACCTAGAATCTTAAGTGTCACCAGAAAGAAATGTATTTCCTCCTTTTTCAGTTCAATCATTTAAAATTTCTCAAACATACATTTGATAAATTAATGAAAGATTGGTCATAGAAAGGGGGAAATCATAAGTTTCTGTGACAGTGGAAAACAGAAAGCATACAACTAATGTCATTTATCTATTAATAACCATGACTGAAATTTGTGGATTCAGGGTTGCTGTAACTGGAAAATTGAAATTGAAAGACCTCCTGTTGGGAATGCGTATTGCTTCTCATAGCCAAGCTTCTCAGGGGTTTGAGTTCAGTACTTCATCAAGGGAGGGAAGCTTTTCGTGTAATGTATGTGAATGCAGGAATCAGTGTTCTGAAACTCATATTTCCCAAAATACAATCTTAATTAAATTTTCTACAGCCTTTCTGGGGATGGTTTTGCTGAGGTTGCCATTTAGGTAGCTTCATGGTGCAGCATTTATGGGTTTGGGTTCAATGGTTTGCTTATGCAGATCCTGCTGCACTGCACTTGCCCCCATGTTGGCCAAAGTAAGAAAACACAGGTATTTCCAATTTTCTGTTTTGTAAGGAAGATGACAGAGATTGAAAACTAAACTAGTTTTATAGAGAATCTGAGAGATATGAAATGGAATATTTTTATTTGAAGTAGAAAGGGGTTTTCCAAATGGGAACAATATTGATGAAAAGGATTCTGTTAGAAATATCCTAGGAAAGCTATAGTTAAGAAATTTACACTAGATCCTTTTATTAAGTCTAGTTAACATTAAGGCTTTAAAGGCAAAACTGTTGTAGTAGGTAACACTAAATGTTTATTATGTACTAAGACTAATTACCTGACATTACACTGTAATTTAATTAAATGATGGAACCAGGTTTAAACTTGTTTAGCCTGAATCCAGAGCCTTGTGAACTACCAAGTTGTATGATACTCTTTTATTATGAAATGGTGGGAGATAGAAAGCTTCTCGAGGCAGTGAATCATGAAAATACTGCCTGACATACTAGAATCTTCTTTAGACCTCAGAGTGTCTTATAAAATTAAATTCTGCTCAAACTGAAATCATGTCAAAAGATCTTAAGAAATAGTAACATTGATATTCTAGGAAAAACACTGTCATTTTAGGGTATAATATTTTAAAAATTTAAGAATCATTTTCCTTGCAAACACTTTTGGTATTTAGGTTACCTATTGAATCCATTCATCCATCCAATTTCTCAAGCCAGAAATCTGGAGCCTGGTAGATTCTGTTCTTCCACTGGCACTCTTTTGCTAATGGAAAACCAAGTGCTGTTATTTTCAAAACTTCATTAATTTAAAAAATCTGTCTGCTTTTTCCTTAATTCTGCCACTGCTTTATTTCCAGCACTCATTGCTTACAACTTACAACTCTGCAGTCATTTCCTGATGGCAGTGTATTCTTCATTCTATATCAAAGTAATCTTTCTAGAAAGCAAATATAATCTTATCACTCATCTATCCTGATGATTATCCTGATTAACTCAACATAGAGATTCCATGATTTGGCTTCAGACTACCTCTTAAATTTCTTTTCCTGAACTCGCAGTCTCTCTCTCTCTCTCCTCTCTCTCTTTTTTAAAGATTTATTTATTTATTTCAGAGAGAGAGAAAGAGACCAAGAGAGAGCATGAGCCAGAGGGGCAGAGGGAGACAAAGATCTAAGGCAGACCCTGAGCTGTATGCAAGGTTCAGTCTCACTACCATGAGATCACAACATGAGCCAAAATCAAGATTCAGATGCTTAACTGACTGTGCCACCCATGTGCCCCTCAACTTCTCTCTCAATACAATGTTGTTTCATACCTCCCTGCCTCCCTATAGGTGCAAACCTGAGCTCCACTACTGACTTGTATGGGTATGTGGATTATTCCTTCTCTCTCTAAGCCTCAGAACCCTCATCTATAAAGGAAAAGCAATCATAGGATATGATTAATAGAGTTGTTTTGATTATTATAATATGTAAATGTTAATGTAAATTACTTGGGTGGGTATCTTATGCATAATAAATGCCTATTACCTCCAAAAGTTTTTTCCTCTATCTCCATCATTTATCTTTCTTTTCTTTTTTTTTTTTTTTAAGATTTATTTATTTGAGAGAGAGAAATCACAGATGAGGGGTGCAAAGGGATAGGGAGAGAGAATCTCAAGAAGACTCTGTGTTGGGGTGCCTAGGTGGCTCAGAGAATTAAGCCTCTGCCTTCGGCTCAGGTCATGGTCTCAGGGTCCTGGGATTGAGCCCTGCATCTGGCTCTCTGTTCAGCAGGGAGTCTGCTTCTCCCCTCCCCGCCTCTCTGCCTACTTGTGATCTTCACCACCCACCCCTCTGCCTGCCTCTCTGCCTTCTTGACACTTAATTTTGTCTGCCAAATAAATAAATAAAATCTTAAAAAAAAAAAAAAAAAGACTGTGCTGAGCTTGGAGCCAGACGTGGGGCTTGAGATCATGACCCCAGCTGAAACCAAGAGTCCAGCACTCAACCAACTCTGTCACCTATGCACTTAACATACCCCCTTCTTTGCCTAGCTGGCTCCTACTCTCTTTTCAGATTTAATGAAGATGATAACACCTTGGAAAGTTTCATTCAGCCATGTAGATTTTGATGCTTTCTTTTTGTGTTTCTATAGACCTATTGCCATGGTAATAATCTACCCCCCCTTTTTTTTAATTGTTTCTTTGTCAAACTTAGTTCTTTATTATATATTTACTACCTAACCTCTGCCCATAGTATTTTTAGGGAAAAGATTAATTAAATAAATGAACAAAAAACCCCCAGAAACTGTCTACATCTATAGCTTAATTTAATTGTACTTTTGTATTTTTGTGTTCTCAAGATAGACGAACATCAGTGAACACTCACCAAAATTATACAAAACTTCTAATGTCATACAAGGTTTCATAATAACTTATTAATTTACCCTTAATGGGATATCTCATTTAACAAATCCATCAAACAAATAAGCAGACAAACCAGGATATCAGGAGTGCAAACTTGGAAGATATTAACTAATAGACAAATAAGTATAAAATTTTTCCTGCTGTATATGCACCATAATATTAGACACTATAGTATGTTAATTTACCCATGATAGAAACAACATTGTCATGTATAATGTGTATCAAACTGTGGATAAAAACTAAAGTTTAATTTTGTATGGTATGATTATACATGTTAAATTTTTTGAAATAATTTATTTAAATTACAATGTTAAATCATCTTCTTCAAGCAATCTATTACATATAAGTCCCTATTACATATATTTATATGCAACTCAAATCTACTGACTCCATAAATCCTGGCCTGTTAGTGTCCAAATATATTGTAGTGATGCAGTGATGTGTCACCCAGACCCTCTTCAGAACTAAAATGTTCATTCCTTTAGCTATGAGATCTCTCTCGGAATTGTCCTTGACAGAAAAAAGACCACCTTTCTCAAGGCCATGCCCACTCCCAGGGGCCTCTACCAAGGCCTTTGTTTGTGACTGTAATGCAACCCAGTTGTGCTAATCGCCTGAGGCATCCTTCCCTTCCCCCACAGCTATTAATCCCAAAAGCTTTTCCTAATAAACATCTTGCATGCTAATCCCTGTCTCAGTATTGTCTTTGCCAGGAGCTTTCACTATAGCATGTATTAAGTCTTCAAATCATTCTTATGATTGAACTTCCATAACAACATATTTGACTTTTGATGTCACACATGCACTTATTTAAGAATACATTCCATCACTTGTACACTCATTCACTAATTCATCTAATTTATTAATTTGCTAATTAATCTCTTGTGAAATTTCTAAAAATATTTAGGAAAACCATGTAGTATTACTTTGTGAAAATCAGAATTGCCCTGCTTTATCCATTCTGAGATGAATTCTTTTCCTTTTTCTTTTTTCACATTTTACCATCTATGTGACATCTTGATAGAGTAGGCAGTTAACTAGCTGTAAGCAGGGAACAAATGCTTTCTGACTATTAAAAGGGCAGAAACCAGGTTCTAAACAGCCCAGAAAAATCCTGGGGGCATACTCATGGGTTCCTCCTGTAATTGCTGCCCTACAGTAACCTACAGCTTCATTATAAAACTTTTACTTTGAGGTTTTGACCATCCCCCTGATCCCCACAGAGGAGAGATGCCATGACCATTTCCAACAGGTACCACATAGGGCCAAAAACTTCCCCTCCTGACCCATAGGAGAAGTCCCTTAGATGACTGGTCTCAGTCAGAGACCACTGTAGCTATGAACCATAACCCATGCAAGTATAAAAAACAAGACAACCCTAACCCTGACATAGTTGTCACCCCTGGGCCTGTCCATCTTAAAAGTATGCTTTTTTTTTTTTTAAATTGCTATTAAACTCTTGCTTAGTTGAGAGTTTGGATTTTAATTTTTTCTTAGCTGAATTTAAGAACAAATGTTGGTGCTGAGGCAGGGAAGGAACATGTCTATGACAATCTTACCCTCTCTGTTCACCAGACAAGTTCATATAGTAATTGTCATTGCTGTGAAAGTATAAACTTGGTCATTATCATTGATGACTGAGGGAACAATTAAAAGCTCCTAGTAATTTAAGTGATGTATCATATAGAGACTATTGGAAGTATTGTGAATCCTAATTGTTGAATATATATCTTTGTTGATATTTTTGGACAAGATCAAGAAACACCTGTTTCAAAACTTGCAGAATGGTTTCTAGCTTCTAGCATAATGATTGATTTACACAGAAGATATTAATGAATACTAAAACTATTATACAATAAGCTGCTGAGGAATTGGTTATTGACAATATCTTGCTGAGGGAGTGGGATACTGACAATATCTTGGAGTACTTCTCAATAGATGCTTACTAGGTTTTTTTATTAATTATTAAAAAAAATTTTTTTTATAAACATATAATGTATTTTTAGCCCCAAGGGGTACAGTTCTGTGATTCTCCCGGTTTACACACTTCACAGCACTCACCATAGCTCATACTGCCCCCAATGTCCATAACCCGGCTACCTTCTCTCAATCCCCCACCCCCCAGCAACCCTCAGTTTGTTTTGTGAGATTGTCTCTTATTCATTTATTCTTTTCCTACCCCTCAACCCCCCCACCATGTTACATCTCCACTTCCTCATATCAGGGAGATCATATGATAGTTGTCTTACTAGTTTTTAAGTGAAATGTTACCTTTATAATGAGGTTGTAGTAGACACTGGATTAACCAAGTAATTAAGCTTAACAATACTAATAGTGGAACAAACTTACACTATTTGCCTCCAGATGTGATGCAATTAGACATATATAACATCACCTATATAGCATTTTATCAAAAATGTTTAACCTGAAAATAATCATGAGGAAATTTTCAGGCAAATCCGTAATGTGAGGTATTCTATAAGACAGGCCTGGACTCTCCAACAAAGTTAATGACATATACAAACCACATACAGATATACACACACGTACAAACACAAACATGCACAGTGTGAGAAACTGTATCAGAATAGAAGAAACTTACAGATGTAATAACCAACTTGATTGAACCTTGGATCAGGAGAACAGACAGTTACCATCTAGGAACAATCAGGGAAGATTAAATATGGATTGAATGTATTACTGATTTAATGTGAATTTTTTTAATAGGATCACTATCCTATTGTGATTATTTTGGATAATGTTGTCCTCATAGGAGATGCACATTAAGAAGTTTAAGTGACATATCATGATGACTATAACTTATTTGCAGATGGTCCATCAAAGTCCAAATGGGCAGAGGAAGATAAAGCAGCTGTGTAATATTACACAATATATCAGGGTTTACAGGAATTCATTGCATAATTTTTCAACTTTCCTGTGGGCTTGATAATTTTCAACACAAAAAGTTGGGGAAATAATATTATATATGTAGGATTTACATATAGATACACAATACAGATTTACAGAATAGGTGTCAGCAGCTTGGAAAAAAATTCCTGGATACAAGAATGAGCACTCCCAAGAAATGCTGCATAATCAGTGCTCTTCATGATATGGGAGGTTGATATTGTGTGCAAAGTTGTAGACTCTAACACTTTCTAATCAGCTTAGGAAGTAAATAATTTTTAAGAATACTTTGACCAGGGGTGCCAGGGTGGCTCAGTGGGTTAAACCTCTGCCTTTGGCTCAGGTCATGATCTCAGGGTCCTGGGATTGAGCCCCACATTGGGCTCTCTGCTCAGCAGGGAGCCTGCTTGCACCCTCCAGCCTGCCTCTCTGCCTACTTATGATCTCTATCAAATAAACAAATAAAATCTTTTAAAAAAAAGAATACTTTCACCGATTTATTTTGTTTTTAATTTCACTTTTATGTGTGCACTCAAGCACATGATTTCTAATGATACACATGATTTCTAAATCATCCTAGTTTTTAATAAAGCAGAAGTAAAAAAAGACAAAATAAAATAAAGGGATGAGAGTATTTTGAGTGGTTTAGTTGGCAGAGTTCTTTCTTAGTGATACATAAAGTAATGGTGTGACTTACAGTTAGTTGATGGCATTTTAAATTAGGTAAAATATGCTCAAAGAACTGCAATATTTATTTCTTCTCAAATCAAATTGGTGAATGGTATAGTGATCTTATGAATGCCAAAATAAGAAAATACTTTGCAGAATTGTTAATGTTAGTCTATCAACACACTGATTCTTAAATTCTGATTAAATATTATACCAGAGATGATCTATACATAATGGAAATTGTGATTATTTAAAAGAGGAGAAACAATTACCAAAGCCAAACAACAAAGTGGAAAGCCATTAATAGCAACCATAGCCTGCCATTTTCTATATTTAACCTTTTACTGTAAACATTCTAAAACATATGCATTTATAGAAAGAATAGAACAATTAAACCTCAAGGACATCAGCCAGCTTTGATAATCACTAAGATTTGTCCAAAGTCCACCAACTCTTTTGAAATAATCCAAGAAAATGATTTATTTATAGATCAGATTCAAAGCCTTCTCAAAGTTTCTTCTGTATCTATGATTTCATTTTAAATATTTTATTTATCTATTTGACAGACGGAGATCACAAGTAGGCAGAGAAACAGGTAGAGAGAGGAGGAAGCAAACTCCCCACTGAGCAGAGAGCCCGATGCAGGGCTTGATCCCAGGACCCTGGGATTATGACCTGAGCCAAAGGCAGAGGCTTTAACCCACTGAGCCACCCAGGAGCCCCTGTATCTATGATTTTTAAATTTGTTGCCTTAGTAGACATTGAATGAATACACTTTCACAATAAATACAAAAATATATATGTCTATATGTATATTTGCCTGTACAGATATATAGATATAGATTGTAGATAAAAATACATACATGCCAATGCATGTATATGCTTGTTTGCATTTATGTTCTGTGGGTTCTATTTTACTGTGAGGAACTGAAGAATGTAGATGATTTGCTCTAGGGAATTAAGTTTATTTAAGCTAGATTTAGGACCATGACCGTTCTAAACTTTTATCCTTAAATTTCCTAAAATAAAAAGCAATGAGGATAATTCAGAGAAAAAAATTATAATAAATAAAATTATTAAAATAGACATATAAAAAATAGAAGTGTCTGTTAGGAAATAGCTTGAAAATCTGAAATAAGCACAGGTTATTATACCTTGGTTGGGAATTTAAAATCCTGTTGAATAAAGTTACCATATGGCTGAACTGATTTACTAGGTTTCTCCTATCACCCACATACCTAATATTTAATATATTTTCTTTTTACTCCAATTACAGAGATTCTATAAATCAAATTCTGGTTATCTAGATTTTTAATTCTTGGAATACATATTATCTTCACCTTTGCTTTGTATAAATGTTCTATTCAGTGAATATGCATTCTTCTGTCTCTAAGGAATTATTGATTTGGATGTAGCTGGATCTCTCCAATATGAGGCAGTTTGAAAATGCTATTTTTATTCAGATTAAAGAATTTGGAATTCAACAAGTCAATAGTATATGGAGGATGTCAGGCTGATTCACTCCCTAAGTAGTCTTTTCAGATACCCTGGGGTATAGGATAAACTATGTATAGATTATTCAGGTCTGACTGCACAGCATTCTATTTTAATTCCATTTTACATTAATAGCTATGCAGAATGTCTGAGGGCAGCAAATCAATTGGACTACAAGGGATGTATTGAATCATTGATTTGAACACAGCATAGTGCCTTGCGAGATATAAAATATTGATTAAAACAAACTAAAGCAGTTTTTTCTACTTCCTTTATTTAAAGTTATTTAACATTTTGATTTTACTAGTTAGATGGAGATATGCAAGAATTATGAGATATATATGAAACTATTTGAGACTACTTTAATGCTCATCAGTAAGATCCTGTGAGACTTTTTAACTCTTCCAAACTGACTTTTCTGAATATTCAACTTTATACTGATGAGTTGTACAGACAGAATTTACCTACTGATATTTATTTGGTGCTGAGTCTTGGCACAGAGTAGGGTTCTGTTAAAGTTACACTAAAAAACCAATTTTTTAAAACTCACATAGAATCATTTGTAAATGACAGTTTTCTTAACAGTTTCACAATGCAATGAAAGAAACTGATTATTAACAATCTCACATATTAATGGAGATGCACATCTATAAAATAAGCAGTTTTCAATTAAATTGAAATCTTGAAAATAAGCAGACACAATCAAAATAATTCCAAGTGTTCTAGAGAAGTTGGACAAAGGTTAAGTCCCCCAAAACATTTCAGAAATGATAGTTTTCTCTTGGTCCAATTAGGGAACCTGAATGTCATTATGTTGTTGAGGTACTCAGGAGCCTAATTGCACATAAAATCTCCCTTCAAATCATAACACATGTGTTATTTCTAAATTTCTTTCCATCCTAAACAAAAGACGAATTATTAAAATGTGGTGAGATTTCATGCAGAATTGGCAGTCAGTTTAGAGGGCAATAATTTAACACTTGCACTGTGAAATTAAAATTTACCTCCACTCAGTGTAATTCTACTGACCAGCAACAGGCATTTGTATTTTTATTTTATTTTACTTTTATGAGAGCAGAGAGATTTAATTACTTTAGTTTAAACAGAATTGCCTACCACTGCTTGTTGACAGGCCTCTGGTGCAGGCAAATTATGGCAGATAATGTTACTGCTCCAACGAGCTTCCTGAGGGGCACCCGGTCTCCCTGCTCTTAGTTGAGCTAAATAGAAGGCCCTGGAGGCAGTGGCTCAGAGTCCCCTGCCAAGAAGTCACCTTTTTGTAAAAGAAAGATGCTTTGAGAATCAGATTTGCTGCTCAGCTCTGCTGCGCCTGTAATCTCACACTTTTTCCCTTCTGTGAATTCTTGCTTTTGAAGACAAAATTTTGTTCCTTTTCTTTGTATGTACAGTACAATAAGAGTAAAGTTTAATTTCCTCTTAATTGAAACATATGGGCAGTTAAATATACATTGTTGTTATTGTTGTTATAGGAGTTGTTATGAGTTGTTACTCACAGCTTAGCTTTAATTAGAATAGGAATGGTCGAACTCCCTCCCCCAAACAAGCAAACAATCAGATTTATAACAGTGATTTTAAATAACCTTTCTCACCCAGTGGCTATTCCTGGAGCAGTGAATACTGTCTAATTCCCAGCTAAACAATGAATTCAGATTATATTCTTGTTGAACTGATGTAAAATTCAGATTCATATGTTTGGGCAGAAAATATGGAAAGAATTATTATGCTGACTGTAAGCATTCACTACACAACCATTTTTTTTAAAAAGCTTAAAAATGTATAGAACGCATGTCATTTTGTCTTTACAATTTAAAAAGCATGATATTATTACAGAAAAATACAGACGAGGGATGTTGTTTCTGAGTCAGTAACAACTCACTGTTTTTTTTTTTTTTTTTTTAAACTAATCAGCTGTTTAAAAAGGTAGCCCTAGGCCTAGCTTCCTGCATGTGTGACCTGGCACTAGTTAACAGGGCCTGGCACTGTAGACGGCCTCATGCTTGGTTTAGTGTAGTTAACAGGGCCTGGCACTGTAGAAGGCCTCATGCTTGGTTTAGTGCTCTGTTGTCCCTGTCTTGAAATTCTTAACAATTTTTGAACAAAGGGTCCTTCATTTTCATTTTGCACTGGGGCCTGCAAATTCTGCAGTTTGGGCCTGGATATCCCTAATTGTAAATAAGCTAATGCTGTACTTCACAGGCTTAATTTTTCCCTTCTCCTTCCAAGTGTGTTGTATGGTTCTTGTCTGGGTTATGAGGTTTAGCCTATTTTTACCTTTCTGCACTGCTTCTTATGTTCCATTTTCATGGTGTTTAGATTATAGCAGACACGAACTTCCTGTGTCTCAGCGCCGGCCATGAATCAGGCTGGGAGCTGGGACTACAAGGCTGTCAGGGGAGCTGCCTGGTTCCAGCTTTAAAATAACAAGAGCTTGACAGCTTAGTTTACATAACTGCAAAATTGTGGCTATATTCTAAAACTCAGTTACATGTGACATAATAACTAGGAACTTAATTTATTTAGACTTTTTCCCTACAATATAATTTCCAATAAATAAATCTCCCAGGGGCAGGAAGACATGGCATTTCACAGTGCTCACATTTTCCTCCCTGAATTTGGACCTGCTTTCCTTTCTTGGCAGTTAAAAAAATGAACACTGCACCTCATAATTTTACATTTACCCTACTTGCAATAGCTTATGTACAGGGCTTATGTGAATGTATGGAGTGCTCATGGACTGTATTAAAACAAGTTTCATTTCATTTTTAATGTGGTTTTTTTTTTCATCTTTTTCCAATATTTTTTCTTTCTAAGTATCCAAAATAACATTGATGATAATCTACCAGAGTGTAATAAAAATTAGAATTTTTCTTTAAGGCACTGTAACAATGTGCAGAAAATTAGGTTTCATTTACACATGCATGTTTTCCAGTTATTTTAAAAAATAAAGGTTTCAGTTAAAATGTTTAAATGAAAAGTGAGGAAGGTGAAAGTAAATACTGGAAAACATCCCCTTCCCTCCAGAGGAAAGAACAGTCATTGTCTTGTTATTATTTAATATTTACATAAGGGCAGAGACAGCTAGGGCCAAGGATAAGCACAATGGATGAAATTGTGCCAAAGATGAACACAATCCCTGCCTTGAGGTGCTTTCTGCCTAGGGCTGGGTCAAGAGTGCATTCAAGGGAAGGAAGTGAGCTGAAGAATCTAGAATTCCACTGAGTGGTGAGTGCCAAGACACCTGTGGGCTTTGAACAATGGCTTTGGTTGGGAAATGTTGGAGAATTTCTTCTGAAAAGTAGAAAAACTCATAGTAAGACTTGAAGGTTAACAACTTTTATAAGTGTATGTACTTATGAACAAGTATACATAAATGAATTTATTTTTAATGTTTGACAAGTGCTGATTATTAAGGTAGGAAGTTCTTAAGACATTGAAAGAAAAATTTTGTGGGTAATCATTACCATCTTGAACAGAAACATAACCATGTCTGGCTTCAGCCGATCAGACTGCCTGCAGTTCCCAGTCTGAGTGGTCAGAGTAGACATAAATGAATTCTCTAAGGGTCAGAACTTCTCTTCTTCTCAAATTATAGTCTTGAAGATTCTATGTGAAATGAGCTGTGTTAAATGGATTAAAATTTGCTTCTTCTTATCTCTATATTCATAACTACTTAATTCATATAGTGAATAAAAATTTCAATGGTGAGAGAGGAATCAAGACATTCAAGGATAGTTTAAAAATTTTTTGTGCAGCTCCTTACATGTATATTTTATTTTCATTGGAGATACTCATGATCATTCAGTATAAGACTTATAATGCAGAATGATATGATAGAAAAAAGTAAGACAATAATTTTTGGATGGATAATTACCTATAAAAAATTAAAAAGTAATATAGGAAGAGCAATAAATTCCACTCTTCAATCAAATGAAGATTGAATACTTGGTGACTCTCAGTAGCTTCTTAGAGTCATCTTAAGTGGGAGTCCCTCCTCTACTCTTTCTAGTCCATAAAGTATCCACTATTTTTATTGGGGGTCTTTTTCTCTGCAAAGAATAAGAAACCTTTTCTCACAACTTCACTAAGTTTACATCTTTTTAGGGTTCTTTTCCATCTTTTCTCCTTCACTTGATTTTCTTTCTTGCATAGTGCATGGAACCGGTATATGTAGATTCTGGGTATATAAGAAATAGCAACAAACAAACAAACAAACCAACAGAAAAGACACCAGTAGAATAGAGATCTCAGAAACAAATTGTCACATATATGGTCAAATAGTTTTCAGTGAGGGTGCCAAGACCATTTGAAGAGGAAAGGTGAGTCTTTTCAATAAATGATACAAGAAAAATGATAGATAATACAAAAGGATGAAGCTGGATTGTTACCTTACATTATATAGAAAATAACTCAATGAATTTAAAAAATTAACTGTAGGGACACCTGGGTGGCTCAGTTGGTTAAGCAGCTGCCTTCTGCTCAGGTCATTATCCCAGCATCCTGGGATCGAGTCCCACATCGGCCTCCTTGCTCAGCAGGGAGCCTGCTTCTCCCTCTGCCTCTGCCTGCCATTCTCTGCCTGTGCTCGCTCTCTCCCCCCCACCTCTGATAAATAAATAAAATCGTAAAAAAAAAAAAATTAACTGTAATAACAAAAATTATAAAATTCTTGGAAGAAATCAAAGGAAAAAATTTTCATAACATTGTATTTGGCAGCAATTTCTTGGATCTGACACCAAAAAATAGGAAGTAAAAGAAAAAGTAGGTAAGTGTTGGAATGGATCAAAATTAAAAATTTTGTGCATTAAATACCAGTATCAGTCGAGTGAAAAATATACCCCTCCGCATGGGAAAAGTATTTGCAAATCATTTGTTTGATGTGGTATAAATATTTAGAATATAGAAAGTACTCCTATAGCTTGAGAGCAAGAAAAAAATGAAAACAAATAACCCAACTGAAAAATGAGCAAAAGACCTGAACAGACAGTTTTCTAAAGAAGATATACAAATGGTCAACAAGTACATGAAAAGATACTCAACCGCAAGCCAGAAAGAAAAAGCAAATCAAAACCAGAATGCGATCACTTCATATCCATAAAAGTGGCTATTAGAAAAAAAGAATGGGAAGTAAAAAAAGTGTTCACAAGGATGTGGAGGAATTGGGATATTTGTGTATTGATATAGGAATGTAAAATGGTGCAGCCATTTTAGAAAACAGCATGGTATTTCCTTAGGAAGTTAAACATAGAATTACTATAAGACTAGTGATTCTCTTCTAGGTATGTACTCAAAATAATTGAAAGCAAACTCTAACATAAACTTGTACCCCAATGTTCATAGCAGCTTTAATACAACAGCCAGAAGACAGAAACAACCCTGTTGTTCATCCACAGATGAATGAATAAACAAAATGTGCCATATGCATATAATAAATTATTATTCAGCTCTAAAGAGGAATACATTTTGATACATGCTGCAACATGGATGAACCTTCAAGACATATGCTAAGTGAAATAAGGCAGACAAAAAAATGGCAAGTAGTATATGATCCAACTTACTTAAAAAAACCTAGAATAGGGAAATTCATATGAATAAACTAGAATGGTGGTTGCCAGGGGCTAGAGGAATGAAAATTTATTGTTAATGAGTAGAGTTTCATTTTGGGATGACAAAAAACTTCTGGAAAAAGATTGTGGGGATGATCACATGACATTGTGAACATACTTAATGTTACCAGATTGCATACTTAAAAATAGTTAAAATGGTATAAAAAAGGTTAAAAAATGAAAAAAACACATAGGAAATTTTCTTGGAGACACACTTCTTTTTCTTGCTCTGGCAGGTAATGCTTATCTATCCACTTTTTTTGTTGTGTAGGTAGGAAATCAGAGCTGCATGTTGACCATGAGTCTGTGATACTGCTGTAAACATATTGACTTTATTGAGTAACTTACCAATCAATAACCTACATTAAGAATCAAGTGAGTTCAGTTAAATAATTAATTAGTACACTTAGACATAGTGTGCAGCTCTTGACTGCAGTTTTAGGACCAATTAAGTCTAAATATCTCCTAGAACTTAATGGTATGTTACGATTATCTCCTTATCAAAATTGGTGGAATAATAATATCCTAGGCAATATATCATATAGAAATAATGAAGAGGGATATGTATATGAAGTGATTTGATTTTACATATATGCATGTCGTGTCTCCCCAGTCAGACTGTAACTGTCCTGAGGGGCATATGGAAACATTTCAGATCCTTTACAAAGTTCAATACAAAGCTTTAAATTATTAAATGTTCCATTCATCTTCCCACCACTTAACAAATAATTTTTCTGCTCAAGATGTTGGTGAAGGCTAGGAAAACAAAAATGAAAAAGTAGAAAACGAAACAAACAAAACCCAAAATCCGTTACTTTATTGGCAGAGACACAGTCCTACTAGTAGTAGATGAGCAAAGGGTACTACTGAGAGTCCAGTTCAATAAAGAACATTTTAATAATAGTTTTCTTGGGGAATATAATATCCACACAAGGCCAGTTAGAGTAGCTAGACTAGTGAATACAATGAAAGGGAGCCATAGAAAAGTTATGGTTACCCAGGCCCACAAGAGAAGCCAGCTTGAGAGCTGGAACTATACACCGTGCCTCCAGATTTCTCTTTTCTACTACTGAGGATTCATCAAAAGTATATTTTAGATAATGCACTTTTTATAGATACAAAATAGGATGATGAGCCTTAAAGAGTCATTTGTTGTGACAGGCCTTTCTCTACTTTTCCCAGTCCATACAGTAACCACTGATCCTATTCTGGATATTCTACTGACTTTACTAGGTCTCATCTTGTGATGAAACCTAACTGTTAAATACGTATTACATATAAAAGGTCTTATATTGCATATGGGGGCTTAAGTGGGTAGGAGAAGAATAAATGAAACAAGATGGGATTGGGAGGGAGACAAACCATAAGTGACTTAATCTCACAAAACCAACTGAGGGTTGCTGGGGGGAGGGGGTTTGGGAGAAGGAGGTGGGATTATGGACATTGGGGAGGGTATGTGCTTTGGTGAGTGCTGTGAAGTGTGTAAACCTGGTGATTCACAGACCTTTACCCCTGGGGATAAAAATATATGTTTATAAAAAATAAAAAATTAATTTAAAAAAAGGGGGAAAAAAAAGAAAAAAAAAGGTCTTATAAAACTTACCTTCAAAATTTGACAACAGAATATGCCTTTTACCTTTCCTATGCCCTATTTAACTCCTACTTTATGTCTGTTTTTTATGTCCTACAGTTCCAGCTGGTTCCATGTGACAATGAGAGCATGGGGAGAAGAAGGGACATAAAGGCAAAAAATTAAGGATGAATTAACAAGTCAGAAGATTGGTGAATTGTAGGTGATTTGTATTATGAACTTTTTTCCCCAGGGCTTTAATGATTTAGGCTATGTTTCTTCTTTGCTAATTCTTTTATCACTAAATATTTACCAAAGAATTTTTCTTTAAAGAGGAAAAGACCAGTTCTTTGCTGGACATGAGTGAAGACTTTATTTAACAACACATAGGTACATTCATGCATTGTTCCATAATTTTGGGTATTATAGCATAAATCTCTTACATAAGTAACTTAAATTTATGTATGGATAGGCTCTGATGAAAGTTTTAGATGGGGTAGGATGTATTAATAAATGCAGGATTTCAAGATGGATGTGGAATTTAGATGTCATTAGTCTGAAGAAGCTATTTGGTTTGAAAAGAAATAGAACTTAACTGACAAAAGTGATATTCCATATGAATAGAAAAAGAACACCAAATATAGCTTCTGGCATAAAACATTATGTGTCTGGGGGGTCTGGGGGACTCAGTTGGTTAAGCATCTGACTCTTGGTTTTGGCTCAGGTCATGGTATCAGTTTTGTGAGACTGAGCCCCACGAAGGACTCCTCGAGCTCAGCTAGGAGTATGTTTGAGATTCTCTCTCCCTCTGCACCTCTCCCTACTGCACACATGCTCTCTCTCTCTCTCTCTCTCTCAAATAAACAGATCTTAAAACAAAAACAAAAACAAAATAGAAGAATATAATTACAGTTCTTTTATTTTTATCCATTTTTTAAATAAGTATTAATTGAGTACTATGCTATTGCTGAAGTCACAAATGTGAATGAGATACACTCTAGATTCTCACAGTACAGTTTGGAAAGAGACACTGGTACAAATATGTATATTACAGGGACAACTGGGAGGCTCAATCGGTTAAATGTCTGCCTTCGGCTCAGGTCATGATCCTGGAATCCAGGATCCAGCCCCTCATAGAACTTCCTGCTCAGTTGGGAGTCTGCTTCTCCTTCTACCTCTCCCTCTGTTGTTCCCTTTGCTTGTGCTTGCTTGCTCTCTCTCTGTCAAGCAAATAAATAAAATATTAAAAAAACCAAATATGTATATTATAGTATGGTTTTAGTTGCTCTCTCTCTGTCAAGCAAATAAATAAAATATTAAAGAAAAACAAATATGTATATTATAGTATGGTTTTAGTGAAATGAATGAAGTACTTAAGAGAAGACAAAGCTATTATGGCAGGTAGCACAAAGATTTCTTCAAGGATATGACATTTGTGCTGAAATATTTCTAGGGGAAGAAGAGAGGGAAGTACGTTGTAGTTAGGGAGGAAGTGGATCTTACAATCACCATGAAGAAACTGTGCCTAAATAATGATGATGATAACTATGATTGTTAATATTTACTGATTATTTCCTATATGGCAGTACAACTCAAGGCATCTTATATGTATTATTATTTTTTTAATCCTCATGATACTTCTGTGAAGTAGATTCTTGTAACAGTTTTCTATTAAGTTCTACCCCAAAATGCAGTACCTTAAAATAACAACTATTTGTTTACTTCATTATTCTCTGTGGATTAGCATTTTAAGCTAGAATCCATTGGGTGATTATTAAGGTCTTGCTGAGTCCCCTTGTGAATGTGTGGTCAGCTCCTGGGTTACTGGGGTGTTGGCTGGTGTAGAATGAACTGAGCCATATTGTTTTTTCAGCCCCTTATGGTATTGAGCTTGTCAGCATTCTGACATAAGCTTCTTCATATAGCAGCTGGGCAGGTTTCTATGAGAAACAGTAGACACACATAAAATTCCTAGAGTCTAGGTCTAGAACAGACACACTATCATTTCTGCTGCTTTTCTATTGCCCAAAGCAAGTCACAAGACCAGCCCAATTAAGGGGAGGGAAATAGACTCCACTTCTTAATGGGGAGAGTTATAAAGTCACATTACAACAAGGCATAGCTCCAGTAATAATATCGTGGCCATCTTTACAAATAATCTTCCATAATGCTATTACTATTGCCATTTTACAGATGAATAAATGAAGGCTTAGCTGAGAAACTGTAAAGAAGGTGATCCACGAGTTATGCTTGCACTGCCTAATGTCAGAAACTGGACCTAGGTATGAAATGAATTAAAAAAAAATAATATGGACTGATGGACTGGCAAAAGGATGGATAAACATGTGATAAATCAAATACCATATATATAATGTTACTTTCAGAATCCATGTGGTTAGTTTCCCCTCTAAAGTTCTTTCAATTTTTTTTTTTTAATATTAGAAGATTTTCCTAGTAAAATCTTAGGTTTTGAAAATAGGATTTGAAATTAGGTTCTGGGTTTGAACCTAGGTTCTGTTACTTGCTAGTTATATATCTTAGGAAATATCCAGAACATTCAGAAAGCCTCAGTTTCCCATTCTGTAAACTGGCAGAGATATTGATAGCTAATCCATAAAATTATAGATTAAACAAAAATAAGGGTCCAACATGTATGAATATACAAAGAATTTTGCACATTCTCTAGCAAATATAGTGCTAAGCACTTCACATGTAAACATGTTAATAAATAATAAGTCTTCAGTAAATAATGACTATCTTGTAATAACATAAAACATGCTTGGAATCCTTTCAGTAAGTTATTAAAGTTTTCTCCCAGAATATCTATAATAGATCTTATTTAATTCATTCCTTCAAAAAAAACCTAACCCTGTTGAAGAAATAGAGATGTATATTTTTTACTGAGCACTCAGTTCTTTGTTGACTGATTTCAAAGAAAGAAGGTATCTTACTTGACGTATAATTTTTTATAGAAGGAATTAGCAAAATACAGAAAAATTTAGAATGTTAAGAATTTAACATTAATTTTTGAAGAGCAACTAAATACCAAGATGAAAAGACACATCAGAATTTCATTTTAAGCCATTTAATAAAGAGTCATTAAAAAAGAATTAAAATTTAGGTACTTAAAAAGTCTTTTATTAAGCCAGTAAAAGGAATAAAATTTTGATACATACCATAACAAGGATAAACCTTGAAAACATCAACTGCAGGAAGCAAGTCATAAAAAACACATATTACCTGATTCTATTTACGTGAAATACCAAGAACAGACAAATCTATAGAGAAAGAAGTTAGATTAGTAGATGCCTAGAACAGAGGATAGAAATAAGAGGCAGGAAATAAGGAGGCTATAGCTAAAGGTATGGAGATTCTTTTTAAGGTAATGAAAATATTGTAAATTTGGCTGTGATGATGACTGCACATGTCTGTGTATGTGTGCATAGAAAATAAAAACTGTTGAATTGCAGAGTTTTAAATGGTTGAACTGTGTGATGTGTGCCATATCTCAATAAAGCTGTTACTAAAAATCCTTGACCAACAATAGACAGTAGTGAATAATGCAACGTGTAAATGCTCACTTTTCTTATTTCATATGTTTTTTTCTCAAAAATATACTCTTACTAATACAGTATTTCTCTGTGAGACTCATATTTAAAATAAATTAAATTAAAATAGAAATACTCCAAATCATAATTTTAAATATAAAAATACTATTTTATGTATAAGCTTATCAATTGTTAGCTAACTATATTTTTTAAAGTAAAATAAACCTAACATTTAGTTTCTTTGCTTTTCCACATAACAAAAAAATAATTATTTTAACAAAGATAACAAAAATCTGAAAAGGTAGAAAAACTGGAGTAAAGATAAAACAAAAGATGGTTAAACTATTAACTTATTCCTGAATAGACTAGAAACAGAGAGAAGGAAAGAATGGAGATTTCTGCAAAATTCATTAGCATTAAGTGAGTCTACAAATATCACAGGATCAGTACCCCAGACGGTCAGCTTGGCCTCCAATTTTTCCCCTGGTAAAACTTTTCCAAGGTTTGCTGAGTGATGTAAATGCAAAGTTTCCCCAAACTTCCTGGAAATTTTACAAGCAATTCACTGGAGATACAAAAAATATCTGGGGCCTTAGCCAAGAGCATTCCTCTATGAATACTGGCTCTCAATTTGCCTTTTATTTTTCTTAATTGGGGTTATGCAATCTTAAAGATTTACAGTTAAGGAAAGAAGCAAAATATAAAACTTAAAGAAGAAGTAACAAATATGAAAAAAATAATCCTTTAACCCTATTATGGACATTTGTTTTTTTTATTCTTGTGTAGAAAAAAGCTGGATTTTTCTACAAAAATATCCTTTTAATGAGCTCTACTGTATAATAAATTTCTAGGTTAAATCTTTTTGGATCCTATTAAAATGAATGTTTTAATCCAGTGGCTTAGTTAGTAAAAAAAAATGTAATTTATATCATTTAAGGAAAAGGCACATTTTCTCAACTGGGAGAAAAAAAAGGCAAAAGAAAAAAAAAATCATGTCTTCTTTTTCTCCAAAATGGTTTGTTTTTGTTTTGTTTTAATTTGTTTTTATCATGGGCATTTTATTCATCAGTTTTCCTTTTTGTATCTCTAATTCCATTGTCTGGACATGTCTCAGTGTGAGTACTAAATATGAGATCGACTAGGCACCTCAGACAAAATCTTATTCTGGGTTATTAGACAGTGTCTGATGATGCCGCCTTCTTCTCACGGGCTTAGCAAGCACAGTCTCCGGGAGAGGCTTTTTTTGGGCAAAGATCGCTCAGGAAAAATGCGTGTCCTTGACTAGTCGTTCCAGGTTGGGTGTCCCTGAAAGTATATGGGGGTGGTGTCCCTTTAAGCACAAGGAAAGGGCAGGTCCCGCTGTTATCCTTGACCCTCTGACAAAATAGTCAGGCGCTGTTTGTAAAAGAGCCAAGTAATTAAAAGTATCCCAGGGTTATGGTGAAATAGGGCAAGTAAAATACGCTCCTGGATACCAGCTCTCTTTCAGGACCAGCTCTTTTGTATTTTCTCTCTATTTTGTTTTCTTCTTTATTTCAATTTTTCATGGCACAGTTTCCCCTCTCCTACATTGTTCTTCCCTGCCTGTCAGTTGGTAAAATGATAAGTACCATTATTACTGCTTATCCAGTTTGAGTTCTTTCTGGAACTATTTGCTTCCAACCCCCAACTGACCACCAAATTCCTGAACTATATTTTTTCTTCTTAATTTCAGAACAAATTATTAATTATTAGATGTAATAGGGAAGGGTACAGAAATAGAGTGATTCAGTTACACAGGGGAAGGATGAGGCATTTCTCATAATTTTATTCATATTTTTGATGATGTCTCTAACAAAGACAGAGACCCAGATCATGCACTTTGGCTACCTTTAGGCTGACCATATATCCCTATTAATATAGAGCAGTTGGATATATGCCTATTTTGATAGCTTAATTATTAATAGTATGTCTTTTTACTCTCAAAAGCATTCTTCATTAAATGTAGATGTAGATTCTTCATTAAATTAGTGCTACTACTAAATGTAGCAGTAATCCTAATTCTCTTGCTTGTTGAATTATTGGGTAACTGCTCAATACATAGAGAAACTAGTTCTAAATTTGCTTAGAGAGAGGTATTCTCTGGGTAATCCCCCTAACCTTTGTTATAAAATAACTACTTGTACTGCTAGACTTTGAAATGGAAACAATTTGTTATTGTTCAAATATTCCCTATATCTCCAAAAGATATTAGGGAGCAGTAGAATACATGGGCACTGTGTTAGGTAAGGATGGATATGAATTGGTTATGTCACTCAATATAACCTTGGGCAGATCATTTAACTCCTCTGAGTTGAATCTTCCTTTTCTATAATATGCACATAATAATTTTGGCTCTGGATTGTCATGAGGATTAAATAATAGATGGTTATAGTTACATAATTATATTAGTTCATATATCTACCCATCCATCATCCATCCATCCATCCAGGTATTTTATCATTATATAAACACAATGGCCGGTACTACAACTCAAAGTAATTTTAAATAGTAAGAATTCATTATGTTGCTAGACAAAACTCTTAATTTAAATAATGCAAGCTTAATTTGTTTCCTAAATTGAGTTCATTCTAAGAGTGGTTCCTAAGGATTATAATCTGGGTACAGCAATTCCAGGCATCACATCCACAGCTAATAACATCCATAGGCAGAAGAAAGTATTGCCTCAATCTTAGGTCCCTATCTTTTGAGGAAACTGTCCCCAAAAGCCCCTTCTCATACCTCCTCTCCTTCCTTCCTTCTTGGCCTGAGTTACAATGTATGCCAATGCATTTGTCTACTGTTAGTAAGGAAAATGTTATTCTCAAAGTGAGTTGGCTAAGATGGCTCTTTCTGTTTGGAGAAAACTAGAAAATTTGGTGTCTAACTAAATCAGGAATCAGTGTACTAGTATGAGGGTGAGCATGTGCCCATGATGGATGTTATGTAGTCATCAGAATATCTGAAATCAGGATATTTGAATTCCAGCCAAGGATGTAACTTCAGATAGCTGTAAACTTGAAAGTCACTTTTCCATTCAAGCTTCCATAAGCACTTCCATTTCAGGCTGTGCATAAAATGAGGTGCTAACTTCCTAGTAGTAAAAGGTCCCTTCAACCATTAACATTCTGTTTGGTTTACTTAAAAACCAACAGCCTTAAATTCACATGGACACCATTCTTAATTCATAATCTATTTCAGATTCACCACATGATTTTCAGATACTGATGAACTGATAAGGATACTAGAATAAGAGTTAGAAGACCTGGTTTCAAAACCAGATTCACTGCTTAATAATGCTATGACTGCAATTCATGAAAGAAAAAGCTCTTAGGGTGAATTTGACAAACTGCTATGATTATTAAAAAACTCTTCTTTAAAAATTCAGGGTGCCTTCTCAAACTTATTTGAATAACTAATTTGGAGATGGTAGAAAAATCAGGACTGTAGCTTGAACTGTTTCCACATCTGCTTTTTGTTTCTCCAGGGGTGGGGTGTTTTATATAAAAAGAAAAATGGGGCTTTTGCCTAATGCAGTATTCCCAACACATTCACTATTCACAATTTTCATATAACATGTTTAACTTTAGAACATGAAGATGTTGTGTGACTTTTATAAAGCTCTAAAATTAATAAGTAGTAATGACAGAAACTGCTGTCACCAAGTACCCTCTTTCTACCACTCCTTTGTCACTGTCATTTAGTGCCCAAGTTTATACATGGACTTTCATAAGTGATAATAGACAGCACATATCCTTGGGAGTCTTCCTGTGGCATGTGCACAAATGTTGTTTCTGTGCAGTAAGAATGAAGTGGAAGCAAGGAGTGTGATTTGTGCTGCACTATCTGTCTTCTTTAGTATAACTCTTTTGAGTGATGAAGCTGCATGTCAAAGAGCTCCTTTTAATTACTATCTTTAGGAGCTGCAAATGGTGGAACGAACACTGAGGGACCAGTGCACTGAGCCAGGGTGCTTTATATCTTTGGACCTTGGCTTTCTCATGAAAAGTGTGTGTGTGTGTGTGTGTGTGTGTGTGTGTGTGTGTGTGTGTGTGTGTTGGGTGTTGGCAGGGATGGGGGTTGAGATATGAGAAACAAATGCATCTCTAGCTTTTTTCCAGGGCTAGTATTCTAAAACTCTAGGTTCTTTGACAGAGACACTCTGTAGAGGTAGAGATGTGGAGAGAATTGCATTGTACAGAATTAAAACTAAGCTTCAGAATGTGGGTGATCAAATGATAGTTAAGGGCAAGGACAGGGGCTTGGAAAGCTGGTAACTGCTATCAATAAGTGACACCACTGTTGCATAAAAGCAACATGGTGACATCAGTACCAACTACAGGGAAGCTTCACTTGTGACCACACACCCACAGATAGGTGCTAGTGGGTACCACTGACAGGAACTTCCTTTGAAGCTATAACTGGGACTGTCACAGAATGCAATAGCTTAAGCTTATGCCAGAGAATGCTTATGATTTAGAGGTTTTTAATCTTTTGCTATCTGTTGTCTTTCCAGAAAGCCCCAAATTTTTCTTTATGCTTTATCCTACTTTCTTCTGATTTTGAATGATGGAAACCATTTTAATAAATGATCATGTTCTACTTTTTTCTCCTATTCTGGTGGGGGAGGGCCTTGAAAAATAAACCTTGTTAAAAAATTAATCCACGTGTATTTATTCAAGAAGCTTCCTGAAAAGGTCAACAAGTGGCAGTGAGTTCTCAGCTGTCACATTCTTTGTTATGATCCTAGTACTTCGTTTTTATCCTCTTTCCTGTCTTTTGGTCATTTTTCTGCTCATTAGCAACTTGAGCTTAGGGTGGGCAAGAAATGAGATGGAATTTTAAACCTGTCAAGTTGAAGTCTGGTTAACAGCCATGCAGAGGTGCAATGGGCAGAGAGGAGGAAATGAATTCTATTATTTTGTAGAAAAAGTAGCTGTGGTAGAAAATTAGTCTTGCTTTTCTTTCCCTGATATTAGTGGCTGCCTGTGACATAGTCTCCAATATGTCCTATGGGCAAGCGCCTTCAAAATATAAGTTTAAAGAATTAAAGATATAATAGCTCCAAGAGGGCATTCCTATCTATCAAACCTCTTGATTTATAGACAAGTAAATTATGTAAATTATGATCCAAAGATATAAGGAGACTTGCTCTTACTGAATAAAATAATTATGACTTATTGAAGGTTACAGAAGATTGAGGGCATGGTCCAAAGCCCTAATTTGACAGTTTTTCCGCCATGCCACCTTGATTTGCCAAAGGTCATGGTACTTATGACAAACCAGCACCCAATTGGAGTATATATATATATGTGTGTGTGTGTGCGTGTATATATGTATATATATGTGTGTGTATATATACATATATATATATATATATATATATATATATATATATATATATATTTAAGATTTATTTGTTTCTTACTTGAGAGAGAGAGAGAGGCAGGGGAAGGGCAGGGGAGGGGCAGAGGGAGAGAGAGAAAGAATCCCAAGAAGCTCCTCTGGTGAGCGGAAAGCAGGACTCAGGGCTGGATCTCATGACCCTGAGATCATGACCTGAGCTAAAGTCAAGAGTCAGATGCTTACCCAACTGAGCCACCCAGGCACCCCTGGAGCACATTTTATTAAAGACTATTAAAAGCAAATTTCTTGTGAAAAATTTTGTAAATTATAATTCCCCTCAGGATAAAACAGATATCTTTAATCTCTGTATTTCCAGGGCCAGCCATAGTTTCTGATATAAAGCAGATTTTCATTAACTATTTGGTTAATTAAATGAGTATTTTATGTCTTCTTGAGTTAAAAATTATAGAACTATGTAACAAGGTTCATAATTAAATACACTTAGAAGCAGAAATATTTATATTTTTAATATTTGAAAAAATTAACCTGTTAATTTGAGCATCCTTTTTGATTATGTAATTTTGTTATTAGGTATGAGGCTATGTGTTCTGGATCCTTCCTGGTTTATTGTGGTAGCACCAATACTGCTTAATGCGCTGCTTTCCTTGCACAAAAGCAGATTCACAACAGACATTATTAATTTTTATTCACTTTCCTTTACTTCTATATCCAATACTGAAAAGATATTGTTGAACATATGGCTGTCCATGACCCTAATAACAAGATTTCTTTGGATTATATCACCATCATTATTTTAGTATTTAAATGACATCACAACTCAGTGAAATAGTAACCTAAATTTTTTGACATTACTTTTTATGTTACCGTAAGAACATCAAAATAAGGTAGAAATTGCACAGACTTTGAACTCAAAACATACCTGGCTTCACATTTCTGTTCTGTCACATAATGGCTGTGTGGCTAGAAAAGCCTCAGGTAAAAATGCGGGCTAGAATCATCCCTAACACCACAAGAATATAGTGTTATTTTGATGACCAAATAAAATATCACATTGTCTTCGAAACATACCACTGCTTGGCACATAAGAAACACCTAATACATTTCTGATGAATAAATAACTGGTGCTCAATAAACACTATTTCTCTTAAATGTGGCTGAAGCAGAACATGCAAGATAAAGCCCCATCTTCTTTCTTTTTTTTCCCTCTGCCTCTGTTCAGGTACATGAGTGATTTCTCCCCTGTCAGAAAAACAAGGAGGGAATACAAATAGGAAACACATTCTTCATTTAGCTCTGAGCCTATTTGAGCTATGCTGGGTGAAAATGTAGTCCAGCTTCTGGGATTTTTGCTCCTTTTTCATACCCTTGAGGGAAGAGATGAGTTTTACATCTGTTCCTGGATGTGGTAATATTCAGCTGAAGAGGTATATCTCTACTGGAAAACACTTAGACCTTCTGGCTTTCAATCAAAAAGCTCTTCCTCTGGATCCTCAGTTTTGCTCTGGAGACTCCCAGTTGAAATGTTGGTTATCACAGATGTGAGAGTAAAAGCAGCCAATAGAAGCAGGATGCAGAAACGCAAGGTCTCACATCCCCAAACACACTCGAATTGTGTGATTTAAAAAAAAAAAAAAAAGGTGGTTGAGCTTAATAGATGTAACATGTAATTCCAGGGTCTCTCTCACCAGCTGGGCAACACCAGGCACAGAAGACCCCGGAAACTAGTTTATGCTTCAAGCAAAAATAAGCAACAACAACCCCCTGGTAGCTCCCCCAAAGCCTGTGTGGATTTTTAATGGGGATCTCTTGGCATTTTGGTCAAATGTAATTAGAGTGGTTGAACACCTAATCTGCCTTTCAGAAAGAGTATCCTGCACCTAATGGAAGGAAGAAAAGTGAAAATAAAGCCACCTGAATCTAAATAAAAAGGCTTGCATAGCAGGGGTTTTCAGTGAGTTTCCAGGTTTGAAGTATAAGCCTGAGGACTGAGCTGAGCTTTGCCTAGGGCAATGCAGAGGTAATTTGAAGAGGCAGCCTTGGCTGTTGTTGACATTACATTCTGTTGTATAAATCCCAGCCCTTGCTGAAGGGGTCCAGCTAAACAGAAATAGCGATGAGAATTGTTCGTGAAAAGCCTGGGCAGTTGGGTGTTTGGTCTTCCATGGAATTGCTCCACTGATGCTGACAGCTCCAACATTTCCAGTGTGTTGTGGTTGGATTAGACATTCTTCTCCAAGCCAAGATTGCTTCTAACAGCTGGTGTAATAACCCCTCCCCAACCTCCCCAACTCTGTTCCGTTTCTTTCTTGAGACCATCTGAAAGGGGAGTTTAAATTACTAAATGTCTTTTGGGTAAAGAGCTTTTACTTTTCCAGACTGAACTGCCAAAAACCTTAGGAAATTAAAGTAAGAAAGAAAAAGTGAGCTGCTATGTCTGGTAAATGGCATTTCTCTAATTTGGTGTCTGTATGGTTATTAAGGTAGAGTTGTTGGATATTCTGAAGTGCTATTTATTTACCTTGGCACATAGACTTAGAATACTCAACAGCAGAGTGGGAATATGGTGACAGGATAAGGGTAACGAGAGGAAGCAAATCCATTGTGAGATAGCTGGATTCTGAAAATCTTATACAATTTGTTTCCCTAAGGGAGAGTAGGAATATTACCTCATTGCAAAAGTTATTAAAATATAATCGAGTGATTCACAGATGACAATAGCTCACAGTTAACAATGTCAAATTCACTTTCAGTGAATATTAAAATCAAAATCAATACCCTGATGCAAAGCAATAACACAAATTATGGAACAATACCAGAAATCCTTTCTGGGAGATTTAGAATATGCTTTACTTAAAAGAAAAAAGAAAGAAAGAAAGAATCCTCACTGTTGCTCTTCACAGAGTATATTTTTGGGAAAATATAGCTGGAAGGGGAACTTTCTAAATAGAAGGTCTTGGAGACATATGCAGAGGAGATAGAATATTTGTGAGCCAATTTCCCTCCCTTTCCTGGCTCCCCTTCCCTCCTTCCCACAGATTTCATATCCCCATCCAGTTATATTAAATTAGAGTAATAGGGAGGTAGCATTATTCCATCTCATCCATACCTATACAACATCATCTTCACATTTTCAAATGTTCATAAAAGAAAAAGAGTTAAAGATATCTTTTTACGGGTACCTAGGTGGCCCAGTTGGCTAAGCATCTGCCTTCTGCTCAGGTCATGACCATGGGGTCCTGGGTTCGAGCCCTGTGTTGCACTCCCTGCTCAGCTGGGGAGTCTGCTTCTCCTTCTCCCTCTTTCCCTGCTGGTGTGCTTGCTCTTTTGCTCACTCTTTCTCCCAAAATTAAATTAAAAAATCTTTAAAAATACTTTTTTAGTAAATATTCATTAAGCATTTATTATGTTCAGAGTTAAGTTTACTGTATATGCAGTGGGACTCTAATGGATTGATGTGATTATTCTACAACCCATAGATGATTAGCTAATTTGACACTATTTTATATTTAGTTTTCCATCATTCTTCCCATATTTTCTGACTAAATGGGTCATATTTCAGTCATTCACTCAATTATTTGTGAATATTTATCAAATACCTGCAATGTGCCAGGCTCTGTGGTAGAGGAAAAGCAGTCCCTTTCTTTCAAGGATAATGGGGAAGGGAATGGTCACATCATGCAGGATATAATGAAAGAAATTTGTTCAGGACCATGTGAAGAACCTAAGAGGATATTTACTTTGTAAGTCTTAGGGAACTAGGAGACAAACATGGCAGGAGATAAGACCTTGGACCCAACTGGGTTGAATTAACATCCTCAAATAAAGTTAGGACCTCTGAAGTGTTAAAACATCTGTCAAAGAATGCATGAGAAAAATTCTCCCAAGGATACAAGGTTAAAAGGAAAAATAAGAAAAGAAAGGAAGAAACTCATCTTATTCTCTGTAGTAAGTGAGAAGAAAACTCTTTCTGAGAGTATATAGCTATTGCTATTGCCACCTATGGCTTTTGGTTCCAATTTATATACCCCTCACTGTCTTGGAAGCTCAAGCCGAGAAATATCTCAAACATGGTCCCAGGCCAGTGATAACTCTTAGAGGTAAAAGTAAACCTTACTTCTTCAAGTTAGGTCAAATAAGAATTCCACAGATGAAATGTCCCTGAAGATGAACTTATAATAGGAAAGTTATGAAAAATATGAGTGGGTAATATACCATGAGCAAGAGTCAGCAAATATGATAAATAGCTGAATTGTACCTCTAAGAATTTCAAATAATAAAGCTTTGTGGAAATTATAAATAAATGTTTAAAATAATTGAAGACATTAAAGAAAGAATAGGAATGTGAAAAAAAACAATATACTGTGTAGCTAAAATAGATATGTTTGAAAAATAACCAAATATAATACACAGAAATAAAAAAATATAATCATTGAGATTTTAAAAAAATAATTTGTACCTACTCAAAATAACAGCTTAGACATAACTGAAGATAGAATTAGTGCAATGGAAGACTGAGCTAAGGAGAATGAGAAATTGGGAACAGGGAATGTAGAGTAAATGTTTATATTTTTTGTGTTTGGGAGAAACATTAGTTAAGAGAGACTAAAGATATGGAAGAGGAAGATACCTAATGGAACAGAGACCCAAAACAGGCTGAAAGGATTAAGCTGGGTCAGAAAAATAACACTATCCAACTATGCAAGAATAAAGGATGAATGGATAAGTGTGATCCAGATAATTTATAGAAAGAAATTTAGGAGTTTTTATTCAAAGACTTCACTTTTCTCTGTAAAGTAATAATAATTTATTAAGCATATACTATATGTCAACACATTTTCTAGGTGCTTATTATATATTTTCACATTTATTCTTCATTCTTAATAGCAGAGATAGGTATTGCTACTATTTCCATTTCATAAATGAGGAAACTAAAACCTGGTTAGGTAAAGTAAGTTGCTTAAGGTCCCACAACATAGTGGAAAGAAGAAAGTAGAAAAAAAAGAAAAGGATTCAAATCTAGTTAGTGTATTGTGTGGAGATAAGTGTACCAGGCTATATGCTAAGTGAGGAGAGAAGTGACAGGATAGAAAAGAGAGGGTGAGAGGAAAAAAGAAGAAGAAGTAGGTGGAGGAGGAGGAGAAGCAGGAGGAGGGGGAGGTGGAGGCAGACGAGTAGGAGGAGGAGGAAGAGAAAGAGAAGGAGGAGGAGGAAAGGAGAAGGAGAAGAGAAGGAGAGGGAGAAGAAGAAAGAAAAAAAAAAATAGCCTAATGGGTACAGGAGAGAAATGGCTTAACTTGTAAGTAAACATGGACCAGCTTAGGTTTAAAACAAAATCATGTGTTTTCTTTTGAATTCTTTCTTTTCAAAAAATTAATATATGATGAATTATTTATTTCAGGGGTACAGGTCTGTGCTTTATTAGTCTTATATAATTCACAGTACTCGGCATAGCACATACCCTCCCAATGTCCATCACCCAGTCATGCCATCCCTCCCATCCCCCTCTCCTTCAGCAATCCTCAATTTGTTTCCTGAGATTAATATAGTCTGTTATGGTTTCTCTCCCTCTCTGGTTTCTTCTTGTTTCATTTTTCCCTCCCTTCTCCTATGATCCTCTGTCTTGTTTTTCAAATTCCTCATATCAGTGAGATAATATGATAATTGTCTTTCTCTGATCGACTTATTTTGCTCGGCATAATCCCTTCTAATTCCATTCATGTCTTTGTAAATCACAAGATTTCATTTCTTTTAATGGCAGCATATTATTCCATTATATAAATATATATATATTTATATATATATCACTTCTTCTTTATTCATTCATCTGTTGATGGACATCTAGGTTCTTTCCATAGTATGGCTATTGTGGACATTGCTGCCTTAAACATTCAGGTACACCTTGTGCCTTCAGATCATTACATTTGTATATTTAGGGTAAATACCCAGTAGTGCAATTGCTGAATCATAGGACGGCTCTATTTTCAACTTTTTGAGGAACCATCATATTGTTTTCCAGAGTGGCTGCACCAGCATGCATTCCCATCAACAATGTAGGAGGGTTCCCCTTTCTCCACATTCTTGCCAACACCTGTCATTTCCTGACTGGTTAATTTTAGCCATTTGACTGGTGTGAGGTGGTATCTCATTGTGGTTTTGATTTGTATTTCCCTGAAGCTGAGGGATGTTGAGCACTTTTTCATATATTTGTTGGCCATTTGGATGTCTTCTTTGCAGAAATGTCTGTTCAGGTCTTTTGCCCATTTCTTGATTGGATTATTTGTTCTTTTAGAGTTGAGTTTGATAAATTCTTTATATTTCGGATACTAGCCCTTTATCTGATATGTCATTTACAAATATCTTCTCCTATTCTGTCAGTTGTCTTTTGGTTTTGTTGACAGTTTCCTTTGCTGTGCAAAACCTTTTGATCTTGATGAAGTCCCAATAGTTCACTTTTGCCTTTGCTTCCCTTGCCTTTGGTGATATTTCTAGGAAGAAGCTGCTGTGGCTGAAGTCAAAGAGGTTCCTGCTTGTGTTCTCCTCAAAGATTCCTGTCTCACATTGAGGCCGTTCATCCATTTTGAGTTTATTTTTGCATGTAGTGTAAGGAAATGGTCCAGTTTCATTCTTCTTTATGTGGCTGTCCAGTTTTCCCAACACCATTTGTTGAAGAGACTGTCTTTTTTCTATTGGATGTTCTTTCTTGCTTTGTTGAAGATTAGTTGGCCATAGAGTTGAGGGTCCATTTCTGGACTCTCTATTCTATTCTAATTGATTTCTTTCTTTAATGTTGCTAATAGACATTGAATCTGGAAGATTGTTTGATTGAAACTCTTAGAGGGTAATTTTTTGATACTCAGTGAAGTTGAAGATGCATATAATCCTATAACACAGCTGATGCTAGCAGTCTTTTCTAAGAGGGAAAATTCCTCACAATACAAGGAGATGTCTACAAGGAAATATATGTATTTGAATTTATTTTGTCCACCTGGCTGTGTGTTCTTTCTAAGTACCCATTGATCCATGGTTGAGTTTTAAATCAGGTGGTAAAAATGAAATTCACAATTGCATAGATCTCCACATTCCACAACTTTGAGAACATCCATTTCAAGCAAGTGATCACTCTCATGCTAAACAAAAATTCATTTTTAATCTATGCACTTCTTTGCATTTCTTGCTATCACATTGTCCAAATCATCATCATTTCTTTCTGGATCCCAACAATAGTCTCCTTATTGGTTTTTCTGTTTTTAAACTTTCCCACTTAAATTCACAAAGAAGTTAGTGTGAGTTTTTAAGAACACAAACTAGATCATAGCGTTTTCCTTAAAAGTCAACGATAACTTTATATCAGTCTTAAAATTCTTTTTTCTGTAAACTCATACTCAACCTGGCTAATGCTTACCTTTTAGCAGCAATTTAACATTGTCCAGACAGACTGGCTTTTTTTTTTTTTTCTGTTCCTCAAAACCACAAGCTTGTCTTTACCTGTGGCTGGAATTAGGGGAGGCAGCTAGGGCACTAAGGCACACAATTTAAAAAGGAGCTCACTCTCAGGAGCCGACCCTGAACTTGCACAGACTTGAGACTCAGTGATGCTTATGAATGAGGTTCCAAGGCTGAAAATGTAAGGTGATACTCTCAGGACTATACAAGTTCCAAAGTCAGTCCTGAGAATGAGTACCTCCTTATATTAAGCATCCTCTGTGCTGCCTAAAGTCCCTTTCCTAGTCTTAGATTTTTTCCTACCCCAAGTCCTTTCTACCCTGTGTATTCTTTGGTGGGATACAACTACTTCTTACTGCTACTTCCCTGACTATCTTCTTATGATTGGCTCTTTAACTTTCACAACTTAGTTCAAATTCTAGATGTTACAATTACCAACAGGCCTTACCTGATACACTCATATGTTATACTGCATCATTCACATCATTTTTTGTTTTTGCTTTTCTTTTTTTTTTCTCTCTTTAAATTCCTATCACTATCTGGAATTATTATTTTTTTATTTGTTCATGTGTTTATTGTTGGTCTTCTGACTACAAATACGGAAGAAAGGATGGGATGAACATTGAATTTCAGCTTCAGGGAACCAAAGTAGAATATTGTTTTTTCCCTGGAAGTGATTATCTCAAATCCTCTCCTAATAGAAGATGTGATATTCCAGAACCCAATCTAAGTTTGGGGACTGAAGAGCACATATGCAAACTCTTTAAAATCTGTCCTGGCTGCACTTGATATAAAGAACATTCCTTGGATCTGAGCTGAGATGAGGATATACTACTAAAAAAGGAGATATGGGTTTTCTTTGAAAATAGGAGATAAGAGCAAGATGAAGAATCTTTATCCAACTCTAGAGAGGTTTTTTTTGGGGGGGGTGGTTAGGATTAGGAATTTGGAACTAAATTAAGAAAAAAAGATGGCCTCACCAATAAAAGAAAATAATAAAACAGTGGCTGAATATCTGAGGTCTTTCAGAGCAAGGAAGTGATAAATGTAACCTATGCTTGAGAGGGTCATCAGGGATTTAATAGGTACAAGTCTGGAATACTACATCATCTGTGATGTACTGTAAATTCCATGTTTGGTGTATATGTTTGTGTGTATGTGTGTGTGTCTGTGTCTGTTTTCTTCTGAAAATCACCTAGACAATGTAGACCTTTATTAGGACCTTCAGAAAGCCCTAAGTTCTAGAATTATGGTGTCCCTAAATATATACCTCAAAATTAAAATGATACTAAACTGTAAGACATAATCCTAAAATTTTCTCATGATCACTTTTTTAAAGTTAATTTTTTTTATAGAGTTGAAAATTCACATGCAGTTGTAAGAAAATTAGAGAGGTACTGTGTGTTTGTATCCTATTTTCTTCAATTATTATACCTTGGGAAACTATAATATCACAACCAGGAAATTGACATTGATACAGATCATTGATTTTATTCAGATTTCCCATTTTATTTGTATTCATTGTATTGTATTTATTCAGTTCTATGCAATTTTATCACAGGTAGGTTTGTGCATCTACCACCGTGGTCAAGATACTAAATAGTTCTATCACCACAAGGGTTCCTAGTGTTTCCATTTTATAAGTACATTCCTAGTGTTTTCATTTTATAGGATCCTTGAGGGCTGATCAAGGAAAATGGTATGACCATGAGGCAGTAGCCCACACAAACTTTACTGGGTGATACTTGGACAAATTTGGCTGTCTGGGAGGTCCTTCATAGGAAGAGACTACCAGGAACTGCAGGGGTCATTATTCAGAAGGGAAGGAGGACAAGGAGCTCCAGGGGAAAAGGGAACTGGAGAGTGGGCTTATATGTCTCAGTGACGTCAGTCTCTCAGTCATAGAACTCTGAAAGGCAGCACTGGTTTTGGATCTTTATAGCTATGATCAGGAGATGTTAGGTGCAGTTTTGTGGGGGTATGAAAAGGAAGCAAACTCTAAATTGTTAAAAATCTACTTATTTGACCTATGTTTAAAACAAATGAATGTGTGAAAACTTAAATTTCAGGCCAGTAGGTTTTTGTACCAATGGATCTTATTTAACGTTCTCTGAAGAAATAATTTACTTAGAAGCCAAAACAGATTTTATTTGTGGGTGTGTTTCAAAATCCCTTGGGTAAATACCAAGGAGTGGGCTTGCTGGACTGTATTGTTTTAGTTTTTAAATTTTGTAAGAAACTTAGTTTTAGTTTTGTAAGAAACCACCAGACTGTCTTCCAAAGTTGCTATACCATTTTTTATTTCTACTAGCAATGAATCAGAGTTCCTGTCATTCCACATCCTCACCAGCATTTGGTGTTGTCAGTATTCTGGATGTTCACCTTTCTAATAGGTGTGTGGTAGTAGCTCCTTGTCTTAATTTGCATTTCCTTGATGATATATGATGTGGAGCATGTTTTCAAATAATTACTGTCAATGGTATGTCTTTTTTTGTGTTATATGCCCGTTCAGTTTTTTCATCCATTTTTAAATCAAATTGTTTTCTTTGTTGATTCTTAAGTTTTATATCTTGGATAGCACTACTTTATCAAATATGTCTTTTGTAACTATTTTCAACCAGTCTCCAGCTTGTCTTCTCATTCTCTTGACAGTGTATTTCATGATCAGAATTCTTTAATTTTTATTTTTAATGAAATACAGTTTTTCACTTATTTCTTCCATGGATCATGCCTTTGGTGTTTTATCTAAAGGTAATCACCATACTGAACTTCAGATTTTCTCTTATGTTATTTTTTAGAAATTTTGTATATTTGTACTTTACATTTAAGGCAATGATCCACTTTGAGTAATTTTTGCAAAGGGTGAAAGTTCTGTGTTCAGATTTTCTTCTTTTTACTTGTGGATGTCCAGTCGTTCCAGTACCATCTATTGAAAAGAATATCTTTGTTCTATTGTACTGATTTTTCTTTTTGGTCAATATCAGTTGATCATATTATATAAGTGTATTTCTAGCCTTCAATTCTGTTACATTGATCTATTCATCTGGTCTTTCTCTCAGACCACATTGTCTTCTTTATTGTAGATTTACAGTAAGTGTTGAAGTCAGGTAGTATTAGTCCTCCTACTTTGTTCTTCTTCTTCAGGATTGAATTGGCTATTCTGATATCTTTTATCAGTCCATATAAACATTAGAATCAGTTCATAACTATCCACAAAATAATCTGCTGGGATTTTTTTTGTGATTGAAATTGAATTTGTAAATCAACTTGGGAAGACATCTTGACAATATTGATTCTATCAATATTGATTCTTTCTATTCATGAACAAAAAATAGCTCTCCGGAAGATGGCAGAGAAGTAGCAAGCTGAGACTGCTTCAGCTAGCCGGAGATCAGCTAGATAGCTTATCTAAAGATTGCAAACACCTGAAAATCCATCGGCAGACCGAAGAGAAGAAGAACAGCAATTCTGGAAACAGAAAAACAACCGCTTTCTGAAAGGTAGGACCGGCGGAGAAGTGAATCCAAAGCGACGGGAAGATAGACCCCGGGGGGAGGGGCCGGCTCCCGGCAAGCGGCGGAGCAACCGCGCACAAAATCAGGACTTTTAAAAGTCTGTTCCGCTGAGGGACATCGCTCCAGAGGCTAAACCGGGGCGAAGCCCACGCGGGGTCAGCGTGGCCTCAGGTCCCGCAGGGTCACAGAAGGATCGGGGGTGTCTGAGTGTCGCAGAGCTTGCGGGTATTGGAACGGGAAGGCCGGCTACAGAAACAGAGCCGACAGTAAGCTCACAGCTCGGTGTTACCTTGAACCGATCGCAGGCTCGGTGAGCTCGGAGCGCGGCCGGAGGTCAGGCAGACGGGAATAACTGGGCGCTGTTCTCTGAGGGCGCACTGAGGAGTGGGGCCCTGGGCTCCCGGCTCCTCCGGGCCGGAGACCAGGAGGCCGCCATTTGTGTTCCCGTCCTCCGGAACTCTATGGAAAGCGCTCAGGGAACAAAAGCTCCTGAAAGCAAACCCGAGCGGATTACTCACCCCAGCCCCGGGTAAGGGAGGTGTAATTCCGCCTGGGGCAAAGACACTTGAGAATCACTACAACAGGCCCCTCCCCCAGAAGATCAACAAGAAATCCAGCCGAGACCAAGTTCACCTACCAAGGAGTGCGGTTTCAATACCAAGGAGAGCAGCAAAATTCCAGAGGAGGAGAAAGCCAAGCACGGAACTCATGGCTTTTTGCCTGTGATTTTTTTTTAGTCTTGCAGTTAATTTAATTTTTTCTTTTTCATTTTTTTTTTTTCTTTTTCTTCTCGCCTTCGGGTAAAATTTTTTTTTTTACTGTTACCTTTTTCTTTTTTAACGAATTTTTACTAGTTTATCTAATATATATATTTTTTCTTTTTTACATTTTTCTCAGGTGTTTTCTTTTTTAAAAAAAATTTTTTTTTCTTTTCTTTTTTTTTCTTTCTTTCTTTTTGAACCTCTTTTTATCCCCTTTCTCCCCACTCACGATTTTGGATCTCTTCTAATTTAGTTAAAGCATATTTTTCTGGGGTTGTTGCCACCCTTTTAGTATTTTACTTGCCCCTTCATTTACTCTTATCTGGCCAAAATGACAAGACGTAAAAATTCAACGCAAAAAAAAGAACAAGAGGCAGTACCGAAGGCTAGGGACCTAATCAATACAGACATCGGTAATATGTCAGATCTAGAGTTCAGAATGACAATTCTCAAGGTTCTAGCCGGGCTCGAAAAAGGCATGGAAGATATTAGAGAAACCCTCTCGAGAGATATAAAAGCCCTTTCTGGAGAAATAAAAGAACTAAAATCTAACCAAGTTGAAATCAAAAAAGCTATTAATGAGGTGCAATCAAAAATGGAGGCTCTAACTGCTAGGATAAATGAGGCAGAAGAAAGAATTAGTGATATAGAAGACCAAATGACAGAGAATAAAGAAGCTGAGCAAAAGAGGGACAAACAGCTACTGGACCACGAGGGGAGAATTCGAGAATTAAGTGACACCATAAGACGAAACAACATTAGAATAATTGGGATTCCAGAAGAAGAAGAAAGAGAGAGGGGAGCAGAAGGTATACTGGAGAGAATTATTGGGGAGAATTTCCCCAATATGGCAAAGGGAACGAGCATCAAAATTCAGGAGGTTCAGAGAACGCCCCTCAAAATCAATAAGAATAGGCCCACACCCCGTCACCTAATAGTAAAATTTACAAGTCTCAGTGACAAAGAGAAAATCCTGAAAGCAGCCTGGGAAAAGAAGTCTGTAACATACAATGGTAAAAATATTAGATTGGCAGCTGACTTATCCACAGAGACCTGGCAGGCCAGAAAGAGCTGGCATGATATTTTTAGAGCACTAAACGAGAAAAACATGCATCCCAGAATACTATATTCAGCTAGGCTATCATTGAAAATAGAAGGAGAGATTAAAAGCTTCCAGGACAAACAACAACTGAAAGAATTTGCAAATACCAAACCAGCTCTACAGGAAATATTGAAAGGGGTCCTCCAAGCAAAGAGAGAGCCTACAAGTGGTAGATCAGAAAGGAACAGAGACCATATACAATAACAGTCACCTTACAGGCAATACAATGGCACTAAATTCATATCTCTCAATAGTTACCCTGAATGTGAATGGGCTAAATGCCCCTGTCAAAAGACACAGGGTATCAGAATGGATAAAAAAACAAAACCCATCTATATGTTGCCTCCAAGAAACTCATTTTAAGCCCGAAGACACCTCCAGATTTAAAGTGAGGGGGTGGAAAAGAATTGACCATGCTAATGGACATCAGAAGAAAGCAGGAGTGGCAATCCTTATATCAGATCAATTAGATTTTAAGCCAAAGACTATAATAAGAGATGAGGAAGGACACTATATCATACTCAAAGGGTCTGTCCAACAAGAAGATTTAACAATTTTAAATATCTATGCCCCCAACGTGGGAGCAGCCAACTATATAAACCAATTAATAACAAAATCAAAGAAACACATCAACAACAATACAATAATAGTAGGGGACTTTAACACTCCCCTCACTGAAATGGACAGGTCATCCAAGCAAAAGATCAGCAAGGAAATAAAGGCCTTAAACGACACACTGGACCAGATGGACATCACAGATATATTCAGAACATTTCATCCCAAAGCAACAGAATACACATTCTTCTCTAGTGCACATGGAACATTCTCCAGAATAGATCACATCCTCGGTCCTAAATCAGGACTCAACCGGTATCAAAAGATTGGGATCATTCCCTGCATATTTTCAGACCACAATGCTCTAAAGCTAGAACTCAACCACAAAAGGAAGTTTGGAAAGAACCCAAATACATGGAGACTAAACAGTATCCTTCTAAAGAATGAATGGGTCAACCGGGAAATTAAAGAAGAATTGAAAAAAATTATGGAAACAAATGATAATGAAAATACAACGGTTCAAAATCTGTGGGACACAATAAAGGCAGTCCTGAGAGGAAAATATATAGCGGTACAAGCCTTTCTCAAGAAACAAGAAAGGTCTCAGGTACACAACCTAACCCTACAACTAAAGGAGCTAGAGGAAGAACAAGAAAGAAACCCTAAGCCCAGCAGGAGAAGAGAAATCATAAAGATCAGAGCAGAAATCAATGAAATAGAAACCAAAAAAACAATAGAACAAATTAATGAAACTAGGAGCTGGTTCTTTGAAAGAATTCATAAAATTGATAAACCCCTGGCCCGACTTATCAAAAAGAAAAGAGAAAGGACCCAAATAAATAAAATCATGAATGAAAGAGGAGAGATCACAACTAACACCAAAGAAATACAAACTATTATAAGAACATACTATGAGCAACTCTACTGCAATAAATTTGACAATCTGGAAGAAATGGATGCATTCCTAGAAACATATAAACTACCACAACTGAACCAGGAAGAAATAGAAAGCCTGAACAGACCCATAACCAGTAAGGAGATTGAAACAGTCATTAAAAATCTCCAAACAAACAAAAGCCCAGGGCCAGATGGCTTCCCGGGGGAATTCTACCAAACATTTAAAGAAGAACTAATTCCTATTCTCCTGAAACTGTTCCAAAAAATAGAAATGGAAGGAAAACTTCCAAACTCATTTTATGAGGCCAGCATCACCTTGATCCCAAAACCAGACAAGGATCCCACCAAAAAAGAGAGCTATAGACCGATATCCTTGATGAACACAGATGCGAAAATACTCAACAAAATACTAGCCAATAGGATTCAACAGTACATTAAAAAGATTATTCACCACGACCAAGTGGGATTTATTCCAGGGCTGCAAGGTTGGTTCAACATCCGCAAATCAGTCAATGTGATACAACACATCAATAAAAGAAAGAACAAGAACCATATGATACTTTCAATAGATGCTGAAAAAGCATTTGACAAAGTACAGCATCCCTTCCTGATCAAAACTCTTCAAAGTGTAGGGATAGAGGGCACATACCTCAATATCATCAAAGCCATCTATGAAAAACCCACCGCAAATATCATTCTCAATGGAGAAAAACTGAAAGCTTTTCCACTAAGGTCAGGAACACGGCAGGGATGTCCATTATCACCACTGCTATTCAACATAGTACTAGAGGTCCTAGCCTCAGCAATCAGACAACAAAAGGAAATTAAAGGCATCCAAATTGGCAAAGAAGAAGTCAAATTATCACTCTTCGCAGAGGATATGATACTATATGTGGAAAACCCAAAAGACTCCACTCCAAAACTGCTAGAACTTATACAGGAATTCAGTAAAGTGTCAGGATATAAAATCAATGCACAGAAATCAGTTGCATTTCTCTACACCAACAGCAAGACAGAAGAAAGAGATATTAAGGAGTCAATCCCATTTACAATTGCATCCAAAACCATAAGATACCTAGGAATAAACCTAACCAAAGAGACACAGAATCTATACTCTGAAAACTATAAAGTACTCATGAAAGAAATTGAGGAAGACACAAAGAAATGGAAAAATGTTCCATGCTCCTGGATTGGAAGAATAAATATTGTGAAAATGTCTATGCTACCTAAAGCAATCTACACATTTAATGCAATTCCTATCAAAGTACCATCCATCTTTTTCAAAGAAATGGAACAAATAATGCTAAAATTTATATGGAACCAGAAAAGACCTCGAATAGCCAAAGGGATATTGAAAAAGAAAGCCAACGTTGGTGGCATCACAATTCCGGACTTCAAGCTCTATTACAAAGCTGTCATCATCAAGACAGCATGGTACTGGCACAAAAACAGACACATAGATCAATGGAACAGAATAGAGAGCCCAGAAATAGACCCTCAAATCTATGGTCAACTCATCTTCGACAAAGCAGGAAAGAATTTCCAATGGAAAAAAGACAGCCTCTTCAATAAATGGTGCTGGGAAAATTGGACAGCCACATGCAGAAAAATGAAACTCGACCATTTCCTTACACCACACACAAAAATAGACTCAAAATGGATGAAGGACCTCAATGTGCGAAAGGAATCCATCAAAATCCTTGAGGAGAACACAGGCAGCAACCTCTTCGACCTCTGCCGCAGCAACATCTTCCTAGGAACAACGCAAAAGGCAAGGAAAGCAAGGGAAAAAATGAACTATTGGGATTTCATCAAGATCAAAAGCTTTTGCACAGCAAAGGAAACAGTTAACAAAATCAAAAGACAACTGACAGAATGGGAGAAGATATTTGCAAACGACATATCAGATAAAGGACTAGTGTCCAGAATCTATAAAGAACTTAGCAAACTCAACACCCAAAGAACAAATAATCCAATCAAGAAATGGGCAGAGGACATGAACAGACATTTCTGCAAAGAAGACATCCAGATGGCCAACAGACACATGAAAAAGTGCTCCATATCACTCGGCATCAGGGAAATACAAATCAAAACCACAATGAGATATCACCTCACACCAGTCAGAATGGCTAAAATCAACAAGTCAGGAAATGACAGATGCTGGCGAGGATGTGGAGAAAGGGGAACCCTCCTACACTGTTGGTGGGAATGCAAGCTGGTGCAGCCACTCTGGAAAATAGCATGGAGGTTCCTCAGAATGTTGAAAATAGAACTGCCCTATGACCCAGCAATTGCACTATTGGGTATTTACCCTAAAGATACAAATGTAGTGATCCAAAGGGGCTCATGCACCCGAATGTTTATAGCAGCAATGTCCACAATAGCCAAACTATGGAAAGAACCTAGATGTCCATCCACAGATGAATGGATCAAGAAGATGTGGTCTATATACACAATGGAATACTATGCAGCCATCAAAAGAAATGAAATCTTGCCATTTGCGACAACGTGGATGGAACTAGAGCGTATCATGCTTAGCGAAATAAGTCAAGCAGAGAAAGACAACTATCATATGATCTCCCTGATATGAGGAAGTGGTGATGCAACATGGAGGCTTAAGTGGGTAGGAGAAGAATAAATGAAACAAGATGGGATTGGGAGGGAGACAAACCATAAGTGACTCTTAATCTCACAAAACAAACTGAGGGTTGCTGGGGGGAGGGGGTTTGGGCGAAGGGGGTGGGATTATGGACATTGGGGAGGGTATGTGCTTTGGTGAGTGCTGTGAAGTGTGTAAACCTGGTGATTCACAGACCTGTACCCCTGGGGATAAAAATATATGTTTATAAAAAATAAAAAGTTAAAAAAAAAAAAGAAAAAAAAAAGAAAAAAAAAACAAATAGAAGAAAAAAAAATAGCTTTCCATTTTTTAGTTCTTTTAATTCATTTGACAGAGTTTTATTTTTCCTCATAGAACTATTGCATATGTTTTTGTTAGATTTATACCTGCATGTCTCATTTTTTGAGTGCTAGTGTAAATAGTTTTTTAAATTTCAAATTCCACTTGTTTATTGCTGACCTATAGGAAAGTGATTTACTTTTGTATATTAACCTCATTTCCTACAATATTGCTATTATTGCTTATTGGTTCCAGGAGTTGTTATTTTTTTGTTTGTTAATTTTTTCAGATTTTCAACATAGATGATCATATAATCCGAAAACAAAGACTGTTGTTTAATTCCCAAGCTCTATAGCTTTTATTGAGTTTTTTTTGTTTGTTTGTTTGTTTTTGGTCTTATTGAACTAGCTCGTAATTCCAGAATGACACTAAAAATAAATGGTGAAATAAGACATACTTTTTTGCTACTTATCTTAGTAGAAAAGTTGCTATTTCCTCACAATTAAGTATGATGTTAGCTGTAGGTTTTTTGTATATGTTTTTATTAAGTTCAGAAAGTTTTCCTTTATGCCTTGTTTACTTACAGTTGTCTTCTTAATTATAAATTGATTTTGGATTTAGTCAAATATTTTTCTGCATCTATTGATATGATCACATAATTTTTCTTCTTTAGCCCCTCAATGTGAGGGATTCCATAAATTATTTTTAAATTGAAAATAATGAACCAGATTTGCACACTTGGGATAAATGCCATTTGGGCATTTTATGTAACTATTTTTATATATTATTGTAATTCAGTTTACTCATATTTCATTGAAACTTTTTGTGCCTGCAGTCATAAAGAATATTGTTCTATAGTTTTAAAGTCTTTGTCTGATCTTTATATTAGGCTAATGTTGGTCTCATACAATGAGTTAGGAAATATTTCATTTGCTTTTAGCTTCTGAAATAGAAGATAATAGGAATAATTTCATCTTTAAACGTTTGGTGGAATTCACCAGTGAACCCATTTACTCCTGGTACTTTCTTCCTGGAAGGTTATTAGTTATTAATTCAATTTCTTTACTAGATATAGGCCTTTTCAGATTTTCTATTTCTTCTTGTGCAAATATTTCTTCTTTTTTTTTAGTTTTCTTTGAAGTATAATCTACAAATAAAATTATAAAATATTTAAAGTATACATTGTGATGATTTGATACATGTACACAGTGTGAAAGGATTTCCCTCATCATTAATTAACATTTAAGTTCTACTACTTAGCAAGTTCCAATTTTATAACACAGTGTTATCAAATACAGTCACTGTATTAATACCTTAGTTCCTCAGACCTTATTCATCTTCTAGCTGAACTTTTGTACATTTTAACTAATGTTTCCCTATTTCTCATTTCTGTCGCCTGGCAACCACTTTTCTACTCTCTATTTCTATAAGTTCAACCCCTTTTTAAAAAAATTCCATATGTAAGGTATACTGTGTATATTTGTCTTTTGCTGACTTATTTCTCTTAGCAAAGTGTCCTTAATATAATGTCGACATGGTTTATCCATGTTGTAGCAAATGGTAAGATTTCCTTTTTTTTTTTTTAAAGGCTGGATAATATTCCTGTGTGTATGTGTGTGTGTGTGTGTGTGTGTGTGTGTGTATGTCTGTATGTGTGCGTATATGCATATAATCCAATCACATTTTATTCATCCATTTATTCATTCATATATTGACAGACATTATGGTTGTTTCCATATCTTGGCTATTGTGAATAATACTGTAATGAGCATGGGAGAATAGATATATTTTAAGATTATGGTTTCATTTCCTTTCAATATATACCCATAAGCGGAATTAATGAATCATATAGTTCTATTTTTAGTTTCTTGGGGAAACCCCATATTGTTTTCATTACTAGTTTTATCATTTTCATTCCTACCTACAATACAGAAGGGATTTTTGTTATCCACATCCTCTCTAGCATTTGTCATCCCTTGCTTTTTGAGTATAACCATCCTAACAAGTGCAAGGTGATATCTCATTGTGTTTTTGAATTATAGTTCCCTGATGATTAGTGATGTTGAGCACTTTTTTATGTTCCTATTGGCCATTTGCATTTCTAAAAAAATACTCATTCAGATCCTTTGGCCACTTTTTAGAAACAGTGTTGTATGAATTCTGTGTATATTTTGAATAATAATCCCTTATCAGATATGCAGTTTACAAATATCTTCACCCATTTGGTAGGTTGCATTTTCCTTTTGTTGATGATTTCCTTTGCTGTGCAGAAACATTTTCATTTGAAGTAGTCACATTTTTGGTATAAAATAGTGATCCAGGGGTGCCAGGGTTTCTCAGTGGGTTAAAACCTCTGCCTTTAGCTTGGGTCATGATCCTGGGGTGCTGGGATAGAGCCCTGCATAGGGCTCTCTGTTCAGCGGGGATCCTGCTTTCTCCTTTCTCTCTCTGCCTGCCGCTCTGCCTACTTGTGATCTCTGCCTACTTTCTCTCTCCCTACTAAATATTTATCTTATTTAAAGATAAATAAAATCTTTAAAAAAAAAATACAGATCCAGTATCACTCTTTGCATACCACTGTTCAGTTTTCCCAAAACTTTTTATTGAAGAAACTGTCCTTTCCCCCACTGCATATTCTTGGCTCCTTTGTTGAAAATTAATTCATCCTATCCATAGGTTTATTTTTGAATTCTTTATTATATTCCATTAATCTATGTTTCTGTTTTTATACCAATACCATAGTGTTTTAACTAGTATGGCTTTGAAATATTGCTTGAAGTTAGAATGTACAATGCCTCTATCTTTGATCTTATTTCTTAAGATTGATTTGGCTAGTTAGGTTCCCATACAAGTAAGTCTTTGTAGTTTCAAACAAACTTTGGGATTTTTTTTCCTATATCAGAAAAATACATTTGGGATTTTGATAAGGATTGCATTGAATGTGCAGATTGCTTTGGGTAGAATAGACATTTTCACAATATTCATTTTTCTGATCCATGAGCACGGCATATCTTTCCATTCTTTCATGTCATCAAAGTCTTTTGGCTTTTAGTATACATGTCTTTCACATTCTTGATTGAATTTATTTATAGGTGTTTCATTCTTTTTGTTGCTGTTCTGAACTAGATTTTGATGCTCTATTTTTCAGGTCATAAGCATTGAACATTTTCTATTTTTTTGGAGAGTTGGGCTCTTTATCATCATGAAATGAAGTCTTTTCTGTTTGGAATTAATACAGCTACCCCCACATTCTTCTAATTAATGTTAGCATGTTATATCTGTTTTCATCCTTTTACTTTTGATCTGTATGTCTTTATATATAAAATGGGTTTCTTATAGAGAGCATGTAATTGAGGCTTGCTTTTCAATTAATTCTGAAAATTTCTTTTAGTGTATTTAGAAAATTGATATTTGAAGTTATTATTGATATAGAGGATTAATATCTATCATGTTTGTTATTCTTAATTGTTGCCCTTGTTTTTTTTATCTTTTTATCTTTTGTTATCTTTATCTTCCACTGTTTGATTGTACTTGTAATTTTAATTGAGAATTTCATATTATTCTATTTTCTCTCTTTTCTCAAAATATCAGTTATAGTTTAAAATAACTCTTTTTTTAGTGGTTGCTCTAAAGTTTGCAATGCACATTTGCATTTAACCTAAATCTAATTTCAGATAACATTATTTCAGTTCAAGGATAGTTCAAGTGCCTTAAAATAATAAAAAAATATTCTAATTCCTCCCTATTGACTTTTCTCTCATTGTTGTTATTCATTTCAATTAGACATAAGCATGTGCATATATGTTTACTATTATGTATGCATACACACACAGGAATATGCTGCCACTCTTATTTTGAATAGTTATCTATTGAATTGATTAAGAATGAGAAATAGAAGTTTTTTGTTATGTTCACTTTTTCATTCCCTAGTGCTTTCTTTTAAAAAAATTTTTGTGTATTTACTTTAGATAAAGAGAGAGTATGTGTGTTCATAGGAACATGGGGGCAGGGGCAGAAAGAGGGAGAATCCCAAGCAGACTCCCCACTGAGCTTGGAGCCTAAAGTGGGGCTCAATCTCAAGACCCTGTGATTATGATCTGAGCTGAAATGAAGAGTTGGATGCATGCCAACGGAACCACCTAGATGCCTCTCTAGTACTTTCATTACATATGTATTTCTGAGTTTCTGACCTTTATAATTGTCTTTCTTTGTTAAGAACTTCTTTAAACATTTCTTTCAAAAGAGATCTATTGTCAGTAAGTTCTACAATTTTTGTCTGAGAACTATTTTATTTTTTTGCAAGCTTTGTTAAAAGTTTATTTTCAATTGATTTTACTCTTCTGTTTTATTTATTTTTAAAAAATTTATTTTCAGCGTAACAGTATTCATTGTTTTTTTCACCACACCCAGAGCTCCATGCAATCCATGCCCTCTATAATACCCACCACCTGGTTCCCCCAACCTCCCACCCCCCCGCCAATTCAAACACCTCAGAATGTTTTTCAGAGTCCATAGTCTTTCATGATTCACCTCCCCTTCCAATTTCCCCCAAATCCCTTCTTTCTAACTCCCCATGTCCTCCATGTTATTTGTTATGCTCCACAAATAAGTGAAACCATATGATAATTGACTCTCTCTGCTTGACTTATTTCACTCAGCATAATCTCTTCCAGTCCCGTCCATGTTGCTACAAAAGTTGGGTATTCATCCTTTCTGAAGGAGGCATAACACTCCATAGTGTATATGGACCACATCTTCCTTATCCATTCATCCATTGAAGGGCATCTTGGTTCTTTCCACAGTTTGGCGACCGTGGCCATTGCTGCTATAAACATTGGGGTACAGGTGGCCCTTCTTTTCACGACATCTGTATCTTTGGGGTAAATACCCAGGAGTGCAATGGTAGGGTCATAGGGAAGTTCTATTTTTAATTTCTTGAGGAATCCCCACACTATTCTCCAAAGAGGCTGCACCAACTTGCATTCCCACCAACAGTGGAAGAGGGTTCCCCTTTCTCCACATCCCCTCCAACACATGTTGTTTCCTGTCTTGTTAATTTTGGCCATTCTAACTGGTGTAAGGTGATATCTCAATGTGGTTTTAATTTGAATCTCCCTGAGGGCTAGTGATGATGAACATTTTTTCATGTGTCTGACAGCCATTTGTATGTCTTGATTGGAGAAGTGTCTGTCCATATCTTCTGCCCATTTTTTTGATATGATTGTCTGTTTTGTGTGTGTTGAGTTTGAGGAGTTCATTATAGATCCTGGATATCAAACTTTTGTCTGTACTGTCATTTGCAAATGTCTTCTCCCATTCCGTGAATTGCCTCTTTGTTTTCTTGACTGTTTCCTGTGCTGTGCAGAAGCTTTTGATCTTGATGAAGTCCCAAAAGTTTATTTTCACTTTTGTTTCCTTTGCCTTTGGAGACATATCTTGAAAGAAGTTGCTGTGGCTGATATTGAAGAGATTACTGCCTATGTTCTCCTCTAGGATTCTGATGGATTCCTGTCTCACGTTGAGGTCTTTTATCCATTTTGAGTTTATCTTTGTGTATGGTGTAAGAGAATGGTCGAGTTTCATTCTTCTACATATAGCTGTCCAGTTTTCCCAGTACCATTTATTGAAGAGACTATCTTTTTTCGACTGTATATTTTTTTCTGTTTTGTCGAAGATTAATTGACCATAGAGTTGAGGGTCCATATCTGGGCTGTCTAATCTGTTCCACTGGTCTATGTGTCTGTTTTTATGCCAGTACCATGCTGTCTTGGTGATCATAGCTTTGTAATAAAGCTTGAAATCAGGTAATGTGATGCCCCCAGTTTTATTTTTGTTTTTCAACATTTCCTTAGTGATTTGGGGTCTCTTCTGATTCCATACAAATTTTTGAGTTATTTGCTCCAGCTCTTTGAAGAATACCGGTGGAACTGATCAGAATGTCATTAAAAGTATAGATTGCTCTAGGCAGTATAGACATTTTAACAAAGTTTATTCTTCCAATCCAAGAGCATGGAATGATCTTCCATCTTTTTGTGTCTTCTTCAATTTCTTTCATTGATAGTTCCTTGAGTACAGATCCTTTACCTCTTTGGTTAGGTTTATTCCCAGGTATCTTAGTACTATAGTAAATGGAATCAATCCTCTAATTTCCCTTTCTGTATTTTCTTTGTTAGTGTATAAGAAAGCCACTGATTTCTGTACATTGACTTTGTATCCTGCCACATTGCTGAATTGCTGTATGAGTTCTAGGTGTTTGGGGGTGGAGTCTTTTGGGTTTTCCATATAAAGAATCATGTCATCTGCAAAGAGAGAGAGTTTGACTTTCTGTGAATGCTTTTTTCTCTCCCTCACTTTGAAGGATAATTTACAGAATACAGGATTCAAGTTGTTCTTATTTTGTACCAACACATTAAATATTTCACTTCACTTTTCCTTGTGCAGTTTCTGAGGAGAAATAATATGTAATGTTAATTTCAACCCTTCTATACGTAATGTGTTTTCCTCCTTTGGCTTCTTTTGAGATTCCCTTCTTTATATTTGATTTTTTGTAACTTGAGTATAATGTGGCTATATGTAGGATTTGTTGAGTTGTTTGTTTTAGCTTATATCCTGTTTTGTGTGTCTGGGCTTCTTGCATCTGTGGCTTACATCTGACACTAAATTTGGAGAAATTCTCAAACATTATTCTTCTATTTCTCTCCATTATCATTTTATGCTTCAGATATTTCCATTACACATATTTTATACTTTTTCTATTTGTCCCATTGTTCTTGGACATTCTGTTCCTTTTTTATATTTCTGTCTTTATTCTCTTTGTTTTTCAGTTTTCTTTGTTTTTCTGTTTTCCTCTGACATCTCATCAACTTAGAGGCTTTTTACTTGAGCCATAACCAGTCTCATAATTGAGCCTCATAGTGAGACATTCTTCATTTCTCTTATAGAAATTTTGATCTCGGGACACCTGGGTGGCTCAGTTGGTTAAGCAGCTGCCTTCGGCTCAGGTCATGATCCCAGGGTCCTGGGATTGAGTCCCACATCAGGCTCCTTGCTCGGCAGAGAGCCTGCTTTTCCCTCTGCCTCTGCCTGCCTCTCTGTTTGCCTGTGCTCGCTTGCTCTCTCTCCCTCTGTCTCTGACAAATAAATAAAATCTTAAAAAAAAAAAAGAAATTTTGATCTCTGGCATTTCTTTTGGATTCTTCACTAGGATTTCCATCTCTCTGTTCTATTCTTGGATATTGTCTACTTTTTTTTTTCCATTAGTGCTCTTATCATATTAATCATAGTTCTTTTAAATTCACAACATGATTCCATGATTTATACTTTATCTGGGTCTGATTCTGACACTCTGTGTCTTCAAACTATGGTTTTTACCTTGGTATGTCTTATAATTTTTTTTTGTTGTTGTTGTTAACAGGAGACTATAGTGTGCTGGGTAATAGGAAATTTGGTAAGCAAGTCTTCAGTATTTTACCTTTATGGTGTTGGGTTTAGGGAAATCTTCCAAAACAATATCATTTGCCCTTGGTCCTTTACTAAGTCTGTGGCCATGGAGTATGAAATTTGCAAGTGCTTCTCGGTATCCTCCCCTTAGTTGTTAAAGGATAGATAGAAGAGGCTGGAGTTGGGTATTTCCCCTACTCCCAGGTCATTTAGGCTCTGATAAAACCTCAATAAATTAAGTTGTGGTAAAGTAGTTTCTCATGAGATCAGGCCCTTTTAACAAACCAGTAAGTTCTGGAGTATTTTAAAATAGTTTTGGAAAAAAATTGAAGGCTAGGAAGACAGCAGAGTAGGCGGACCTTAAGCTCACATTGTTCCATGGATACAGCTAGATAACATTCATATCAGTGTAAATAACCCAGAAAATGACCCAAAGACTGGCAAAGTAAACTCCACAACTAAATCTAGGGGAGAGGCCACACTGAAGAAGGTAGAGGGGACAGACAAGCAGTTTGGACCTAAATGGACACACAGGTCTGTCTGAACTAGGGAAGGACACCCTAGGCAAGGGGAAGGGAGAGAAACAGACTATCACACCAGGAAGCCCACACAAGGAAGACAAATCTCCATAACACTTGGCATTGAAAACTAGAGGGTCTAAGTTGCATGAATTTTTACAACCAGTGGGACTTAAAGTCTGGAATTTCAAAAATCAGTGGACTCATCTCTGAGAAAGCCAAGAGGGTCAGAGGAAACTGAGTTCCTTTCATTAAAGAGAGAACCCATGGAGATACTGCATAGAAGAAGCAGTTTGAAAAATGCCTAGGGCATACAGGAAGGAGAGTGATTTACTAATCTCAGAGCATGTTCCCAAGGAACAGAGATCACTGGGAGGCCCTTCCAGGAACACAGGACCTGGCAGAAGCCATTTCCCTGTTTTCTCCCCACACAGTCACCTGCAGGAACCATCATAGTATCTACACTCTGCCTAATTTCCTTACATTACACTCAGCCCACCTATACTTTGGTGGGCCCACCATTTCCATCCAGGCATGACTAGGTTCTGGCAACAGTGGCTATGCCCTCTTGCAGAGAACTTGCACATGAAACTTGCTGGAACTGTGTGGCTCTCACTCACACACATTACAGATTCACACCCTCTAATACATTCTTGGCCAGTGCCCATCCAAAGCAGTGCCACAAACAGCAGTGTGTAAACAGCCATCCAAAGTGACCCCTGCCCTGGGGAAAGAGAGAGATAAACACACACACCAGTTACACTATGAATCTAGCTGTGGGCTGAGAGTAGACAGCTGTTCTGATCACAGTACTTGTGATGGCTTATCAGGGAACAACACAGGGAAAACATCCAGAAGTTTAGTGCTACTGCATTGCTGGCAAACACCTGGGCTGATTCAACTCAAGACCAAGAGAGCACCAAACTGGTCCACTAACACCAGAGGAAACAAATACTGCAAAAATAGGCAAAGAAAGCCACTGTAGACAACTGGATTGAAGGAAAAAGTGGTTCAGTCATGACAATAGGGCATAAACAACACACACACAGGAGACACTCCTGACTTCTTCTTCATAAGGCCACTGTATTAAAGATAGGATCTGTAGCTGACTTTCCTAACACAGAGAAACACAGGGTTAGACAAAATGAGAAGACAGAGGAATATGTCCCAGATGAAAGAACAAAACCAAAGCATGAGGCATAAGTGAAAAAGAGATAAATAATATGATTATAGAGAATTTCAAGTAATGATCATGAATATACTCAATGTATTTGATAAAAATGTGGAGGACATCAATGAGACTCTTAGCAAAGAGATAAAAAAAATCAAAGATGAAGGACACAATAAATAAATTAAAAATGCACTAGATGAAACAAATGCCAGTGCAGAGGAAGCAGGAGAATGAATCAGTGACCTGGAGGACAGAATAATGAAGAATAATCAAGTTGAGCCTGTGAGAGAAAAAAAGTATGCAAAATGAGAATAGATTTAGGGAATTCAGTGAGAATATCAAGTGTAATAACATTCAGGTTACAGGGATTGCAGAGGGGAAGAGAAAGAAAAAGAAATAGAAAATTTATTTGAAGAAATACTAGCTGAAAACTTCTCAAATCAGGGAAGGAAACAGAAATTCAAATCAGGAAGACATATAGATTCACCATATTCCCCAACAAAATGAACCCAAGTAGGTTCACACCAGCATGCATAGTAATTAAGATGGCAAAAAGTAGTGATAAAGAGAGAATTTGAAAAGCGGTAAGAGAAAAGAAACAGATACATACAAGGGAAATCCAATAAGACTGTCAGTGCATTTTTCAGCAGAAACTTTGCAAGCCAGAAGAGAGTGGCATGATATATTCACAGTGCTGAAAAGAAAATAAATTAGTAAGTAAGTAAGTAAATAAATAAATAAATAACTGCAGCCAGTAATACTCTATCCAGCAAGGATATCCTTCAATAGAAGAGATAAAAAGCTTTCTAGACAATAAAAGTTAAAAGAAATCATAACTGCTAAACTACCCCACAAGAAATCTTTAGGAGAAATCTTTGAATTGAAAGGAAAAAAGTAAGCAAGAGTAAGGAAAGAAGTAAACACAAAAGCAGTAAAAATAAATGTGTCTGTGAAAAATCAATCAAGAGAAACACAAAACAAAATGATATTCAGTACCTTACCATATATCTAAAATGTGGGCAGGAGCTGAGTTACAAATGCATTCAAACTTAAACAACCATCAACTTAATATAGAATGCCATATGCAACATATGTAATATGCAATCCTAATGGTAACTATATGCAAAATCCAGTAAGAAATATGCAAAGGAAAAAGAAAAAGAAATCCAAGCATATTACCAAAGAAAGCCTTCTTATCATGAAAGAAGAGAGCAATGGAAGAAAAAATGGAGAAAAACAACCATAAAACAGAAAACAAAATGACAATGAATACATACCTATCAAGAATTACTTAGAACATAAATACATTAAAAGCTCAGATCAAAAGACATAAGCTGATGGAATGAATAAAAAAGACAAGACCCAACTGTATGTTTCTTAGAAGAGACTTATTTCAGACCTAAAGAAACAAGAAGATTGAAAGTAAGAGGATGGAGAAACATTTAACATGCAAGTGGATATGAAATGAAACACAGGGTAACAATTCTTAAGCAGAAAAAAGAGACTTTAAAACCCAGACTATAACAAGATACAAAAAGGATACTATATGATCATTAAGGGGACAACGTAACAAGATGTAACAATTATAAATATTTGTGCACCCAACATGGAAACACTCAAATACATCAGTTAATAACAAACATAAAGGAAATAATTGATAATAATACCATAATAGTAAGAGACTGTAACATCCCACTTATGTCAATGGACAGATTACTGAAAGAGAAAATTAGCAGGAAGCAATGGCTTTGAATGACATATGGGCCCAGATGGATTTAACAGACATACTGAGAATATTCTAATTGAAAACAATAGAATACACATTATTTCAAGTGCACAAGGAACATTTTCCAGCATAGGTTACATATTAGACCACAAAATAAGTCCCAAGAAATTCAAAAAGATTTACCAATGCTATGAAACTAGAAATCAACTACCAGAAAAAATCTGGATGGAGCATAAATATATGGAGGTTAAATAACATGCTACTGAACAATGAATGGGTCAACCAAGATATCAAAAAGGAAATAAAATAATACACTGAGAAAAATTAAAATTACAAACAACAACAACAACAACAACAAACAGTGATCCAAAAATCACTGGGATGTATCAAAAGCTGTTCTAAGAGGGAAATGTGTAACATTACAAACCTGCCTTAATAAGAAAGAAAAATCCCCAGGAAATAACCCAAACCGACACCTAAAGGAGTGAGAAAATAGAAAAGCAGCAGCAGCAAAAAATCCCCAAACCAGTAGAAGGAAGGAAATTATAAATACTAGATCATAAATAAATGAAATAGAAACTAAAAAACAAACAATAGAACAGATCAATGAAACCAGGAGCTGATTCTTTGAAAAATCAGAAAAATTAATAAACCCTTACCCAGTCAATTAAAAAAAGAAATGACTCAAATAAGCAGAATTAGAAGTGGAAGAGGGAAAAAACTGACACCACAGAAATACAAAAAATTATAAAAGAACATTATACAAGTTTACATGCAAACTGGATAATCTAGAAGAAATGAAAAGAAAAAAAAAAGGAAAACAAATAACTTACCAAAACAGAATCGGGAAAAATTACATTAAAAATTTGAACAAATTGGGGTGCCTGGGTGGCTCAGTGGGTTAAGCCGCTGCCTTCAGCTCAGGTCATGATCTCAGGGTCCTGGGATCAAGTCCTGCAATGGGCTCTCTGCTCAGCAGGGAGTCTGCTTCCTCCTCTCTCTCTCTCTGCCTGTCTCTCTGCCTACTTGTGATCTCTCTCTGTCAAATAAATAAATAAAATCTTTAAAAAAAATTTTGAACAAATTACCTGTGATAAAATTGAATCAGTAGTCAAAAATTCTCAGCAAACAAAAATCCAGGACCAGATGGCTGCATGGGTAAATTCTACCACACACTGAAAAAAGAGTTAATACCCATTTTTTCAAAACATTTCCAAAAAACGGAATAGGAAGGAAAACTTCCAAGTTCATTCTATAAGGTCAGCATTATCCTGATTCCAAAAACCATATAAAGACACCACATAAAAAGAGAACTACGGGCCAATATCTCTGATGCACAAGGATGCAAAAACCTTCAATAAAAAGAATAGAAAACCAAATCCAACAATACATTAAAAAAATCAGTCACCATGATCAACCGGATTTATTCCTGGTTTGCAAGTTTGCTTCAATATTCCCAATCAATCATCATGATGCATCACATCAGAGAGAGAAAGAATAAAAAACATATGATCATTTCAATGGATGCAGAAAAACATCTGACAAAGTACAACATCCATTTATGATAAAAACCCATAACAAAGTAGGTTTAGAGGGAACTTACCTTAATATAATAAAGGTCTTATATAAAAAATCCATGGCTAGCAACACACTCAAGGTGAAAAACAGAGATTTTCCTCTATGGTCAGGATAAGGATGTCCACTCTCACCACTTTTATTTAACATAATACAAGAAGTCCTAGCCACTGTTGTCAGACAACAGAAAGGAATAAGAGACATTCAAACTGCTAAAGAAGAATTAGAGCTTTCACTATTTGCAGATGACATAACATTATATACAGAAAACCCTAAAGACTTCACCTAAAAACTAATAGAAACTGAGGAATGCTTTCTATAATCAATGTAGAGAAATCTGTTGGATTTATATAACTAATAATGAAGCTGCAGAAAGAGAATTAAAGAAAACAATCCCATTTACAAATGCACCAAGAATAATATTTATAGCCATAAACCTAACCAAAGAGGTGAAAGACTTGTACTCTGAAATTATAAGGCACCAATGAAAGAAATTGAAGATGACATGAAAGACATTCCATGCTCATGAACTGGAATGTCAAATATTGTCGAAATGTCTATACTGCCCAAAACAATCTATAGATTTAAGGCAATCCCTATCAAAATACCAACAGCATTTTTTACAGAACCAGAACAAACAATCCTAAATTTTGTATGGAACCATAATGCATTTCAAATAGCCAAAGCAATGTTGAAAAGAGAAGAAAAAAAAAAAAAAAAAGAAAACTGGAGCTATCATGATTCCAGATTTCAGGTTATATTACAAGTTAGGTTTTAATTTTAGTAATCAGAATAGTTCATATGGGCAGAAAATAAACACATAATTCAATGGAACAGAATAGAAAACCCAGAAATAAACACACAATTATATATTCAACTAATTCTCAACAAAGGAAGCAAGAACATTCAATTGAAAAAACAATATTTTCAATAAATAGTTTTGGGAAAATTGGACAGCTACATGCAAAATAATGAAAGTGGACCACTTTCTTACACTATACACAAAAGTAAACTCAAAATGGATGAGATACTAAATGTGAGGCTTGAAACCACAAAAATCATAGACAGCAAAGGTAGTAATGACTCTGACATCAGTCATAACTTTTTTCTAGGTATCTCTCCTGAGGTAGGGGAAATAAAAACAAAAATAAAATATTGGGACTGCATCAAAAGAAAAAGTTTATACACAGCTAAGGAAACAATCAAACTAAAAGGCAACATACTGAATGGGAGAAGATATTTGCAAATGACATATCCAATAAAGGGTTAGTAACCAAAATTTGTAAATAACTTTTACAATTCAATACCAAAAAGCCAATGAATCCAGTTTGAAACTGGGCAGAAGATATGAACATATATTTCTCCAAAGAAGACACATAGTTGGACAACAGATATTAAAAGGTGCTAAACATCACAGATCATCAGTGAAATGCAAATCAAAATCTACAATGAGATTTTACCTTACACCTGTCAGAATGGCTAAAATAAAAAAAAAAATACAAGAAACAACACGTGTTGGTGAGGATGTGGGGAAAAAGGAATTCTACACTTAGAGGAAATGCAAATTAGTGGATCTTCTGTGGAAATCAGTATGAGGTTCCTCAAAAAATGAAAAATAGATCTACCCTATGATCCTGTAATTGCACTACTGTGTACTTACCACCCTCCCCTCAACAAAAAACCAGTAAGCCAAAGGGATACATGTGCCCCTATGTTTATTGAAGCATTATTTACAGCAGCAAATTATGGAAGCAGCCCAGTGTCCACCAATAGATGAATGGATAAAGAAGAAAAAGAAGAAGTAGTGTGTGTGTGTGTCTATATATATATATATATATATACACAAATATATATATTTATAAAATTCATTCATAAAAAATGAATAAAATATTGCCATTTGCCAAAGCATAGCTATATGTAGAGAGTATAATGCTAAGTGAAATAAGTCTATTAGAGAAAACAAATACTATTCCACTCATATGTGGAATTTAAGAAACAAAACAAATGAACAAAGAGGGAAAAATAAAGATAGAAACCAAAAAACACTCTTAGCTATAGAGAACAAAGAGATGGTTACCAGAAGGAAGATGGGTGAGTGATTGGGTGAAATAGGTGAAGGGGATTAAAAGTACATGTATCAGGTTGGAAAATGGTGGCATAGTGGAAGGACCCTAGGTGTATATTGTCTGAAGATTATATAGGCCACATCAAAGAAGGTAGTAAGTGTGGAGACAAGATTTGAGAGAGAAGTGAACTGTGGCTAAGAACTGTGGATAGAAGGGTGAGAAACAGACTAACACAAAAACAAGTGCACAAGGAAAATAAATCTCCATAGCAATAAGCTTGAAAAAAAAAAGGGGGGGGGGAGGGGAGTTGAATAAGCAACCAGAGAGGCTTAAAATTTGGAGTTTTAAAGGCCAAAGGGCTTGGCTGGATAGAGTCCAGAGGGTATGGCACTGCTCTGGGACAGAAAGTGGGCAAACAATACATACACATACAGCATGGAAAGAGTTAACTGAAGAGGTCCTAAGGTGTAGAGTAGAGAGGTTATTTGCTCAGTTTTGACATATTTCAGCAAGGTAACATTCACAGAGAGACCCCTCTGGGAGCAAAAGTACTGGCCAGCACCATTTCCATCCCACTAAGAACGCTAAGTGTAAGCATGAAGCCAATCTGAGGGAGCCAACATAATGCCAACACTTGCTACCAAACTTGCTTACACCAATCCCTAGTGCCCTGCACTCTGGTTTTCTCTCTTGCTTCAGTCTCACCATGGTACCCCAAAGACCAACTCAATCCCTGGTCATACCTCAACACCTGATTTAGGAACTACATGTATCTTTGATTCCAGCAGTGGCGGTGACATTTTGCAAGCAGACCTGAGCACCCTAAGTTAAAATGCACCATATTCAGGCAAGATACCAAATACTGCCCACAACAAGCAGAAAGCCTCTGTGGATGACTGGCCTGAAGGATAAAGTGGCCAAGACAAAACTGGAGAGCACACACGGAACACATTAGAGACACTCTTGGAAAAGCCAGGCCCTGGGGAACAGGGGACACTACATGGCAGGGCAATATAAATCTCTACATCATAGGGCCATTACCCTCAAGAACGGGAAATGTAGCTGACTTTTCTAACATACAGAAATAGGCACACTTAGACATACTGAGAAAACAGAGAAATTTATTCAAAATGAAAGAAGACAATGAGGCCACAACCAGAGATCTAATTGAAACCGATATAAGTAACGTGCTTGATAGAGAATTTAAAGTAATGATCATAAGGAAAACCACTGGACTTAAGAGTGGAAGGCATGAGTGAGACCCTTAGCACAGAGTCAAAGAATAAAATAATAGAGACAAACTTCTCAATAAAAATGAGAAATATGCTTGATGAAACAATTAGCAGGATGGAAAAAGCAGAGGAACAAATTAGTGGTCTAGAAGACAGAGTAATGAAAAGTAATCAAGCTGAACAAAAGAGAGAAAAAAGAATTTTACAGAATGGGAATAGCCTCAGGGAAATTAGTGACTCAATCAAATATAATAAAATTCATATTACAGAAATCCTAGAAGAAGAGAGAGGAAAGGTAATCTAACAGTCACCATATATCAAAAACCACTAATAAATATATAAGGAATAAAAAGGAAGATACAAAAATATCACTAAAGAAAATCTGAAAACCACAAAAGAGAGAAAGACAAGAAAGGATCAGGGGAAATATTCAGAAAAAAAAATCACAAAACAAGTAATAAAATGCTAATAAATATATTATTATTTGTTGGAGAGGATGTGAAGAAAGGGGAAGCCTCTTACACTGTTGGTGGGAATGCAAGTTGGTGCAGCTACTTTGGAAAACAGTGTGGAGATTCCCAAGAAATTAAAAATAGAGCTACCTTATGATCCTGCAATTGCACTACTGGGTATTTACCCTGAAGATACAGATGTAGTGAAAAGAATGGCCACATATGCCCCAATGTTCATAGCAGCAATGGCCACAATCGCCAAACTGTGGAAAGAGCCAAGATGACCTTCAAAAGAAAAGTGGATAAAGAAGATATGGTCTGTATATACAATGGAGTATTATTCCTCCATCAGAAATGATGAATACCCAATTTTTGTATCAACATGGATGGGACTAGAGGAGATTATGCTGAGTGAAATAATTCAAGCAGAGAGAGTCAATTATCATATGGTTTCACTTACTTGTGGAGCATAAGGTATAACATGGAGGACATTAGGAGAAGAAAAGGATAAGTGAATTGCAGGAAATCAGAGGGGGAGATGAACCATGAAAGATTATAGACTCTGAGAAACAAACTGAGGGTTCTGGAGGGGGTAAGGGGTTATGTGAGCCTGGTGGTGGGTATTAAGGAGGGCACATATTGGGACGCCTGGGTGGCTCAGTGGGTTAAAGCCTCTGCCTTCGGCTCAGGTCATGGTCCCCGGGTCCTGGGATCGAGCCCCGCATCGGACTCTCTGCTCAGCAGGGAGCCTGCTTCTCCCCCTCTCTCTACCTGCCTCTTTACCTACTTGTGAACTCTCTCTGTCAAATAAATAAATAAAATCTTAAAAAAGAATTCCATTAAAAAAAAAAAGGAGGGCATGTATTGCATGGAGTACTGGGTATGGTGCATAAACAATGAATCTTGGAACACTGAAAAAATAAAATAAAATAATAAAATAAAATAAAATATTAGCAAACCAGATCCAATAGTTCATGAAAAAAATCATTCACCACAATCACATGGGATTTATTCCTGGGTGGCAAGCGTGCTTTGATATTCACAAATCAATGTGACACATCATGTGTCCACCAAAATAAAACTGCTAGAACTGATAAATCAATTCAGTCGAGTTGCAGGATACAAAATCAATGTACAGAAGTCTGTTACATTTACATACACTAATAATGAAGTATCAGGAAGAGAAATTAAAAATGTACCAATAATAATTTAACTACTGGATATTTACCCAAATAATACACAAACGCTTATTCAAAGGGACACACACAACCCTATGGTTATTGCAATTTTCATAATAACCAAGATAGTAAAGCAGCCCAAGTGTTCATCAATTATAGAATAGATAAATAAGGAGTAATATATTTATACAATGGAATATTAATCTGACATAAAAATGAGATCTTGTCATTTGCAAAGACATGGATAAAGCTGGGAAGTATTATGCTAAGCAAAATAAGTCAGGGAAAAAGAAATAGCATATGGTTTCACTCATGTGGAATTTAAGACATAAAACAAAGGAGCAAATAAAAAAGAGAGAGATGAATCAAGAAACGGACTTTAAATTTTAGAGAACAAATTGATAGTTATAAAAGGTATGTGAGTGAGGGATGGGTTAATTAAGTGAGGGGATTAAGAAGGTCTCTTGTGATGAGCACTGGGTGATGTATGGAATTGTTGAATCACTATATTGTAAACCTAAACTAATAAAACACTGCATGTTAACAAAAATAAAATAAAAAAGTACACTTATCTTGATGAACCCTGAGTAACATATGGAATTGTTGAATCACTATGTTGTGTACTTGAAATGAATATAACACTATATTAAACACTGTATTAAACACTGGAATTAAAATAAAATAAAAATAAAAATTAAGAAAAATAAAACTGAAGGGTGAAAAAGAAATTTAAATGGTTAGTTTTCCTTTCCCCCTGTCCTAAGTCTGAGGGGATTTTTTTTGTGACCTTCCTTGGGAGAAGCTGGTAGAGTTCCTGGAGGTAACACTCACCAAAGTGTAGGGTCCTCTTAAAATGTGTACCTCTGTAAGTTTTTAACCCTATAGCTTGTCCACACTGATCCTCTGGCAATTTGTCAGTTATGGTTCAGGTTTTGCTAGCCCAGTACTGGTTCCCATGTAGGTTCCTGCCCATGGATTTCTGCCTATTAAATTGTGATTCTCTGTGTTCTCCTGTCTCTGCAATTTTTCAGGCAGTCATTTGCCCTGTGACCTTAGTTCTCTAACGGATCCACAAAGAGTTATTGATTTTTCAGTTTTTTTCAGCTTCTAACTTTTTGTTATGATGGAGTGGGAATTTCCAAGCACCTTACACACTGGACTAGAAATCAGAAGTCCCTTCATTATTGTTTTAATTTGCATTTCTCTGGTGAGTAATGAAGTTAAATATCTTTTCATGTCCCTATTTGCGATCTGTATATCCTCATTGGCATAATTCTATCTATCATCTATCTATCTATCTATCTATCTATCAATCATCTATTTATTTATTTTCACCAATTTTCCAAGTGAATTTAAAAAAATTATTGAGTTTTGAGAGTTATTTATATAGTTTTGATAATTCTTCTTTGTTGGTGTTGATTTGCAAGCATTCTCTCCCAGCCTGTAGTTTTTCTTTTCAACCTCTTAATAGAGTCTTTCACACAGAAAAATATTTTAATATTTATGAGATCCAATTTATCAATGTTTCCTTTTTTATCATGTTTTTAGTGTCAAATCTAAGAACTCTTTTCTTAACCCTAGATCCCATAGATTTTCTCCTAACCTTTTTCTAAAAGTTTTATAGTTCTATCACTTGCATTTAAGTCCCTGATGCATTTTGAGTTCATTTTGTATAAGGGGTAAAGTTGAGATCAATGTTTATTTATATTTGCCTGTAGATGCCTAAGTGTTCAAATAGCTTTTGTTTTAAAGGCTACCCTTCTTCATTGAACTGTTTTGAATCTCTATAAAAAATCAAGTGGACATATATGTGTTTGTCTATTTTGGAGTTCTCTATTCTGTTCCATTGATCCATGTGTTTATTCCTCTAGCAATACTGCACAGGTCTTATTACTAGGTCTATAGGTGGTGTAGGAATTGAATAGATTGATTCCTTCAATTTTATTTCTCTTTTTTTAGATAGCTTTAGCTCTTCTAGCACTTGTGCCTACTATATAAATTTTAGAATAAATTTTAAATAGACATACAAATTTACTGAAAATGTAATAGAAATTATATTAAAGTCATATGTTAATTTGGAAGAATTGACATCTTTATAGTATTGAGTCTTCAATTCCATGAATGAAGTGTCTCTCTTAATTTGGACCTTCTTTGATTTCTTTATCAGCATTTTCTAATACTCAGCACACAGATCTATGTTCTTGTTGTTTCATGTTCTTTGGAGTAATACAAGTGATATTGTGTTTTTCATTTTCTTTTTTTTTAATTTTTAAAAAGATTTTTATTTATTTATTTGACAGACAGATCACAAGTAGGCAGAGAGGCAGGCAGAGAGAGAGAGAGAGAGAGAGGAGGAAGCAGGCTCCCCACTGAGCAGAGAGCCCAATGCGGGGCTCTATCCCAGGACCCTGGGATGATGACCTGAGCCAAAGGCAGAGGCTTTAACCCACTGAACCACCCAGGTGTCCCTGTTTTTTCATTTTCTTTTCCACATGTTCATTGTTAGTATATAGAAGTACAATTGATTTTTATTTGTTGATTTTGGTGAAGTCATATTAGTTCTAGGAGTTTTTGGTTTTGGTTTTTAAATTCCTTGGGTTTTTCTACATGGACAGGCATGTTAACTGCAAATGGAGTTAAGTTTTATTTTCTCCTCTCAAATATGTATTTCCCTCTTTCTTTTCATTTTTTTGGCCTTATTTCAGTGACAAAAAATTATACATTATTATGTAGATTTAAGAGTGATGAGAGTAGACATCCTTGCTTTTTTCTTAATGGAAAAGGAGAAAACTCTATCTTTTACTATTAAATATAATACTAACTATAGGATTTTGAAGGTGCTCTTTATCAAGTTGAGGAAATTCTCCTTTACTCATAATTTGTTGGGAGTTTGATTATGAATAAATGCTGGATTTTGTCAAAGCCTTTTTTTTTTTTTTTTTTTTTTGCATCAACTGATATATGATTTTTCTTTTCTTGTCTGTTGATGTTATGAATTGCATTGATTGTTTTTTAAATGTCAAACCAACTTTTTATACTTGGAATAAGTCCTTCTCGGTCATGTTGCATGTTTTTGAAAAATACATTGTTGGATTACATTTGCCATAATTTAATGAGTTTCTTTTTTGTTTTGTTTTGTCTTTGTTTAAGTTCATGAGACATCTTGGTCTGTACTTTAATTTTTGTACTGCCTTTACTGCCTTTCTCTAGTTTTTACAGGTCTCATAAAGTGAGTTTGAACTTATTTCTTCCTCTTCTGGAAAAGATTGTTTAAAATTCATGTTGATTCTTCTTTAAATGTTTGGTGGATATTCCCTGTGAAGCCTGAAGATTTCTTTTTCAGAAACTTTTCAATTACAGATTCAGTTTCTTTAATGACTACAGGGCTACCTAGGTTGTCTATTTCATTTGCTCAAATCTTGATAGATTGTAATTTTTGAGGAATTTATTGATTTCTTCTGAGTTTCCTAATTTATGAGTGTAAAGTTGTTTGTAAGATTATTTTGTTATTATTTTAATGACTAGAGGATCTGTAGTGATATCCTCTACTTCATTTCTGATATGGTAATGCCTTCCTTATCATTGTCATCAATTTTATTGATATTTTTTAAAGAACAAGCTTTTGTTTCTTTGTTTTCTCTATTATTTCACAACAGTCATATGGAAACCAAAATTGAAAAAAAAATGAACAATTGATATTTCAATCTCATTGATTTCAGTTCTCATCTTTATTATTTGATGCTTTCTGTTTGTTTTGGGTTTATTTTGCTCCTTTATATCTTGTTTTTGATATTGAATCTTGTATTAATTTGTGACATTTCTTTATTTATAATGTTAAGTATTTAGTGTTATAAAATTCCCTCTCAATATTGTGTTACTAGCATCCCACAAATTTTAATATTTTGTGTTTTCATTTTCATTTAGTTCTGTGTATCTTTGTGTTTCCTTTGGGACTTCTTTTTTGCTTTTTCTTTAAGTTTAGTTTAATTTCCAAGTGTTTGATGATTTTCCTATTGTGTTTCTCTTTCATTGATTTCTAGTTTGATTTTATTATGGTTGGAGAACATAATCTATATAATCTCAATTATTCTTTTACATTTATTGAGTCTATTTTATGATCCAGGATGGTCTCCTTTGGTGATTATTGCTTATGAACTTGGAAATAATAATATATATTCTGATATTGTTGAGTGGACCTTGGTCTATAAATATCAACTACATTTGGTTAGTTCATGGTATTATTCAGTATTTTTCATATCCTTGCTATTTTGTCTGGCAGTTCTACCAATATAGGTGGTTGGGTGTTGAAATCCCCAATCAAAATTATTTTTTAAAATTTGTAAATTTCATATAAAATCCAAATTTATTCTGTTTGTCATTATTTTGCCGGTACATTATGTAGGTACTTTGTTGGGCTACTGGATAATCAAATTGTGATCCTGGTTATAAAACCATATTTAAGACTCCCAATTTAGATGATTAATGACTATAATGGACTTGGTTCTAATAAAATTTTAAAGAAATTTTTAATTGCTTAAATAGCAAGAAATCTTATATCTTGATTATTTTCAATTATTTGCAAGATTTTTAAATTTTTTGAAGGTTTTGAAGTTCAAACTATATATTTTTTTACTTTTTAACTTTAAATCACATTTTATCATTAGATCTTCTTTATGATTATTGATATGATATTTGTAAACTTTCTGACTAGAGTTGGGATATTTTGGCCACAGAAAATTCCAATGCAAATTTGTATTTATCTGCTTATATTTTGTGCATCATCTTTATTTTCCAAGCTTAATATGAACATCAAAATTAGTCCTCATGAAAATCATTTACATTGTTATTAGAATATGCTCTAGACAACAAAACCAGTAAGTCATGTACTATCATTACCAAACACTCAAGATAGCTTTGCAAGTTTACTAATTGCACTAGGCATATCAAATCCATTGATTTAATCATGTCATATGTCTTCTCAAAACCTTGCAGTTGTTATTAGTCAGCTTGGAAAGAAATATTTATTGACAATATATCATGCTCCAGTTTCTTAGCTGTTATTAAGAAAGAGGAACAGGACCAGTGTCACCAAGATGGTGATATAGGCTCTTCATGAGTTTGCTTGCCACTGAGAGAATCTTAAGGGTGAGGCTGAAGCACCTCCTGCACCCCTAAAGACCATGAAAGACTGCATTAGGTACATACTGACCACATTTCTCCATTCCCAGGCCAGCATAGCACCATAGGGAGAGGTTTCTCCTGGACCTCCACTACTTCCAGTGGGAAAAGAGAGCCCAAGTGAGACAATAAGCTTCTCCTGCAAGCATTGTGGATTGCTTTGAGGGGCATCATGGGAATTGTAGGGAAATCTCCCTAAAAATCCGAGTGTGAAGGAGAATGGGGAGGGCTTAAAACAATGAACCTGGGTAACTTGGTAGACAAATTTAATACCTGCAGTGCCCAAGTAGTAATACCAACCAGAGATTTTGTTCATCTGCAGAATCAAGTCATGGGTGCACTCTGACTAGGAAACTTGGCGGGGTGAAGATCTGTTTGATTCAGATCCTCAAGGAGCTTTGTTGGCCCCCAAGCTAGCATAGAACATTCATTAAGTCTAAATGATCATTGTTAATAATCTTATTAGATGACTTCAAAATTGAGTGCATATGATAAATTTTGACTTCATCAAATGTACTATTATTTTATAATAATTACCATTAATTAAAGCTACTTTAAAGTCTATAGCAAGTATCTCCTTTCCATTTTTACCTAATTTTTTTTAAACCAATATATTTTGAATGCCTCAAATATGGCTACTTTTCTTTCTGCTGTAAAGAAGTCCATGATACTTTTAATGTTGCATTTAATATTGTTGAAATATACAGGTTTACCCAATGAAAGTCTGCTCAATTTCTTGATATAATAATATATCAGTGATATTTTATTTATTGAATCTACTTATCTACATCATTTAAGGCCTAGTCTCTTTATACACATAACTACATAAGTAAACATTAAAGGGAAAAATGAAGTAAGAAGTCTTAATATTTCAACTAGCTGAAGCTGAATATCAAGATACTTAAATGTTTCTGGAAATTATATATCTATAAAATGCTTTTTATTTCTTCTTAGCAATGTAGCAGCTATAGGTGCCTTTTCAAAAGACAAATTGGAAAGGACGATTTATATAGATGCCTTGAAGAAGATTAAAGCTTATCAAAGAATCTTCCTAAGGTCACTACAAAGTGAAATTACAAGAGTGACTAAAATTATTAATCTATGCTACCGATATAGGAAAGACAATGTTAGGGTTCAAAGCCAACAACCAAGAAAGAATTCTTGAGATGTCTTTGGTGCAAAAAGGTGATTTTATTAAAGCACAGAAACAGGACCTGTCGGCAGAAAGACTGTATGTAATGGGGTCATGAAGAGTGGCCCATTATATACTTTCAAGTTGGGAGGGGGTTAGGGAGAGCATAAGTCTCTAAGGAATTATGGAAGCAAGGTTTCCAGGACCTTGAGGGGGCTAGCTATTATTGGGAAAATGCCATTTGTTGCCATCTAATAACACCTGAGTCATGAGACCCTTCAGATGTATATCGGTGGGTCATATGCTTGGGGTATGATTGCCAACTCCTATCTTGGAGGGTTTAGAGATAAAGGAAGTTTCCAAAGGAATTTTTATATCTTAGAGTAGGTTTACAAGATCCCAAGAGGGTCAAGGGTCAGACTAAGATTGCCAAAAAAGGCAAATACCTTAGGAAAGTATTAATATTGAGGTAGTTGAGTACCTAGAGGAATGTCACTCTACGTGTTTCAAGGACTTGTCAATGGGCTGTAGGTTGCAAGGAAATGTAATAATTTTTTTCTGCCTTTGTTTTCCACATCACTACCAAATGCAAATCAAGAAAGTGAACAACAGTAACTTCTCTAGGGTTTGCCTATTATCAGCTCTCACAGATGGGAGAGCATTGCATTTCAGATTCTCCCCACCCACACTGTGTCTTATAGTTATTCCAGTCACTTGTTAGTTTTATAATCTTTGGCAAATCACCTTATCTCCAAGTATGTTAACTTTTTAATCTTTAGTTTCTGTGGTGGTGGTAGAGTGATGTTTCAGGTAAACTAAGGACAGTTTTAAACTGTAGCTTATAGGGGCACCTGGGTGGCTCAGTGGGTTAAGACCCTGCCTTCGGCTCAGGTCATGATCTCAGGGTCCTGGGATCGAGTCCCGCATCAGGCTCTCTGCTCAGCAGGGAGCCTGCTTCCCTCTCTCTCTCTCTCTGCCTGCCTCTCCATCTACTTGTGATTTCTCTCTGTCAAATAAATACATAAAATCTTTAAAAAGAAAAAAAAAATAAAATAAACTGTAGCTTATATAACTCTACGGTATATATGTCACAAATCAATTATTTCTGTGAAATTGTTTCTATAAATTGTTATAAATTTTAGAGACCCTTATTTGAGAGGGTCTTAAAAGCTGTTTCTGTAATGATCCAAAAAAGTGGGAAGGAAACTATCATTGGAAAGCCTTGAACATCTCTTCATGCAGGGGTGTGCTATATCCTAATTTGCTCTGCCAAAATTTAAGATCTGAATCCTGATTGTGATGAGGGAGCAGAAGGCTGGTTGAAGACAAAGCATACACTGGCACTCTGAAACCTCCCCCACTCCCCACTCTTGGATGGGACATGTGTGACATTTTTCCAGGAATCTACCAAATATCTTAATGTTAATGCCTTGCTAGAGGGGAAAAACAAGCTTAACTTGACAAGGGCAAGGCCTTGGGTATCTCCTAGGTCCTCTTTAGCATATGCAAGTTCTTTTGAAATCTCCCTTTTTCTTCGCCTCCCAAGTGCCATAGTATATAAATCACCCCTCACAACCCAGGTGCAGCACGTCTTTCTGCCCACTGGTCCTGTCCCCATGCTTTAATAAACCACTATTTTGCACCAAAGACGTCTCAGGAATTCTTTCTTGGCCTTTGAACCCTAATGTCATCTTTCCTACATCAGTTGCAGAGGAGATCAGAGATCAGAAAACAAACCGATGTTCTCCCCATGGAACTGAGTTTCATTTGAGTTTTACAGAAAAAAGTATAAGATAGGCAATCATTTTTACTTTTTAGAAAGCTAAGCATATTAAAAATATTTTGCCTATTGATGCTATAGCTGCTGCAAGGTGGGCCACTTTGGTATGAACATTATTTGAGTTAAAAACAATCAAAATCCCATCAGATTCAGGAAAAGCCCTTTACCTCTCCCTCAACTGCCTGCTTATATTAGGAAGAGATCTATACAGGGAGACACCTCTTTACCTAAGAAACTTACCTACATAATAGAGCAACCTTTGTTTCCCAAACAGTTCCTTTCACGTTCTTGCTAATGACCTTTCTTGCTTTTGCATCTTTAGTCCTCTACCCCTCGCCTCAAACATCATGTTGCCTGACTGTTTTTGGAATTTCCATGTCTGTGTTGACTCCCCATACTTACACTATTAAATTTGACTTTCTCTTATTAATCTGTCTTATGTCAATTTGGCTCTTAGTCCTGATAGAAGGACCTTGTAGTTCTTCCTCCCTGAAAATGTTTCTTAGGGAATCAAAAAAGTATGGTAAGGTTACAACTTCTGATGAAAAGATATTGATCATCTATATATAAAAAATAAACGGGGGGCGCCTGGGTGGCTCAGAGGGTTAAAGCCTCTGCCTTCGGCTCAGGTCATGGTCCCAGGGTCCTGGGATCGAGCCCCACATCGGGTTCTCTGCTCAGTGGGGAGCCTGCTTCCTCCTCTCTCTCTGCCTGCCTCTCTGCCTACTTGTGATCTCTGTCAAATAAATAAATTAAAAAAAATAAATAAATGGAAGTCTTAGATATAGAAATGTTAGCAAAATAGAACACAACAGTTCTAATTTGCACATGTATATTTAACTATTAAATGCCATCTTCAACGTTTTTTCAAACTTTTTGGCTTTATTGTCTTTTTTGTTTTTAATGAGGTGGAATTTTATGTATATTCATATGTATATGCATATATATATGAGACAGTTGCAGTATATTGACAAATTTAGGCCCATAGATGAAATCTATCCTATCTCATCTTTTGTATAACCTGTAAACCAAAGATATTTCTTTAATGGTTTTTAATGGTCAAAATAAAAGCACAATATTTCATGGGATATGAAAATTATATGAAATTCAAATTTCAGCACTATAAATAAAATTTTATTGGAATACAGTTTCTATATTTACATCAGAGTTGAGTAGTTGTAACAGAAACTCAGAACCTGAAATAATTAATAGCTGGTTTTTTATAGATAAAGTGTTTTGGCCTGATTGCTTATGTATTTCATCTTATTTTCTCTCTCCTACAAATGGTTAAAAAACAAAAATGTTAAGATTAATTTGCAAAATAATTTGCTTTATTTACTATACACAAAGACTGGTATGCTGGCAACAGAACTGGAAAAGGACAAGATAGTAATGCTGGTTAATATATAGCATATTAAGAAGAGATGGTTTCCAAGCCAATGGAACTCCTCAAGATATGCTATTTTACAAAATAAAGCATCCATCTCCTTAAAAATATCAGATTGGTGCTATTTTGTTACTTGATTGAAATACAGAATGTAATCAAAAGAACAAATACAAAATATTTGTAAAAATATTCCATAATTTGTATTTTCAACTCATTCAAACTGGATTTTCCTCCTAGCAATTGGTTGAATTAATCTTTCTTACAGTGGTTTTACTGCCTTCTCTAAATATAGGCAAGTCATTTTTATTCATTAGTGTTCTGAAAGAAGAAATAAATAAGAAATACCAAAGAAAGAAAGAAAGAAAAAGAAATAGAAAAGAAATAAAGAAATACCAAAATTACTATAAGGTTACAATTTATGTGACCCTTAATTAAGTATATGGGGATTATTCATTGTATGCTAGAGAAAAGAGCACTGAGAAGATAGAAGATAAGGTTTCAGGCCTTAAGAATTAAAATCTTTAGGAGGAGTCAAGATGGCGGAGGAGTCAAGATGGCAGAAAAGTAGCAGGCTGAGACTACTTCAGCTAGCTGGAGATCAGCTAGATAGCTTATCTAAAGATTGCAAACACCTGAAAATCCATCGGCAGATCGAAGAGAAGAAGAACAGCAATTCTGGAAACAGAAAAACAACCACTTTCTAAAAGGTAGGACCAGCGGAGAAGTGAATCCAAAGCGACGGGAAGATAGACCCCCGGGGGGAAGGGCCGGATCCTGGCAAGCGGCGGAGCAAGGGCGCACAAAATCAGGACTTTTAAAAGTCTGTTCCGCTGAGGGACATCGCTGCAGAGGCTAAACCGGGGCGAAGCCCACGCGGGGTCCACGTGGCATCAGGTCCCGCAGGGTCACAGAAGGATCGGGGGTGTCTGAGTGTCGCAGAGCTTGCGGGTATTGGAATGGGAAAACCAGCTACAGAGACAGAGCTGACAGTAAGCTCACAGCTCGGTGTTACCTTGAACCGGTCGCAGGCTCGGTGAGCTTGGAATGCGGCCGGAGGTAAGGCAGATGGGAGTAACTGGGCGCTGTTCTCTGAGGGCGCACTGAGGAGTGGGGCCCTGGGCTCTCGGCTCCTCCCGGCCAGAGACCAGGAGGCCACCATTTGTATTCCCGTCCTCCGGAACTCTACGGAAAGCGCTCAGGGAACAAAAGCTCCTGAAAGCAAACCCGAGCAGATTACTCCCCCCAGTCCCTGCTAAGGGGGCAAAGACCCTTGAGAATCACTACAATAGGCCCCTCCCCCAGAAGATCAACAATAAATCCAGCCGAGACCAAGTTCAACTACCAAGGAGTGCGGTTTCAATACCAAGGAGAGCAGCAGAATTCCAGAGGAGGAGAAAGCAAAGCACAGAACTCATGGCTTTTTGCCTGTGATTTTTTTTTAGTCTTGCATTTAATTTAATTTTTTTCTTTTTCATTTTTTGTTTTTTTTCTCGCCTTCTGGTAAAATTTTTTTTTAACTTTTACCTTTTTCTTTTTTAACGTTTTTTAACTAGTTTATCTAATATATATATTTTTTCTTTTTTATATTTTTCTTATTTGTTTTCTTTTATTAAATTCTTTTCTTTTCTTTTTTCTTTTTTTTTTCTTCTTTCTTCCTTTTTGAACCTCTTTTTATCCCCTTTCTCCCCCCTCACGATTTGGGATCTCTTCTAATTTGGTTAAAGCATATTTTTGTGGGGTTGTTGCCACCCTTTTAGTATTTTACTTGCTCCTTCATATACTCTTATCTGGACAAAATGACAAGACGGAAAAATTCAACACAAAAAAAAGAACAAGAGGCAGTACCTAAGGCTCAGGACCTAATCAACACAGACATTGGTAATATGTCAGATCTAGAATTCAGAATGACAATTCTCAAGGTTCTAGCCAGGCTCAAAAAAGGCATGGAAGATATTAGAGAAACCCTCTCGAGAGATATAAAAGCCCTTTCTGGAGAAATAAAAGAACTAAAATCTAACCAAGTTGAAATCAAAAAAGCTATTAATGAGGTGCAATCAAAAATGGAGGCTCTCACTGCTAGGATAAATGAGGCAGAAGAAAGAATTAGTGATATAGAAGACCAAAAGACAGAGAATAAAGAAGCTGAGCAAAAGAGGGACAAACAGCTACTGGACCACGAAAGGAGAATTTGAGAGATAAGTGACACCATAAGAGAAAACAACATTAGAATAATTGGGATTCCAGAAGAAGAAAGAGAGAGGGGAGCAGAAGGTATACTGGAGAGAATTATTGGGGATAATATCCCCAATATGGCAAAGGAAACGAGCATCAAAATTCAGGAGGTTCAGGGGCGCCTGGGTGGCTCAGTGGGTTAAAGCCTCTGCCTTCGGCTCAGGTCATGATCCCGGGGTCCTGGGATCGAGCCCCGCATGGGGCTCTCTGCTCTGCGGGGAGCCTGCTAACTCCTCTCTCTCTCTCTGCCTGCCTCTCTGCCTACTTGTGATCTCTGTCTGTCAAATAAATAAATAAAATCTTTAAAACACACACACACAGACACACAAACAGGGTAAATCTTATCACCCCTTTCCAATAAGTGATTTCCTCAGAAACAGATGTTCAGATGATGTTAAAAAAAAAAATTCAGGAGGTTCCGAGAACGCCCCTCAAAATCAATAAGAATAGGCCCATACCCCGTCACCTAATAGTAAAATTTACAAGTCTCAGTGACAAAGAGAACATCCTGAAAGCAGCCCGGGAAAAGAAGTCTGTAACATACAATGGTAAAAATATTAGATTGGCAGCTGACTTATCCACAGAGACCTGGCAGGCCAGAAAGAGCTGGCATGATATTTTCAGAGCACTAAACGAGAAAAACATGCAGCCAAGAATACTATATCCAGCTAGGCTATCATTGAAAATAGAAGGAGAGATTAAAAGCTTCCAAGACAAACAAAAACTGAAAGAATTTGCAAACACCAACCCAGCTCTATAGGAAATATTGAAAGGGGTCCTCTAAGCAAAGAGAGAGACTACAAGTGGTAGATCAGAAAGGAACAGAGACCATATACAGTAACAGTCACCTTACAGGCAATACAATGGCCCTAAATTCATATCTCTCAATAGTTACCCTGAATGTGAATGGGCTAAATGCCCCTGTCAAAAGACACAGGGTATCAGAATGGATAAAAAAACAAAACCCATCTATATGTTGCCTCCAAGAAACTCATTTTAAGCCCGAAGACACCTCCAGATTTAAAGTGGGGGTGGAAAAGAATTTACCATGCTAATAGACATCAGAAGAAAGCAACAGTGGCAATCCTTATATCAGATCAATTAGATTTTAAGCCAAAGACTATAATAAGAGATGAGGAAGGACACTATATGATACTCAAAGGGTCTGTCCAACAAGAAGATCTAACAATTTTAAATATCTATGCCCCCAACGTGGGAGCAGCCAACTATATAAACCAATTAATAACAAAATCAAAGAAACACATCAACAATAATACAATAATAGTAGGGGACTTTAACACTCCCCCCACTGAAATGGACAGATCATTCAAGCAAAAGATCAGCAAGGAAATAAAGGCCTTAAAGGACACACTGGGCCAGATGGACATCACAGATATATTCAGAACATTTCATCCCAAAGGAACCGCAAAAGGAAGTTTGAAAAGAACCCAAATACATGGAGACTAAACAGCATCCTTTTAAAGAATGAATGGGTCAAATGGGAAATTAAAGAAGAATTGAAAAAAATCAAGGAAACAAATGAAAATGAAAATACAATGGTTCAAAATCTATGGGACACAACAAAGGCAGTCCTGAGAGGATAATATATAGCGGAACAAGCCTTTCTCAAGAAACAAGAAAGGTCTCAGGTACACAACCTAACCCTACACCTAAAGGAGCTGGAGAAAGAACAAGAAAGAAACCCTAAGCCCAGCAGGAGAAGAGAAATCACAAAGATCAGAGCAGAAATTAATGAAATAAAAACCAAAAAAACAATAGAGCAAATCAACAAGACTAGGAGCTGGTTCGTTGAAAGAATTAATAAAATTGATAAACCCCTGGCCTGACTTATCAAACAGAAAAGAGAAAGGACCCAAATAAATAAAATCATGAATGAAAGAGGAGAGATCACAACTAACACCAAAGAAATACCAACTATTATGAGAACATACTATGAGCAACTCTACGCCAACAAATTTGACAATCTGGAAGAAATGGATGCATTCCTAGAAACATATAAACTACACAACTGGACCAGGAAGAAATAGAAAGCCTGAACAGACCCATAACCAGTAAGGAGATTGAAACAGTCATTAAAAATCTCCAGGGCCAGACGGCGTCCCGGGGGAATTCTACCAAACATTTAAAGAAGAACTAATTCCTATTCTCCTGAAACTGTTCCAAAAAATAGAAATGGAAGGAAAACTTCCAAACTCATTCTATGAGGCCAGCATCACCTTGATCCCAAAACCAGAGAAGCATCCCATCAAAAAAGAGAGCTATAGACCAATATCCTTGATGAACACAGATACGATAATACTCACCAAAATACTAGCCAATAGGATTCAACAGTACATTAAAAGGATTATTCACCACGACAAAGTGGGATTTATTTCAGGGCTACGAGGTTGGTTCAACATGCGCAAATCAGTCAATGTGATACAACACATCAATAAAAGAAAGAACAAGAACCATATGATACTCTCAATAGATGCTGAAAAAGCATTTTACAAAGTAGAGCATCCTTCCTGATCAAAACTCTTCAAGGGCACATACCTCAATATCATTAAAGCCATCTATGAAAAACCCACTGCAAATATCATTCTCAATGGAGAAAAACTGAAAGCTTTTCCGCTAAGGTCAGGAACACGGCAGGGATGTCCATTATCACCACTGCTATTCAACATAGTACTAGAGGTCCTAGCCTCAGCAATCAGACAACAAAAGGAAATTAAAGGCATCCAAATCGGCAAAGAAGATGTCAAATTATCACTCTTCACAGATGATATGATACTATATGTGCAAAACCCAAAAGACTCCACTCCAAAACTGCTAGAACTTATACAGGAATTCAGTAAAGTGTCAGGATATAAAATCAATGCACAGAAATCAGTTGCATTTCTCTACACCAACAGCAAGACAGAAGAAAGAGATATTAAGGAGTCAATCCCATTTACAATTGCACCCCAAACCATAAGATACCTAGGAATAAACCTAACCAAAGAGGCACAGAATCTATACTCAGAAAACTATAAAGTACTCATGAAAGAAATTGAGGAAGACACAAAGAAATGGAAAAATGTTCCATGCTCCTGGATTGGAATAATAAATATTGTGAAAATGTCTATGCTACCTAAAGCAATCTACACATTTAATGCAATTCCTATCAAAGTACGATCCATCTTTTTCAAAGAAATGAAACAAATAATTCTAAAATTTATATGGAACCAGAAAAGACCTCGAATAGCCAAAGGGATATTGAAAAAGAAGGCCAACGTTGGTGGCATCACAATTCCGGACTTCAAGCTCTATCAAAAAGCTGTCATCATCAAGACAGCATGGTACTGGCACAAAAACAGACACATAGATCAATGGAACAGAATAGAGAGCCCAGAAATAGACCCTAAACTCTATGGTCAACTAATCTTTGACAAAACAGGAAAGAATGTCCAATGGAAAAAAGACAGCCTCTTCAATAAATGGTGCTGGGAAAATTGGACAGCCACATGCAGAAAAATGAAATTGGACCATTTCCTTACACCACACACAAAAATAGACTCAAAATGGTTGAAGGACCTCAATATGTGAACGGAATCCATCAAAATCCTTGAGGAGAACACAGGCAGCAACCTCTTCGACCTCAGCCGCAGCAACATCTTCCTAGGAACAACGCCAATGGCAAGGGAAGCAAGGGCAAAAATGAACTATTGGGATTTCATCAAGGTCAAAAGCTTTTGCACAGCAAAGGAAACAGTTAACAAAATCAAAAGAAACTGACAGAATGGGAGAAGATATTTGCAAACGACATATCAGATAAAGGACTAGTGTCCAGAATCTATAAAGAACTTAGCAAACTCAACACCCAAAGAACAAATAATCCAATCAAGAAATGGGCAGAGGACATGAACAGACATTTCTGCAAAGAAGACATCCAGATGGCCAACAGACACATGAAAAAGTGCTCCATATCACTCCGCATCAGAGAAATACAAATCAAAACCACAATGAGATATCACCTCACACCAGTCAGAATGGCTAAAATCAACAAGTCAGGAAATGACAGATGCTGGCGAGGATGCAGAGAAAGGGGGACCCTCCTACACTGTTGGTGGGAATGCAAGCTGTTGCAACCTCTCTGGAAAACAGCATGGATGTTTCTCAAAATGTTGAAAATAGAACTGCCCTATGACCCAGCAATTGCACTACTGGGTATTTACCCTAAAGGTACAAACGTAGTGATCCAAAGGGGCACGTGCACCCGAATGTTTATAGCAGCAATGTCCACAATAGCCAAACTATGGAAAGAACCTAGATGTCCATCAACAGATGAATGGATCAAGAAGATGTGGTATATATACACAATGGAATACTATGGAGCCATCAAAAGAAATGAAATCTTGCCATTTGCGACAACATGGATGGGACTAGAGCAAATCATGCTTAGCGAAATAAGTCAAGCAGAGAAAGACAACTATCATATGATCTCCCTGATATGAGGAAGTGGTGATACAACATGGGGGCTTAGGTGAGTAGGAGAAGAATAAATGAAACAAGATGGGATTGGGAGGGAGACAAACCATATGTGACTCTTAATCTCACAAAACAAACTGAGGGTTTCTGGGGGGAGGGGGTTTGGGAGAAGGGGGTGGGATTATGGACATTGGGGAGGGTATGTGCTTTGGTGAGTGCTGTGAAGTGTGTACACCTGGTGATTCACAGACCTGTACTCCTGGGGATAAAAATATATGTTTATAAAAAAAAAATAAAAAAAAATTTTTGTTAAGGCCAGGAGCAAACTACATTAAAAACACAGGGGTGAAACAAACAAACTGAAACAGAAAAGAGATGAATTTATCTGAAATGATTAGAGCAATAGCAAATTCCAAGTCTTTAGACTTTTTGACTTACTTATTACATATGGTCATAGTGGAAAATATTTTATAATTTGGTTTACTTAGATAAAGATTTAAATTAGTGTTAGGTTTAGAAATATTGATTAGATATCCCACAGAAAGGTAGTTTAATTATGGTGTGATTGGGGTTTAGGGGGGATAGGATGGTTCATATCCAAACATTTGTTGAGTGAGTGATTCTTCCCCTTAGGTAATAACTCACAAACATTCAAATTTTAGTCTCCATTGCCCTGCTACACCTCAATTTTGACATGTTATTTATGACATATTTATGACTTATTATGACCTATATTATTTGTTAGTGATTTGTTCATCTTTTTAAAGATTTTTATTCATTTGAGAGAGAGAGTGAGAGTGATCACAGAGAGAGATGGTGAAGTAGACTTGCCACAGAGCAGGGATCCCAATGTGGGGCTCTATCCCAGGACTCTGGAACATGACCTGCTGATTATTACGGTCTGTAATCAAAGGAGTGATACTGATACAAAGCGAAGGTCAAGCAAAGCTTTATTTTGTGCCAAGCTTTATTTTGCGCCAAGCATCAAGAATCAAACTGACCAGTCAGGGCTGCCTCTTGCAAAGAGACGACCCTTCCCAGCCTCACAGATGTACTTTTATAGAGGTAGTTTAGCTGGGCTGTACACAGGTGGCCAATGAAATTGCAATACACAGAGAAAACTGCACAGTCATTCTAGGTCTGCCACACACAAAAAAAACTGCTAGGTAACACACGGGTGGCCAATTGAATTTCAACTTACCCTAGTAGATATATGAGCGCCCCACTGATTGGATTTCTTCACCTGGCCTGACCCACTCTTCTATCTAGGCTTTGCAAGTAAGTTCCTCTGGGAGGGGCGGGGTCAATCTAAGTTCACTCCAGAAACACAAAATGACAACCAGGCCCTTACACTTATGTCGTCTGTATCAAAATAAGAATTGCTTCCATAGATGAGAGTTCCATGTTTCAACCAACATGGATTTGGCTGTAGTGTTAAGAATATCAATGTTTTTGGGATGCCTGGGTGGCTCAGTTGGTTAAGCGGCTGCCTCCGGCTCAGGTCATGATCCCAGTGTCCTGGGATCGAGTCCCACATTGGGCTCCTTGCTCGGCAGGGAGCCTGCTTCTCCCTCTGCCTCTAGCCTGCCACTCTGTCTGCCTGTGCTTGCGCTCTGTATCTCTCTCTCTCACTCTAACAAATAAATAAAAATCTTAAAAAAAAAAGAATATCAATATTTTTGAATAATGCTCAATTGAAAAAGCAGCTTTCTAAATTCTTTTTTTTTTTTTTGAGATTTTATTTATTTATTTGAGAGAAAGAGCACAAGCTGGGGGAGAGAGAAGGAGAAGCAGACTCCCTGCTGAGAGTGGACTTGGGGCTCTGATCCCAGGACCCTGGCCATCAAGACCTGACCTGGAGGCATATGCTTAAACAACTGAGCCACCCAGGCACTCCACAACTTTCTAAATTCTTATACTCCTCAGGGAACAATTCAGTTATAAATAAAGACTCCAAGGTTTAATGAAGCAAAGTAACAACCATGTTTTTTTCAGATAAATAATTTTTTCCAAGTATTAGGACAACACAATAAATTTTCTGATAGTTTAAGTTACTCATGCTTTCAGTTCATTTAACCTAGAAAATGTAGAAGTATAAATCTTTCATTTCTAATCCCCTAAGATACCCAACCCCAATAAAATAATAACTTTAAATTTCTGTTTCTTAATGCTTTTTATAGATTGACACTCAAAGTTACCTCTATCTAGCCCATTCCTTGGGCACTATTTTATTTTATAAAGTCTAATCATAGCCCCATTTGTTCTGTAACAGAGATTTGACAGTCTGTGGATATGGCTGCTATTTATTTGTAACACAGTAAGATATATTGTCAGCCCCTGGGTGAAAGTCATTAGTGACAGAACATATGTGTTTTCCTGTGCTGGGAGTAAGAAAAGAAAAAATGAGGGCTTTGCATGCTTTAGCTTAATATTTCTGTTTTGTCCACTAATGAAGCAAATTTCTAATATCTAATGTTTAAAGTAAAGAGCTCTGTTTTCCCACAGAATTTAGAGTGCCAGTTTTATCACTCAGTTTGAAGTAAATTTCCTTTCACTCTTCAAGGAGCATCTATTGGATTAGGCTGAGTCTGCAGGTTAAGGTTTTGATTAATTTTGAGATCACCCAAGTGAAATATGTGATATCTTCTGGTTATTTTCTTTGTGGTAGAATGGAGAAACTATTTGACAAGACAGTGGCATAAATTCTGGTAATTAGTCATCTAGATTAAAGATGCTTTTTAGCACAATTATATAGACTAGTAGGACTTGTGCCTCAGTAAGACCTGTAAAGCTACCCAGCATTCTTGTCTGAATTATCACTTCATACTATTTTAATTTCTTTTTCTCCCCCCATCTTTCTTTTTTTTTTTTTAGGCAAGCTTATCTTGGTAGTCACCATTATGGTGATAATAAAATATTGACTATTGTTATAATGGATGAAGAGTAGAAATTAATCCCTAACTTCTGCCAGTTTTACCTACAGTCTTTTAGCATCTGTCCACTCTTGCACTTCCCTCCACTATACTTCGACTATAAAACTGCCACCTTTGCACTTGTCTGGACTTGGGTAGAGCCTTCAAAAAACTCAGGATCCAAGCAATGGGGTCCCTTTCCAATTTTTTCTCCACCCTGAAGCAGAGTAGTATTTGATAAAACAAAATTTGGTCAGATCAACTACCTCCCCTTCCAAGAACTCTTTAATAAGTTCCAATTACTATTAGAATAAAAGACCTTCCCTGCCCCCATTAATCAATTAATCAAGTACTACATAGTCTTCCACTTATATGTAGAATATTTACGGAGTTCTATTCTAGGCAAGATCTTTGTAGTCTTGGACCTCACCTTGAATGGTATGGGATATGCTGTCCATGTCTCCGTCCTGCCCATGAGCTCCCCTTGCTCACTACACAGAGATTTCTTTCAGGCTCTTTCTCTTGCCTTGCTCTTCCTTTGTCACATGCACTTTCTTAATCTTTCTATTCTTTCAGTGGACCTCAGTTCCGGTGTTCCTCCTACAGTGTTCCTTCTACAGTTCCTCTGGTGTTCCTCCTCCTTGACTTTCCTAACTAGGTATCCTTGTAACTATATGTTGTCTTAGCCAATTATACTTCTCTATGATATTTTTATATGTACTTATGATTATTTAACTGTTATCTTACTCCACCAGTTTGAAGACAAATTTCTTGAGGTCAGAAGCCACTATCTTTGCCAGTCACCTTATTTCTGGTGCTTATCACAGGTCCTGGTGTACAAGAACCATCAATAAACATTTGTTGAGTGAGTGAGTCCTACTCCATAGGTAATAACCCATAAATATTCAGATTTTTGTCCCCATTGACATATATTATTTATGACATATATATGACATGTATTATTTGCTAGCAATTTGCTTTTTTTTTAAGATTTTAAGATTTTTACTTATTTGAGAGAGAGTGAGAGTGAGAGAGATCACAGAGGGAGAGGGTGAAGCAGACTTGCCGTGGAGCAGGGATCTCAATGTGGGGCTCAATCCCAGGACTCTGAGATCATCACCGGAGTTGAAGGCAGAGGCTTAACTGACTAAGCCACCCAGAGACACCTATTTGCTAGTGATTCAATATTCCATTAAGTAAACTGAAAAACTGCTAGGAAAAATAAATCTATCTATCCAATCTATCTATCATCATCTATCTGGTTATAAATATATATAAATTCAATAATTCATTTTTTCCTCTCCCATATTCTCTTTATTCTAGATTAATAATTGTTTATTCAACTGTTCTCAAAATATATGATTATAGATGATCAGTAGAGACTTAACCCTTTTTCCTCACTTTTTTTTTACGTAGAACTTTTCATCATATGCACCCCAGAATTCTGAATCTTCAGTGATTAGAACAATGTTGAGCCCATATAGATATTCCATAAATATTTATTATAGCAATAACTCATCCTCTTTGCCTTTTTTATATAATTAATTTTAAAATTGTATCTCATGTGGGGTGTCTTTTTCTATATTTTATTATGTGATATATATATATAATATACATATAAAATATTGTGAAATATAATGAAAGTATAACCTATATACTCATCACCTGATTTAAGAAATGGGTCACTTGCATTGAAGACCCATGTGTACTTATTCCATTCCCTTGCCCCTAGGCTTGATGTGAGTCCTCCTGAAGTGATATAAATTTTTTTTAGTTGTTTGGATTTTCTTTATAATCTTATTCCATATGTTTCTAGATGATGTATGATTTCATTATGTGCTTTTAAATTTGTAAAGGTGGTATACTGATACTATAAATGTTGTTGACTACTTGCTTTCTGAGTCATTCATGTTGGAATTATGTATCATTTAGTATTCTGAGAGAAAACAAAATGTATTTATTTGCTGTCTGGGCAAGGTTAAAAAGACAAAATGACTCTATTAAGGCAGGATAGCTCATTGAATAAGAGAAGAGAGGCTTGTATTCAAATGTTGGTTTCATTCCCTACTATTTAACACTAGGCACATCACGTATATTTTCTAGTGTCTCTGTAAGCTCATTTGTAAAATGGAGATATAACCATATTTACAAGTATATCCATATAAATTACATAGATCAGAGCTGCATATGGAATGAGCATTATCTAAATGTTAGCTGATTCTATTGTAATCATCTTTATCTTTATTATATCATCATCTTTTTCATCTTCATCAAATAATATTATCTTAATCTCTGTCATATGTATGTTTCTTATATTTCTACCTAAGTAATTCATATTTTGGTGCTATTGAAGATGGTACTATTTAAAAATATATTTATATAATTGTTTATTGCAAGTATATCAAAATACCTATTGTTTTTGTATATTGACCTTGTATCCTGTGATTTTGCTAAATTCAATTATAAGTTCTATTGTTTTCTTATAAATTCTTTGGGGCTATCCTCCTAAACAATCATATTCTCTGTGAATATGGAGAACGTTTTGTTTTATGTTTTCAAGTCTGTTTGTTTTTGCTTCATTTTTACCCTTGTTAGGACTTTCAGTATGATATCAAATAAAAATGTTAGAGTTGATATCTTTGTCTTGTTCTTAATTTTATAAAATCAATGGTGGTGGGTTTTTGTTTTTTTTTTTGGAAGCCCTTGATGTTTTTAAAGAGTTTCACTCCCTCCAACTCTAAGTTTACTATTTGTCATAAATGGATACTGAATTTTGTCAAATGCTTTTTTCCCACTGATTGATTGATTTTAGTTTTTATTCTTTAGTTTATCAATATTAAACTACATTGATTTTTAAATGTTAAACTAGCCTTGGATTTCCAAAATAAACTTAATTTAGTCATGATGGATACTCTTTGCTATATGTTGCTGACATTAATTTGTTGTTGTTTTGTTGAAGATTTTTGTGTGTGTGTGTTCATGAAGAATATTTATTAGAAGTTTTCTTATGATGTCTTTGGTGGATTTTGGTATTGGGAAAATGCTGGAATTATAAAATTAGTCAGAAATTTTCATTTTCTTGTCTAATTTCTGTAAATGATTGTGTAGAATTTATATTGTTTTTTTTCTTAAACATTTTGTACAATTTACCCATGATACCATTTAACCCTTAACACTGGAGGCTGTTTTATGTTTTTATTTCTTAGTGGGAAAAGTTTTAACTAATATTTAAATGTATATAGTAAGTTCTTCAGATGATCTGCTTCTTCTTAAGTAAATTTTGGCATTTTTATATCACTGAAGGAACTCATTTATTTCATCTAATTTATCTAATCATCTAATTTACAGGCATTTAAGTTGTATTTAGCATTCTCTTACTAGTGTCTACAATGATATTCCTTCTTTCATTTTTGGTAATTTGTATCTTCCATCTTTATTTCTTGAATAGTCTAGATAGAAGTTTATTATTTATATTGTTATTTTTAAACAACCAGATTTTGTCTGCATCTTTAAATTATGCTTTCTATTTTATTAATTTATACTATATAATATGTTGTTTTCTTACTTTTGCTTGCTATGGGTTCATTTAACTCATCCTTTTCTACTTTTTTAAAATTGAAGCTTGTTTTATTGATTTGAGACTTTTCTTTTTTCTACTATAATAATTTAACGTTATAGATGTTTCTCTATGAATTTCTGAAGCTGCATTCCACAAAATTTTGTTTTATTGTTGTTGAAATATTATATGACTTATTTTGAAAATTAGGCTAGGAATAACCTTGGTTTTGAAATGGAGGTTTATAACTTTTTTTTTTTTAGTTCCAAAATTCATCATTTATGCACCACACCCAGCGCTCCATGCAATATGTGCCCTCCTTAATACCCACCACCAGGCTCACCCAACCTCCCATCCCCCTCCCCTCCAAAATCCTCAGTTTGTTTCTCAGAGTCCACAGTCTCTCATGGGTTGTCTCCCCCTCCATTTCCCCCAACTCACTTCTCCTCTCCATCTCCCAATCCTCCATGTTATTCCTTGTGCTCCACAAGTAAGTGAAACCACTCTACTAAAATAACTTTTTTAAAGATTTTATTTATTTATTTGACAGACAGAGATCACAAGTAGGCAGAGAGGTAGGCAGAGAGAGAGAGAGAGAAGCAGGCTCCCCACTAAGCAGAGAGCCTGATACGGGGCTCAATACCAGGACCCTGGGATCAGGGCCCAAGCTGAAGGCAGAGGCTTTAACCCACTGATCCACCCACGGACCCCTACTAAAAGAATTTTTAAAAAAGAAGTGTCCCACAAGGACTTCTATTGTAATGTATTAGTATCCTTAGCTAGCATTCACAGTCTAGTCTAAGATCATATAAAAATTCATTTGCAATGTTTTGGTTGTGTCTTGAAGTAAAGTTGCTTATCTTCACTCTAAGACATTTTGCCATCTGTTCTTCCATGAGGTGCTATGGGATGGCTTAGCAAAACCTTGCACCAGTCAGAAACTTGATGGTTTCCGATATTTTTCTGAGACCTTTCTCAGAAAGTTAGGGAGGATCTGTCATTGCAATATCAACACTACCTGCAGCAATTTTGTATTGAGAATACAACTATACATTGATATTTATTTTCTCTTAGTATGTGGAAAATATTTTAACACTATCTTTTGTCTTTTATTACTGCTGTTGAGAGGTAGGTAATCTTTTTTTTTTTTTTCTTTCTTTTTTAAGTTCATTGTGAGTAAACTGTATTTTTCCTCTGGATACTTAAAAAAATTATTTTTGTCTTTCATGGTTTTCACTTAGACTAATACATTCTAAATGTGTACATCCTGCTATTTATCCTGCTATTAATACTTTGGATATTTTAATGGAGAATATATGACTTTCTTAAATTTTAGATAAGTTGCAGCCATTATTCCATGTTATTTATTCCTCATTCCTCAACACAAAGCACACAAAGCTCCATTTTTCTTTACCATTCCTTCATGTTTCCTATTCTTTCTTTCTTCTTTTTTTTGCTTTTGGTGTTACATTACATTCAGTTTTTCTGATTTTGACTTCTTCCTTATTAAATCTCCCTTTAATTGTATCTAATTATCAAATAACTTTTATTTTAGTTTTAAATTTCACTGTGTATGTATACACACACACACACGTAATTTATAGACCTTCTATTTGTTTTGATGTTTTTGTAATTTTTATTTTTAAGTTTTTTTTTTTTTCTTATGAATTTTCAGTTTGAGCAGTATTCAGTGGGGATATCTCATCTCCTTCACCTGACATTGGCTGGGTCAACTCAACTATGGTGATAGCATCTCCTTTTTTTTTTTTTTTTTGGCTAAGATTTTTCTCTGCCTAGGTGTCTTTATAGGGCAACTTGAATTCCCCAGAGCATTATGTCAGAATTTAAAGAAAAAGTGTGCCAAGAGACAGAAAGTGAAAGTTCCTAATTTTGCAAGGCCTGGGTCCAGTGTAGAACAATATTACCTCCACTGGTTAAGCAATCAGAGCTCAAATTCTCGGAGAAGACTTTAACTCCACCTTTCAAAGTAAAGTCAAAGAACTTTGAGGACATGTTTCAAATCTCCACAGATGCACTGATACGATACAATTTATTCCAGACTTCAAAAATCAGAGAAATACAGAATAAAGAAAGCTTTTTTAGAAACTTCAAAAGGACAGTTAGAATTGCTAAAAATAGCACTGTTGTCTGAAATACTGACCCTGGTGGTTCACTTTGGGCCACGTACATAATGATCAATATACATAATTCTATTTAATATTGTTTCTGCTAGAGTACCCCTGTCCCCTATTTTGTCTTTTGTGATAGTCTACTATTTTTAAGCTTAACAAGTGTTTATATACATGTATAAAAATATTTTACTTTTGTTTCTTCAAGAGCATTTCAGCATCCCTAGGAGCTCAGTGAATGTATGTGGATTGGTTGGAGAAACACAGACAGCAAGCACAGACAGTATAACACAACCTTTCAAAAGAGAGATCCATTGTTGAATGAGTGAAAATAGCAACAAATACAATTTGACAATAAAGCTCATTTTTGTTATGAAATACTTACAAAATTTCTTACAGACTTGCCACTAGAACTCTTTGATACTTGAGTACAGTTTAAAAAATAAAGAGGTATAATTTCTGCCAGGCAGCCATTTTAAAACCCTAGGAATGGATGGTTTTATGTCCAGATGAAATTTTCTAATTTCATTCTAGTTTGCCTTCTTTTACAATACAGCCTCTTGAGTTGGGAGTTCAAGTGCTAAATTTCATCTTGGACTTTATGTTTTCACTAAATTTAAAGATGGCTTTACAGTTGTCCTGCTGACAGGGCTTCAGAGACACAATTATAAAAAGGCAGTCAGTTGGTTGCATGATCAGGGAGAGCAAAACAGGGCTTTAGTGCAATTTAAAGCTGAGCATCCTGAAAAGAGCTCTCTGGAAATGACTCATAAATAGTTTCCAACAGGGCTCCAGTCAAATGATGACAAAAATCTTTTAAGTCCCAAATATGTGCAAATGAATCCCAATTTGGCTTTGAATTATGCTTTTCCTTTTATTTGATTCATTTTGAAAGTCAGCATAGTGTCATCATTGTTTCTTTCAGAAGTAGCAAATGCATCTAAAGTTGGACATATGGAATTATTGTGCTTCTGGTGGATGAATTAATCCCCCCAAAGCTTGAAAACTTAAAAGCCAAACTTTTGGCATATTTTCAGCTAGACTCTGAGGCATCAGACTAAGTGGATCTTAATTTAAATGCATGGATATAAATCTAATGGAGAAGGCTATTTATGCATATTATAAATTATTTGTGAACAGGGCATGAAATACAGTCTGAATTGTTTATTGAAAACCCACATTCAGGTATTCAGAGTGAAGTACTATGATTTGTTATGTATTCACTGCCTAAGCATTCTTTTTCCAGGGGAGAAGAAACACATTACCATATGCTAATCTAACCAGGTAGAAAATTATTTTGCAGACATACTGACACATGAAGACTGTTTCTCCATACACAATGACACTGCTCTTCAAGTATTGTTTTTTTTTTTTAGTTTTATTGAGCCCCCTTCACTCTGGTTTTCTTACATAGTGCTTTGCTAATCTAATATCTTAAACTGATCATGTTCAAGACAAAAGTTTTTCCCATTGCTCAGCCTCTTAAGTTAGAACACTTGGAGACTCACTTTGACTTCCCCTTCTTTCTCTACTTTTATCTATGCTTCCCAAATCCTTTTGACTTTGTCTCCTAAATGTTTTTAAAATAAATCACTCATTATCAATTTCTTCTGCTACTGACCTAGTTCAGTCTATTCTCATCTTTTGCTTAGATCAATGCAACAAGCTTCTTGCATGTCTCCTGGTTTCCAGATTCTCCTTAGTTTATTAAATATATCCTTCCCACTGTGATGAATAGTTATCTTTTAAAAATACAAATTTATTCACATCACATTCATTTATAAAGGCATTGGAATTTCCTATTACATACTACAAATTAGAATCCAAGTTGCCTAAGCTAGCTCAAATCTTTCCAGTCCTACTTGCTGCCACCTTCAACAATGCACCAATCCATGTAGATTATTTGCAATTTGTCACACATTTGTGATTTGGCTCATTCCTTTCTTCTGCTTGGCATTGTATCCAAATTCTGCCCTATTTGACAGTGTCCTATTCATCTCCTAAGTTTAAACTTCAAGTCACCTTGTTTCAAAGTCTTCTTTGAAATAGAACAAATTTCAATTTTAGCTTTCTTTTTCTTTTTATGCTCTCAGTATTTTTGTATATGATGAGTAATATTGTCTAGTACTATTTAAACACTTCCTAGTTAACTACAAATGTTTTGGTCAATTCAGGCTGCTATAACAAAATACTATAGACTTGGTGGCTTAAACAACAGAAATTTATTTCTCACAGTTCTGGGAAATGAAGAGTCTAAGATGCTATCAAGGTAGGTTTTATTCTGAGAGCTCTTCTTTTGGCTTGTAAGCACCCATTGTCTTACCATGTGCTCACCATGACCTCTTCTTTGTGAATTCAGAGGGAGTGTAAATTCTCTCACATATCTTCTTAAAAGAATGTTAATCCTAACATGAGGGATCTACCTTTTAGATTGCAGTGCTCTAATCACCTCCCAAATTATCATAACATTGGGGATTAAGAAATCCACATATGAATTGGGGGTGGGGCACAAATATTCAGTCAACTGCATACCACAACCTTATTCTATAGGTGAGGAAACTGAGGTTCAAGGAATTTGTTCATGGTCACACAGCTAGTAACTGGAAAATCAAAATCTACAACATACTGTATAACTATTTTGATAATTAGCTTTAAATTGCTTTGGTACATCTTATCTTCTAATTCTACTCATCTTTGTCTCCTGATGTCTAGCACATATGAGATAATTGCCTTAGTCCAGGTTCCTGGGTAAAAGAATCAAAGATAGAAAATTATATGTAAGAGGTTATTGGGGATTGCTTTAGTGATCAATGTGTGTAAGGAAAACAAGGAGACAAGATTAGACAAAGCAAGTATTAAACTGTTATCCATTTGTACAGTCAGGGAGCTCTGGAGCTAACAGGGTCTTAAGATTCATCTCATCTTGAAGCAAGTGAGTTGGAGATTTATATTCCTGCTTTGACCAGATACTGGATAGAGGCTGTCACCAGAGAAAAAAGGGTGCAAACTTGTGCAAAGTATCTCCCATCAAAGATGAGCCATCAACAGCCAACAATGAGTATCTGAGGGTATGAATTAATACCTCCACCATGGGAGTGGTTTCTGGGACTCATTAGAGCACCCAAAAATACTTGCTCTTGCTAACTGTGTCTTCTCTTATACTCTTTGATGGGTTGCTTAAAGTATCCCTTTCTACTTTATGTTCTACTAATACTTGGGAAGTAACAAATTCAGTATCTTTGATGGCTCCTTATACATTTTTAATTTGTATACTTATTTGTGTTTGTATATATACTTATTTGTGTTTGTATAATGTAGTGTCCTTCCTCATCTCTTATTATAGTCTTTGGCTTAAAAGCTAATTGATCTGATATAAGGATTGTCACCCCAGTTTTCTTTTGATGTCCATTAGCATGGTAAATTGTTTTCCATTCCCTCACTTTAAATCTGGAGGTGTTTTGGGGTCTAAAATGGGTTTCTTGTAGGCAGCATATTGATGGATTTTGTTTTATTATCCATTCTGATACATTGTGTCTTTTGATTAGGGCATTTAGTCCATTTACATTCAGGGTAACTGTGGAGAGATATGAATTTAGTGCCATTGTATTGCCTGTAAGGTGATAGTTACTCTGTATTGTCTCTGTTCCTTTCTAATCTACTACTTTTAGGGTCTCTATTTGCTTAGAGGATCCCTTTCAATATTTCCTGTAGAGCTGGTTTGGTGTTTGCAAATTCTTTCAATTTTTGTTTGTCCTGGAAGCTTTTTATCTCTCCTTCTATTCTTTTTTTTTTTAATTTTTAATATATTTTTTTATTTTTTATAAATATATATTTTTATCCCCAGGGGTACAGGTCTGTGAATCGCCAGGTTTACATACTTCACAGCACTCACCAAAGCACATACCTTCCGCAATGTCCATAACCCCACACCCTTCTCCCAACCCCCCCTCCCCCCAGCAGCCCTCAGTTTGTTTTGTGAGATTAAGAGTCACTTATGGTTTGTATCCCTCCCAATCCCATCTTGTTTCATTGGCTATTGTGGACATTGCTGCTATAAACATTCGGGTGCACGTGCCCCTTTGGATCACTACGTTTGTATCTTTAGGGTAAATACCCAGTAGTGCAATTGCTGGGTCATAGGGCAGTTCTATTTTCAACATTTTGAGGAACCTCCATGCTGTTTTCCAGAGAGGTTGCAACAGCTTGCATTCCCACCAACAGTGTAGGAGGGTAACCCTTTCTCCGCATCCTCGCCAGCATCTGTCATTTCCTGACTTGTTGATTTTAGCCATTCTGACTGGTGTGAGGTGATATCTCATTGTGGTTTTGATTTGTATTTCCCTGATGCGGAGTGATATGGAGCACTTTTTCATGTGTCTGTTGGCCATCTGGATGTCTTCTTTGCAGAAATGTCTGTTCATGTCCTCTGCCCATTTCTTCATTGGATTATTTGTTCTTTGGGTGTTGAGTTTGCTAAGTTATTTATAGATTCTGGACACTAGTCCTTTATCTGATATGTCGTTTGCAAATATCTTCTCCCATTCTGTCAGTTTCTTTTGATTTTGTTAACTGTTTCCTTTGCTGTGCAAAAGCTTTTGACCTTGATGAAATCCCAATAGTTCATTTTTGCCCTTGCTTCCCTTGCCTTTGGCGTTGTTCCTAGGAAGACGTTGCTGCGGCAGAGGTCGAAGAGGTTGCTGCCTGTGTTCTCCTCAAGGATTTTGATGGATTCCGTTCACATATTGAGGTCCTTCATTCATTTTGAGTCTATTTTCATGTGAGGTATAAGGAAATGGTGCAATTTCATTTTTCTGCATGTGGCTGTCCAATTTTCCCAGCACCATTTATTGAAGAGGCTGTCTTTTTTCCATTGGACATTCTTTCCTGCTTTGTCAAAGATTAGTTGACCATAGATTTGAGGGTCTATTTCTGGGCTCTCTATTCTGTTCCATTGATCTATGTGTCTGTTTTTGTGCCAGTACCATGCTGTCTTGATGATGACAGCTTTTTGATAGAGCTTCAAGTCCAGAATTGTGATGCCACCAACGTTGGCCTTCTTTTACAATATCCCTTTGGCTATTCGAGGTCTTTTCTGGTTCCATATAAATTTTAGAATTATTTGTTTCATTTCTTTGAAAAAGATGGATGGTACTTTGATAGGAATTGCATTAAATGTGTAGATTGCTTTAGGTAGCATAGACATTTTCACAATATTTATTCTTCCAATCCAGGAGCATGGAACATTTTTCCATTTCTTTGTGTCTTCCTCAATTTCTTTCATGAGTACTTTATAGTTTTCTGAGTATAGATTCTGTGCCTCTTTTGTTAGGTTTATTCCTAGGTATCTTATGGTTTTGGGTGCAATTGTAAATGGAATTGACTCCTTAATTTCTCTTTCTTCTGTCTTGCTGTTGGTGTAGAGAAATGCAACTGATTTCTGTGCATTGATTTCATATCCTGACACTTTCCTGAAATCCTGTACAAGTTCTAGCAGTTTTGGAGTGGAGCCTTTTGGGTTTTCCACATATAGTATCATATCATCTGCAAAGAGTGATAGTTTGACTTCTTCTTTGCCGATTTGAATGCCTTTAATTTCCTTTTGTTGTCTGATTGCTGAGGCTAGGACTTCTAGTACTATGTTGAAAAGCAGTGGTGATGATGGACATCCCTGTCGTGTTACTGACCTTAGTGGAAAAGCTTAGTTTTTCTCCATTGAACATGATATTTGCAGTAGGTTTTTCATAGATGGCTTTGATGATATTGGGGTATGTGCCCTCTATCCGTATACTTTGAAGAGTTTTGATCAGGAATGGATGCTGTACTTTGTCAAATGCTTTTTCAGCATCTATTGAGAGTATCATATGGTTCTTATTCTTTCTTTTATTGATGTGTTGTATCACATTGACTGATTTGCAGATGTTGAACCAACCTCGCAGCCCTGGAATAAATCCCACTTGGTCGTGGTGAATAATCCTTTTAATTTACTGTTGAATCCTATTGGCTAGTATTTTGGTGAGAATTTTCGCAACTGTGTTCATCAAGGATATTGGTCCATAGCTCTCTTTTTTGATGGGATCCTTGTCTGGTTTTGGGATCAAGGTGATGGTGGCCTCATAAAATGAGTTTGGAAGTTTTCCTTCCATTTCTATTTTTTGGAACAGTTTCAGGAGAATAGGAATTAGTTCTTCTTTAAATGTTTGGTAGAATTCCCCCGGGAAGCCGTCTGGCCCTGGGCTTTTGTTTGTTTGGAGATTTTTAATGACTGTTTCAATCTCCTTACTGGTTATGGGTCTGTTCAGGCTTTCTATTTCTTCCTGGTTCAGTTGTGGTAGTTTATATGTTTCTAGGAATGCATCCATTTCTTCCAGATTGTCAAATTTGTTGGCGTAGAGTTGCGCATAGTATGTTCTTATAATAGTTTGTATTTCTTTGGTGTTAGTTATGATCTCTCCTCTTTCATTCATGATTTTATTTATTTGGGTCCTTTCTCTTTTCTTTTTGATAAGTCTGAGCAGGGGTTTATCAATTTTATTAATTCTTTCAAAGAACCAGCTCCTAGTCTTGTTGATTTGCTCTATTGGTTTTTGGTTTTTATTTCATTGAATTCTGCTCTGATCTTTATGATTTCTCTTCTCCTGCTGGGCTTAGGGTTTCTTTCTTCTTTCTCCAGCTCCTTTAGGTGTAGTGTAGGTTGTGTACCTGAGACCTTTCTTCTTTCTTTCTTTTTTGTTTTTTTAAGATTTTTAAAAAAATTCATTTATTTGTCAGAGTGAGAGCGAGCGAGAGTGAGAACAGGCAGAAAAAGGGGAAGGCAGAGTCTGAGGGAGAAGCAGGCTCCCTGAGGAGCAAGGATCCCGATGTGGGACTCGATCCCAGGACGCTGGGATCATGACCTGAGCCGAAGGCAGCTGCTTAACCAACTGAGCCACCCAGGCGTCCCCCTTTCTTGTTTCTTGAGAAAGGCTTGCACCGCTATATATTTTCCTCTCAGGACTGCCTTTGTTGTGTCCCACAGATTTTGAACCATTGTATTTTCATTATCATTTGTTTCTATGATTTTTCAATTCTTCTTTAATTTTCCGGTTGACCCATTCATTCTTTAGAAGGATGCTGTTTAGTCTCCATCTATTTGTGTTCTTTCCAAACTTCCTCTTGTGGTTGAGTTCTTCCTTCAGAGCATTGTGGTCTGAAAATATGCAGGGAATGATCCCAATCTTTTGATACCGGTTGAGTCCTGATTTAGGACCGAGGATGTGATCTATTCTGGAGAATGTTCCATGTGCACTAGAGAAAAATGTGTATTCTGTTGCTTTGGGATGAAATGTTCTGAATATATCTGTGATGTCCATCTGGTCCAGTGTGTCGTTTAAGGCCTTTATTTCCTTGCTGATCTTTTGCTTGGATGACCTGTCCATTTCAGTGAGGGGAGTGTTAAAATCCCCTACTATTATTGTATTATTGTTGGTGTGTTTTTTCGACTTTGTTAATAATTGGTTTATATTTGGCTGCTCCCACGTTGGGGGCATAGATATTTAAAATTGTTAGATCTTCTTGTTGGACAGACCCTTTGAGTATCATATAGTGTCCTTCCTCATGTCTTATTATAGTTTTGGCTTAAAATCTAATTGATCTGATATAAGGATTGCCACTCCTGCTTTCTTCTGATGTCCATTAGCATGGTCAATTCTTTTCCACCCCCTCACTTTAAATCTGGAGGTGTATTCAGGCTTAAAATGAGTTTCTTGGAGGCAACATATAGATGGGTTTTGTTTTTTTTATCCATTCTGATACCCTGTGTCTTTTGACAGGGGCATTTAGCCCATTAACATTCAGGGTAACTATGGAGAGATATGAATTTAGTGCCATTGTATTGCCTGTAAGGTGCCTGTTACTGTATATTGTCTCTGTTCCTTACTGATCTACCACTTGTAGGCTCTCTCTTTGCTTTGAGGACCCCTTTCAATATTTCCTGTAGAGCTGGGTTGGTGTTTGCATATTCTTCCAATTTTTGTTTGTCATGGAAGCTTTTAATCAATCCTTCTATTTTCAATGATAGCCTAGCTGGATATAGTATTCTTGGCTGCATGTTTTTCTCATTTAGAGCTCTGAAAATATCATGCCAGCTCTTTCTGGCCTGCCAGGTCTCTGTGGATAAGTCAGCTGCCAATCTAATATTTTTACCATTGTATGTTACAGACTTCTTTTCCCGGGCTGCTTTCAGGATGTTCTCTTTGTCACTGAGACTTGCAAATTTTACTATTAGGTGACGGGGTATGGGCCTATTCTTATTGATTTTGAGGTGCGTTCTCTGAACCTCCTGAATTTTGATGCTCGTTCCCTTTGCCATATTGGGGATATTATCTCCAATAATTCTCTCCAGTATACCTTCTGCTCCTCTCTCTCTTTCTTCTTCTTCTGGAATCCCAATAATTCTAACATTGTTTCATCTTATGGTGTCACTTATCTCTCAAATTCTCCCCTCGTGGTCCAGTAGCTGTTTGTCCCCCTTTTGCTCAGCTTCTTTAATCTCTGTCATTTGGTCTTCTAATCGCTAATTCTTTCTTCTGCCTCATTTATCCTAGCAGTGAGAGCCTCCATTTTTGATTGCACCTCATTAATTGCTTTTTTGATTTCAACTTGGTTAGATTTTAGTTCTTTTATTTCTCTAGAAAGAGGTTTTATTTCTCTGGACAGGATTTCTCTAATATCTTCTATGCCTTCTCAAGCCCAGCTAGAATCTTAAGAATCATCATTTTGAACTCTAGATCCTACATATTACCAATGTCCATATTGAATAGGTCCTTAGCCTTTGTTACTGCCTCTTGTTCTTTTTTTGTGTTGAGTTTTTCCACCTTGTCCTTTTGCCCAGATAGGAATATATGAAGGAGCAAATAAAATACTAAAAGGGTGGTAAAGACCCCAGGAAAATGTGCTTTAACCAAATCAGAAGAGGCCCCAAATCATGGCAGGGGAAAGGGGGCAAATAGAAGTTCAGGGAAAGAAAATTAAAAAAACAAAACAAATAAAGAAAAATATTAATAAAGAAAATATGTAAATATATTAGACTAGTGACTAGAACAAGGTCACCCTCTTAATTTTGAAAGTATTTTGATCTCTTAGAAGAAACTACCTCCCCAAATTTTAAGAACAAAAAACATATAATTGACAATGAAGGGATGGAATATGAATATAAAGATGATTTTTTAAAAAAATTTCTAAAAAAGGAGTTGATAAGTTGATTTGGAGAATAAAGAAAAAGAAAGTGGAGAGAATTTGCTTGGGCTGGAGACTAGAACAAGCCTGGTGCTAGATTTAGCGTGTATTTTGATCTATTAGAAGAAGTTGTACCCCAAATTTTTTAGAAGAAAAAACCCTATGTGTATACAAAAAATAAAGTTAGATACAATGAAGAATAAAATAGGACTATAATAATGAAGGTTCAAAAAATATTTTTTTTTAATGAAAGGTATTGTTAAGATAAACTAGTTAAAAAAACATTTAAAAAGGAAAGGGTAAAAGTTAAAAAAATTTAGCAGGAGAAAAAAAATTAAAAAAATTAATTAACTTTGCAAGACTAAAGAATCATGGGGAGAAAGCCATGAATTCCATGCTTTGCTTTTTCCTCCTCTGGAATTCCACTGTTCTCCTTGGTAAATGAGCTTGGTCTTCACTGGATTTCTTGTTGATCTTCTTGGGGAGGGGCCTGTTGTAGTGATTCCCAAGCATCTTTTTCCAAGGCGGAATTGCACTGCACTGCAGGTTAAATAATCTGCTTGGGTTCGCTCTTGGGAGCTTTTGTTCCCTGAATACTTTCTGTATAGTTCCAGAGAATGGGAATGAAAATGGAGGCCTCCCAATCTCTGGTCCAGAGGAGCTGAGAGCTCGGGGTTCCACTCTTAAGTGCTCAATCACCCCCATCTCCCTGGCCACTGGCTGCACTCCAAGCTCATCCAGCCTGTGACCAAGCATCTGTCTCTGGCACACAGCCCTGCCTGGAGTCTCCGAACCCCACAGATCCCTGGGCTCTTCTGGGGGGGTCTCCCTGGCTCTTGTGGGGACCCCACTCACAGAGCAGTGGCCTGTGTCATGGATTATGGTTCAAGGTAACCCCAAGTTGAGAGCTCACTCCTCAGCTCTGTCTCTATAGGCAGTTTTCCCGCTCTAATACCTGCGAGCTCTGCAGCACTGAAACACCTCAATCCTTCTGTGATCACGTGGGATGTGAGGCCATGCCGTCCCCATGTGGGCTTCACCCCTGTTTAGCCTCTGGAGTGATGTCTTTCAGTGGAGCAGACTTTTAAAAGTCCTGATTTTGTGCTCCATTGCTGTGCTGCTTGCCAGGAGCCGACCCCTCCCCCCACGCTCTATCTTCCTGTCACTTTGGATTCATTTCTCCGCTGGTCCTACCTTTCAGAAAGTGGTGGATTTTCTGTTTCTAGAGTTGTTGTTCTTCTTCTCTTCAATCTCCTGTTGGATTTGTGGGTGTTTGGAATGGTTTGATAAGCTATCTAGCTGATCTCAGGCTACCTGATATCACCTCAGCCTGCTACTTCTTCACCATCCTGACTTCTTGTGTTTGTATCTCATTTCAACTCCCATTTGACACAAGGACCTCAGAGCACTTTGTCAGTTTACCTCCTATTATATTATATGATATTGTTTGGCACTTTACTTCCATTGTGTTTCTCTACCACTGTAATTGTAGGGGTCTTTGTAATTGCTGTTGAATTGGTAGCTTCTCTAACATCTTTACCACTCATCAGTTCTAGTATTTCACTCTTTTTTCAGGGTTCAATTTTCATTTTCTTGATATAGCTCCTTTAGCAGTTCTTTCAGTGAGGATCAATTAAATATAAATCCTCTCAGTCTCTTTTGTTGAACTTCTTTGGTTTGCTCCACCTTTGGATTATCATTCAGCAGACTATAGAATTTTAGAGTGAGAGTTATCTACTTTCAATGCCTAAGCATATTATTCCATTTCTTCTGGCTTCTAATGTTGTCTTTGAGAAGTCTTCAGCTGAAATCCTCAAAAGGGTCTTATTGTGAGCCAACAGCCCTAAAATTCTAAATAGCTGGGGTGGGCTGGGGGATGAATGTCTCAATTATGGATCAGGGATGTAAAAAAATTATTTATTTATGTATCTGTGAGAACAAGAAAGAGTGCATGCATGAGTGGCATGAGTGGAAGGTCTGGAGTGGGGAGAGGCAGAGAGAAAGAGAGAAGGACAAGCAGGCTCTACATTCAGCAAAGAGCCCCATGTAGACTTGACACAGGACTCAATTCCAGGACCTCAACATCATGACCTGAGCTGAAACCAAGAGCCAAATGCTCAAACAACTCAGCCACCCATGCACTCCTGGAACAGGGTTCTTAATGTCATGCCATACAATCCAATAAAGTAAACAATCTATTATAAAGAGAAAAGTAGGGAAGGAAGAAGCGATAGAAAGAAACTTTAGCTAATTGTTTATATTAAAGTTAGAGCTTGGATCATTCTGAAGAGGCTCTTCTGCCAGGAATCTTTAGTGCAGTGACCAAATGTAGTAATTTTAAAATTCTTTCATTTTCTGCAAAGTGCAGTCTTATTTACTCTCTCATCTCTAGTGCCTCAACCAGCCACTGAAGCAGCATAAGGATTTATCTAGCAGAGAGTATACTTTCATAGTCACTCAAAAGGAAAGGCTTATGATAACAGTTGTAGCCCCATTAAACTGTAAGGTTTAGATTTTAAAGAAAAGACAAGTTCTTCATTAGTGAAGCCTGGATAACCTAAGCAAACTTGGCTTATTTAATTATTCCATTCAATCCAGGAAATTTCCTTGGAAGAAACTCTAATACTGGTATCTCATTATTTCTGTGAAGCAGAATGGGTGGAAATACTTTCTTGAATAGACAGTGCAGTGGACGACCACAGCAAAGTTACGTAACCAAGATTTGTCATATTCTCTCTTATTCTGGGTTGACACTGAATATTCTATCAGTGTTAAACATGAATATTTATTGAATGTTGCTGTATGTAGAGTTTTTTTCTAATTTATACCCCACTGCTTTCATAAAGGATTTGAGACAATTTATAAAAGCACATGATTTTTAAAAATATATATGAACTTGAGTAAAAGAAATGAGAATCAATTAGTGTGAAAGTTGATAAACAAAATGCCTGCCCCACAGCTTGATATCATTAATAAAGGCCTCATCACAGCTATAGATTTCCTGATGACTTATGATAAGAGAAAATATAACAGGTATGAAATTATACCCACGCTTTAAATAATGACATGTAGCTATTTTCCTAGTACAGAGGTTTGCAAAAATAAAACCGTCATGGGTCTCCATTTCCAAAGAGCACCTCAAAACTAAAAAAGGGAAAAAGAGAGATTGTTATCCTATATTATCTAAGGTAGTATGCTAGAAATATACATTTTTATATTTTTACTCATAAAATAGGAACTTAAAATCTGGTTAGGCAAATAGGTAAAAAGGATTAGAAAAAGATAAATGGCAAATTTTCTGTAAAAATGGCAAATGGATAACAACAAATAATTTATAAAATTATAAAAGCAGTGCAAAACTTGAGTAAATACCATAGGGTAGATATGGTTGTACCAAGAAAATTACTGTGGCTAAGCAACCTCCAGTTCTATAACCCAAGAGTAAAATTGGAAAGTGTCTTTTTTTAGCCATTGTCACTTTATGTAAATTCCTTTTTACAGATGCATTGCCTACTCCAGAAAAGCTGATTGGTACTTGTATATTTCCTTTGACTTTTCTCAAAATTATCTATCTTTCTAACCATACTCACTTGTCTTTAAGATTAATTAATCTCACTTTGGTCTCCTATGGGAAGATACCCTTGGGTGCCTGGGTAGCTCAATCAGTTAAGCATCTGCCTTTGGCTCAGGTCATAATTACAGGATCCTGAGATTGAGACTTGCATTGGGCTTCTTGCTTAGCAATGAGTCTGCTTCTCCCCCTACCCCTCCTTCCACTCTTTCTCTCAATCTCTCTCTCTCTCTCTCTCATGCCCTCTCTCAAATAAGTAAATAAAATCTTAAAAAGAAAGAAAGATGACCTTGTTACTTGTTTTACTACATCTTTTATACAGCTGCAGAATTACTGTTTCAAAAGTTTCAGGTCATCCTTCACAAGTTGAAACTCAAGATGGCAACAAAAACTCTGTATATTCTGTGGTTGCCTTTCTAATCTCATGATCAAGATGGTTCTTTTGTGACTTATGCTGTAATATAAACTTTCATGAAAACTTTCATATTTCTCAGTCATTGCATATGCTTTTTTCCCTACCTGGATTGGATGTCTTCCCTTGTCTATATGACTATCTCCTACTTGTTCTTTGAATTGTATCAGTGTTCCTTTTTTTTTTTTTTTTTTTTTATCAGTGTTCCTTTTAAGAAGCCTTTGTGATACCCCCATCTACCTTAGTATTCTCCTGCCCTGCATTGCATTAGCACTCGACACATACTTCTAGGAGTTAATACTCTCATAGTTGATAAGTATGTCCATTAGACCATGATTTTCTAGTTTTTTAAAACTACTCTCAATTCCATAGAGTTTACTAAATCCATGCTGGAGAGAAAAAATAAATTCAGATGAATATTTTAGTTCTGATAAATGGTTGGTGGGAAAGGGAGTCAAATTGCCAAAACAAGATTTAAGGTTTGTTCTAGATTTGATTATTTCAGGTATTCCATGATTACCTTTATTAGGAGCTGTGGAAGGTAAATGTATTCTGTAATGAATAACCTCTCATTCATTTCATGCAGTCTTTCAGATTCTCTTCATAGATATATTAACTTCTTGTATCAACTTAGGCAAGTCAGAAAAATTTTTTGCATATTTAGCTTTAAATGAAAGGGCTATGTTAGGGATCTCTTGTGTGGGTCTTTCTTTCCCCTCCAAACTCAAACAGTATGCAAATAAATTTCTGTAACATTATCATATCAGGTTATGACCTTTTATAAGAGAATTTCAACACACTGCTTTTTAAAAGTTTCCCTCACTCTGAGTATGCCTTAAGTGTAGGTTTAGTTTGATAAAGCCTCATGTATTTACTAGGAAATTCCAGGAAAGCATTACACAGACTCCTGAGGAATCCATGCTGCTTTCACAAAGCCTTCATTGTTGCCACGAGGTACAGTTGGCGGCAGACACATTGTGGCAAGCTCAATATCTACAGGGGCTGAGTCTAAAGGAAAGCTAAGTAATATTTGGTTTTCCTTGGTTGTCATAGAAATACACTGAGATTAGGTAATTTGTATCATGATTCGATAAGCAACCCAAACCAGACTAAATAATGAAAATCCTTTTTTTCTTTTTAGTGAAAATATCTTGTAGAGTATAAAGGTAACAATTCAAGTGTAGCAAGAGTCACTGCAGATAGAATAGGTCATACTTTCTCGAAGGTGCTTCTGACTTCTGTTCTGGCCTATGTCATGCTGGCCTCCCAAGAAGAGAGGATTTTTCTTAATTTACTTCCTTCCTTCTTTTCCCTCCCTTTTCTATTCTTTACTTTTATTCCCTTTCATGTGGGCTTGGTAAGGGAATTCTGAGTTATTAGGATGTGAGATAAAAAAAAATTTTTTGTTGTTAGTCATGTGGAATCAGCATCATATAACTGTGTTTTTACCTAAAAAAAATAGTAAGAGTATTTTAAAATTCCCTGTCTAAATACACACACACACACACACACACACACACACATATGTAAATATATACTAGTTTAAACAAGGAGATTCTTTAAGAGAGAAAAAAACGCTTTCAAATATAGATTTATTTTATTTTGTCAATTCAGAACAAACCAGAAAACAGTAAACTTTGTGTAGGGGTAGTAAAGAAATCAGGTTTGCAAATTGAATACACAGAATAACACCACCGATTGGTGATTCATCACTATTTATCTATTTTCTAACTTGGGGTAAATATTTTCTGAAAAAAAAAAAATAGAGTAGTGACTAAACATGTGGATTAGGTAAAGGAGCTACTTGCCAAGCACTGCTCTGAGTTCAGATTTCATGTTTGTGATACCTCTAGAAGAGATATTTTTTAAGCACATGTCCATACAGAAGCACCAAAAAAAAAAAAAAAAAAAAGCAGAAGTCTCCTTCTCTGAGCTACTAATATCTTTTACTAAATATTATCAGTTAACAATTTTGTGTGTATTCTGAGGGAAAGTAATTTTTTTTTGTTTTGTTTTGGCATAAATCTGTATAAGAAATGCCCTTTTTATATTTTCAAATGAAATTAAACTATTTGGCTCACACACCACCTTATTTTTCAATTACTAAATAATAAATTTTAGAAATTTTTCAATATCAGTAAATGCAGACATGTCACATTCTTTTGAATACAATGCAGTGTTCTATTTTATGAAAATAGCATATTTATTCAATAAATTCCATACTTAATAAGCATATAGGTTGCTGCATATTTTTCCAACTCTAAATTATACTAAAATAAACATTCTTATTCATATACCTTGATATACTTTTGTAAATATATACCTAAAGCCAAATGCTAAAAGTGCAATTCACGGGTCAGAGGATACCTGCATTTAAAATTGTGAAGGGGATTGTTATTTGCTTTTCAAAAGCAGTATAGCATTTTTATGCTTCCCAACACAATTACGTGTATGTTAAATATATACCTGTATTTGAATTCTATACTCCAGATGTTTTTTGAAGTTCAATGTTCTAAATAACCTGATTCATGGTAAGAATCCAGCTCAGCATGACTCAAAACCTCTGGACACATCAAAAGATACCTCAGTGTAGTTTAGATTAGTAGAATTTGAAAAAAAAAAAAAAGGGCACATAATTAACCAATAGTATCAATGTGCTGAATAAATGAAATAATGTTAGTTTGTAAATTTCATGTTAGATTTTTAAAATTTCTTGAGTAGATTACAAAATCTAAAACAGGGTGAATATTAATGGGGAAATATTCTTCCTGGGAGGATGAGGAAGAAATTGAATGGAGAAATTAGGAAAAATAATAAACAAAAAATGCATTATTTTACTTGTATTTGATTTTAACCAAGTACTTGGTGAGTTGCTCTTATGGTGAATGAGGCATTATGCTGAAACTAGAAATTATAAGAAACTAAAGGAGGATTGTGATTCTCTAGAAGTTTACAGTTAAACATTGAGGAGTCAAAAAACAGTTTAAGAAAATACCAGAAAAGACCCTACGAAGCTAAAGGAGGATTGTAATTCTCTAGAAGTTTACAGTTAAACATTGAGGAGTCAAAAAACAGTTTAGGAAAATACCAGAAAAAACCCTACTAAATCCATGATTGTCAAATAATTAGTGCCATAAATAAATTCCTAGGAATTCAGGTAGGAGAGATGGCTTAGACAAGGAAAGATTTTACAGAGATGATAAGATTTGAATTGGGGCTTGAAGAGCCTCTAAGACTTTGGAAAGGCTGGGTGGGCAGGGAGAGTTATTCCTTGGAAAAATCAAACTCAGGTACTTAATCTGAGATTTCATAACAGTATTGTTTAATAAATTAGATCCTTCAGAACTGATTTGCTAAAAGAAGCTCATGTTTCTGCTTTTAGTTTTTTTTATTCTGCCTGGGGCCAAATGCAGAGGGGAGTTTGTTTACTTTGTTTTCCTTTTTTTGTGCAAACACAATTTTGTGAAATATCTTTGTAGATGAAAACTGGCAGAATTTAATAAAAACTTCAACTGTCTTGTTATCACAATATATTACATTGTATTATGCTATGTTATGTTGTATATATATTCCATGACTTCTTTTTTGTCAAACGACCTTGTGATTTTTTTATCAGCAATGTTAGAATAACAATATCAGGGGTGCCTGGGTGGCTCAGTGGGTTAAGCCTCTGCCTTCAACTCAGGTCATGATCTCAAGGTTCTGGGATCAAGCCCCACATTGGGCTCTCTGCTCAGCAGGAAGCCTGCTTCCCCCTCTCTTTGCCTGCCTCTCTGCCTCCTTGTGATCTCTGTTAAATAAATTAAATCTTAAAACAAAACAAAAACAAACAAACAAACAAAAAAAACTTATTGAGGGGCACCAGGGTGGCTCAGTGGGTTAAAGCTTCTGCCTTTGGCTCAGGTCATGATCTCGCGGTCCTGGGATCGAGCCCCGCATCGGGCTCTCTGCTCAGCAGTGAGCCTGCTTCCTCCTCTCTCACTCTCTCTGCCTGCCTCTCTGCCTACTTGTGATCTCTGTTTCTCAAATAAATAAATAAAAATCTTAAAAAAAAAGAATAACAATATCACATTTATTTGGATGATGAGAGCATAAGGTCAGCCTGAAATAAAGAAAGGGAATAAAAGAATATTAGAAGGTCTTTATTGAAGTTACCCTTCATAGCACTCCAAATTTTTATCATCAGTCTTTCTTTAGAGTTAGAGTCAGTTATGCTAATTATGGCTCACTGTCCAAATCCAGCCCACTGTCTACTTTTGTATAGCACATTGTCTAAAAATATTCTGTATTTTTATTTATCTTTTGAAGATTTTATTTATTTATTTGTTTATTTATTTGAGAGAGAGGGATGGGAAGCGAGAGAGTGTGAGGGGAAGAGCAGAGGGAGAAAGACAAGCAGACTCAACACTGAGCAGGAGCCCAATCTGGGGCCGATCTCATGACCCTGATATCATGGCCTGAGCCAAAACCAAGAGTCAGAGGCTCAATCAATTTAGCCACCCAAGTGCTCTAAGAATGTTCTTTAAATGGTTGGAAAAAGATACTATTTTGTGACACAGAAAAATTTTGTGATATTCACATTTCAGTGTCTATCCATAAAGTTTTTGAAACTCACTGCACCAGCAGAGTTGAATATTGCAAAATATAACTATAAGACCCACAAAATATACAATTTTTACTATCTGGCCCTTTACAGAAAGTTTGTTGACCTGTAGGTTGGAGGATGGATTTAGAAAGTCACAGTAAAATGTGCTGCCTGGGTAGGTACCAAGACAGAGAAAGAAAGACTACATTATCATCCCCACTAACAGTTTCCTAAATATGTTCAGAAAAGAACTATGATAATCAAGTGGCTTTGTCCCCACCTCCCTCTAGCCCTGCTGCTTTCACCATAGCTTATCGTTTCAGCTAAAAATAAAAAAAAATATTGGAACTTATTTCCAATCAGCTCAAAATTTTCACTCTCAGGACGCCTGGGTGGCTCAGTTGGTTAAGCAGCTGCCTTCAGCTCAGGTCATGATCCCAGCGTCCTGGGATCGAGTCCCACATCGGGCTCCTTGCTCCGCAGGGAGCCTGCTTCTCCCTCTGCCTCTGCCTTCCACTCTGTCTGCCTGTGTTCGCTTTCGCTCCTCTCTCTCTGACAAATAAATAAATAAAATCTTTAAAAAAAAAAATTCTCACTCTCTTACTCTCTTTTTCAGGACTGGGCCCTTATCAAAACCTCATCTGATCATAATCTTCCAACTGTCTAGATTTATTCTGCGAACTTCCTTATCCCTTCTTGAAAATGTCCCAGTCTTCCAAATTTCTTTACCTTGTATATGTTGAAAAATGTTAAAGCATGAAAAGCCTAGACCAAATGTTCTTTAAATCTTGTCCATGGACCCCTAGGAATCTTGGTAAATGTTTCAGGGTATTTGTAAGATAACACTATTCGCACAGTAATACTAAGATGCTATTTGCTTTTCCACCATGCACCTTTACTGTGATGGTACAAAAGCAAGGATGGGCAAAACAGCAGGTGTCTAAATCAACATAGTAACACTAAATTGTGTTAGCTGTCTATTCTTCATCACCATCCATTCTCATTAGGAAAAAAAAATCCAGTTTCTTTTGCAAACTTCATGGATGAAGTAATAAAAAGTATTAATTTTAGCTAAATATTAGCTCTTGTGACCATGCCTCTTTAATATTCTATGTGATTAAATGGGCTGTATAAAAAGAATACTTCTGCTGTGGAGTGAAGTATGGTGAGTATCTCCAGGAAAGCACTTATGTAATCATTGGAATAATGGAATTATGGGCCCCTTTGACATGGTACACATTTTTTACTTGAAAGTATACCTGACAGACTAACTATGGTTATTCGTTCACAAATATATGGAAGACATTTTCTCAAAAATAAACAGAATGAGACTGTCACTTCAAGGAAAACAACTGATAATGTTTGTTGCCTGTGATAAAACTTGGGCTTTCTAAGTGAAGATTAGAATTTTGAAAAACTTGTATCTGCTACCATGGTCTTGACAGCTTTCCAATACTTCAAGACTTTTAACAAGCATCATGATGATATTAGTAAATGTGATTTTTGATATTGCTTAATGAAATGTGCTAATATTCAGAAGAGATGCACAACTTTGTGACCAGTACTACAAATCAAGCATGGGTAAACTATTCTTTTAAAGTGTAAGACCAATGGATTTTGATACAACAGATATGAAGAATTCATCACTGTGCTTTCATATTGTGTATTTCATATAACCTTTAAGAAACATATGATCTCCCTGATATGAGGAAGTGGTGATGCAACATGGGGGCTTAAGTGGGTAGGAGAAGAATCAATGAAACAAGATGGGATTGGGAGGGAGACAAACCATAAATGACTCTTAATCTCACAAAACAAACTGAGGGTTGCTGGGGGGAGGGGGTTTGGAGAAGGGGGTGGGATTATGGACATTGGGGAGGGTATGTGCTTTGGTGAGTGCTGTGAAGTGTGTAAACCTGGTGATTCACAGACCTGTACCCCTGGGGATAAAAATATATGTTTATAAAAAAAATAAATAAAAAAAAAAAAAAGAAACTACTATTTGTCAAGATTTGCTATATTTCCATAATTATCTGAAAATTATTAAAATACCACTAATTTTCCAGCCATGTATCTTTGTGAGACCAGGACTTAATATTCTCCATTCAGAAGTATATATCACAACAGATTGAATGCAGAAGCAGATATAGGAATTTAACTGTTTCCTATAAAGCCAAACATTAAAGAAAATTGCAAACATGTAAAATTATGTAATTTTCCACTCTTTTTAAAAGAAAATGTATCTATTTTAGAATGCTATTTATGCAAATATGTTTATTGGGAATCTACTGTTATTTCTAAATGTAGTAAAAAATATGTTCAGTTTCAGTTTCCAATATAAGTATCAATAGCTACAACACTCATCAACAAAATCTTTTTGGGGTTCTCATAATTAAGTCATAATTAAGGTTAAGAGGTCCCTTAACCACAGAGTCTGAGAAGCATTGTCCTATAGGTCAGAGAAAGGAACAGGAGCAAGATGAAATTATAACTACCTTGCTTAAAGTCAAGATGAAAACAATTCAGGTATGGTAGAGAGGGTGAGTTTGGATTGGGTTTAATTTAAGATGTATGAAGCCAGTGGAGTCAGCCCCAAGAGAACCTGAGGATGTAAGGAAAGAGGGATATAAGAAGGGGAAGATTTAGGTAGTGTTTACATGGAGATTGCCAGAAAGCTGTGACCAGGTTTGGGCAGGGTAGGCTCTAGGACCTCTTATATTCTTGCTTAGAAAAGATGGTAAGTTGTAACCCACACTTTCTGAAAAAAAATTGCTAGGGTTGTAGAATTTTTAAATTGATATATAATTGACATACAAATATTACATTAGTTTCAGTTATACAAAGTAACGTTTCAATATTTGTATATATTATAAAATGATCACTATAGTAATTCAATATTCATCAATTTAGTTCCAAAATTTATTATTCTTATAATAAAATTTTTGAAAACTATTCTCTTAGTATTTTTTGAAATGTGTAATACTGTATTATTAACTATACTCATCTTGTTGCACATTATGATTTCCATGACTTACTTATTTTATAACTGGAGTTTGAATCTTTTTGTACCTTTTGACAATTTTTCTCATTCCCCCCCTCACCTCTGACAACCACCAATCTGTTCTCTGTATCTATGAGTTCTTTTTTTTCCCCCTATATTCTTCATAGAAGTGAAACCATATATTTATCTTTCTTAAGATTTATCTTTCTTTGTCTTATGTCACTTAGCATAATGCCACCAAAGTCTATCTATGTTTCTGCAAATGGCATGATTTCCTTCTTTTTAATGTTTAAATGTTTAAATAGTAAGCCATTATATATATATAATATATATTATACACATATAATATATATTATATATATATATATACCACATCTTTTGTTGTTTGTTTCTACTTTATATTTTTTAATTATTAAGGTATTTAGTTAATTTCCATTATAGTTATACATGTAAACATATAATGATAAATTTGTTTCAAGTGTACAGCACAGTGGTTCAACAATTCTATACATTGCTTGGTTGTCATCATGGTAAGTGCACTCTTTAATTCCCATCAAATATTTCACTGATTACCCCCACCTCCCCTTTGGTAAGAGTCAGTTAGTTCTGTATAGCAAAGAGTCTGTTTCTTGGTTTCTCTCTCTTTTTAATTCCCTTCATTTTGTTTCTTAAATTACACATAAGAGTGAAATCATCTGGTATTTGTCTTTCTTTGACTTATTTTGCTTAACATTATACTCTCTAGCTCTATTCATGTTGTTGCAAATGCCAAGATTTCATTCTTTCTTATGACTAAATAATATTTCAGTGAGTCTATATACCCCTTCTTCTTTATCCATGCATCTATTGATAGATAGACTGCTTCCATAGTTTGGCTATTGTAAGTAATGCTGCAATAAACATGAGGGTGCATATATGCTTTTAAATTAGTGTTTTTGTATTTTTTGTAGTACAATTATAGGAAAGCTCCATTTTATACTTTTGAGTAACCTCCATACTATTTTCCAAAGTGGTTGCACCAGTTTGCAGTCCCACCAACTGTACACAACATTTCCTTTTTTCCAGCATCTTTGCCAACACATGGTCGGTTTCTTTTCCTTCCTTCCTTTCTTCTTTTCTTTTCTTTTGTCTTTCCATTCTTTCTTTTTTTTTCTTTCTTCTTTCTTTCTTGTAGCCATTCTGATAGGTGTGAGGTGATATCTCATTATAGTTTTGATTTGCATTTCCCTGCTAATGAGTGATGTTAAACACCTTTTCAGGTGTTTTTTGGCCATCTATATCTTCTTTGGAGAAATGTTTGTTCATTTCTTCTGCTTATTTTTTAGTTGGATTATTTGTTTTTTGGTGTTGAATTGTATACTTTATGTATTTTGGATACTAACAATTTATTGGATAAAAAATTGTTATTTTTTTATTTGGTGTTGAATTGTATACTTCATATATTTTGGATACTAACAATTTATTGGATATGCCATTTATAAAATGTCTCCCATTCAGTAGGTTGTCTTTTATTTTTGTTGATTGTTTTCTTCACTGTACAGAAGATTTTTTTTTTAGAGAGAGGGAGATCACAAGTAGACAGAGAGGCAGGCAGAGAGAGGGGAGAAAGCAGGCTCCCTGCTGAGTAGAGAGCATGATTCAGGGCTCGATCCCGGGACCCTGAGACCATGACCTGAGCTGAAGGCAGAGGCTTAACCAACTGAACCACCCAGGCACCCCGGGTTTTTTTTTTTGTTTTTTTTTTATGTTGATGTAGTGTGAATAGTTTATTTTTGCTTTTATTTCCCTTGTCTCTGGAGATATATCTAGAAAAATGTTGCAATGGCTCTTATCAGAGACATTACTGCCTGTGAAATCTTCTAGAATTTTTATGCTTTCAATGCTCATATTTAGGACTTTAATACATTATGAATTTATTTTGGAGTACGGTGGAAGAAAGTGGTCTAGTTTTTATTATTTTGCATGTAGCTGTCCTGTTTTCCCAATGCTATTTGTTGAGGAGACTATCTTTATCCCACTGTATATTCTTGCCTCTTTGTTGAAGATTAGTTGACCACATAATTGTGGGTTTGTTTCTGGGCTTTCCATCCTGTTCCATTGATCTATGTGTATATTTTGTGGCAGTACCATACTGTTCTGATTGCTATAGATTTGAGTATAATTTGAAATATGGAATTATGACAACTCCCACTCTGTTTTTATTTTCAACCTTGTTTTACTTATTCAGGGTTTTTTGAGGTTCCATTAAAATTTTAGGATTGCTTGTTCTAGTTCTGTGAAAATTGCTATTGGCATTTTGATAGGGATTGCATTAAATCTGTAGATTGTTTTGGGTGCTGTGGAAACTCAAATAATATTTGTTCTTCCAATCCATAAGCATGGAATATCTTCCCATTTCTTTGTGTCATCTTCAGTTTCTTCCATCAGTGTTTTATACTTTCTAGAGTACAGGTCTTCTACCTCCTTGATTAGGTTTATGCCTAGGTATCTTATTATTTTTGGTGCATTTCTAAATGGGATTGCTTTCTTAATTTCTCTTTCTGCAATTTCATTATTAGTGCACAGAAAAAACAACAGATTTCTGTATATTGATTTTGTATCCTACAACTTGACTGAATTCATTTATTAGTTTTAATAGTTTTATTGTGGAGGCTTAGGGTTTTCTACATATAGTATCATGTCATCTGCAAATAGTGAAAGTTTTTTTCTTCCCTAAGAATTTGGATGTCTTTTGTTTCATTCGCTTGTTTGATTACTGTGGTTAGGACTTCCAGTATTATGTTGAATAGCAGTGGCGAAAGTGGACATCTTTGTCTACTTCATGATCATATGGGGAAAGCTCTCACTTTTTACCATGGAGCATGATATTAGCTATGGGTTTCATATATATGTTTTTTTTTTTTTAATTTCATTTTATTTTATTTTCTTTCAGTGTTCCAGAATTCATTGTTTATGCACCACAGCCAGTGCTCCATGCAGCACATGACCTCCATAATACCCACCACCACACTCATCCAACCCCCGACCACACTACCCTCCAAAGCCCTCAGTTTGTTTCTGAGTCTACAGTCTCTCATGGTTTGTCTCCCCCTCTGATTGCCCCCAACTCACTTCTCCTCTCCATCTCCCAATGTCCTCAATGTGGTTTTGATTTGAATCTCCCTGATTGCTAATAATGATGAATATTTTTTCATGTGTCTGTTAGCCATTTGTATGTCTTCTTTGGAGAAGTGTCTGTTCATGTCTTCTGCCCATTTTAAAAAAATTAATTTATTTATTTTTAAAGATTTTATTTATTTATTTGACAGAGATCACAAGTAGGCAGAGGCAGGCAGAGAGAGAGGGGTCTTTTGCTCATTTTAAATGTGATTATCTATTCTATGTGTGTTAAGTTTGAGGAGTTCTTTATAGCTCTTGGATATCAGTCTTTGTCTGTAGTGTCATTTGCGAATATCTTCTCCCATTCTGTGAGTTGCCTCTATGTTTTGTTGACTGTTTCCTTTGCTGTGCAGAAGCTTTTGATCTTGATGAAATCCCAAAACTTCATTTTGCTTTTGTTTCTATTGCCCTTGGAAACATATCTTGAAAGAAGTTGCTGTGGCCGATGGCAAAGAGGTTATTGCTTATGTTCTCCTCTAGGATTCTGATAGATTCCTGCATCATATTTAGGTCTTTTACCCATTTGAGTTTATCTTTGTGTATGGTGTAAGAGAATGGTCAAATTTCATTCTTCTACACACAGCTGTCCAATTTTCCCAGCACCAATTACTGAGGAGACTGTCTTTTTACCACTGTATATTTTTTCCTGCTTTGTCAAAGATTATTTGACCATAGAGTTAAGGGTACATATCTGGGCTCTCTACTCTGTTCCAATGGTCTATGTGTCTGTTTTTGTGCGAGTACCATGCTGTCTTGGTGATCACAGATTTGCAGTAAAGCTTAAAATCAGACAACGTGATGCCCCCGGTTTTGTATTTCTTTTTCAACATTTCCTTAGCAACTCAGACTCTCTTCTGGTTCCATACAAATTTTAGGATTGTTAGTTCTAGCTCTTTGAAAAATGCCGGTGGAATTTTGATCTCAATGGCATTGAAAGTATAGATTTCTCTAGGCAGTATAGACATTTTAACAATGTTTATTCTTCTGATCCATGAGCATGGAATGGTCTTCCATCTTCTTGTGTCTTCTTCAATTTCCTTCATGAATATTTTGTAGTTTCTTGAGTACAGATCCATTACTTCTTTGGTTGGGTATCTTATGGTTCTTATTATTATCTTATTATCTTATGGTTCTTATTCCCAGGTATCTTATGGTTCTTGGTGCTATAGTAAATGGAATCAATTCTATAATTTCCCTTTCTATATTTTCTATATTTTCATTGTTAGTGCATAAGAAAGCAACTGATTTCTGTGCTTCGATTTTGTATCCTGTCACATTACTGAATTGCTGTATGAGTTCTAGTAGTTTGGGGGTGGAGTCTTTAGGATTTTCCATATGAAGTATCATGTCATCTCTCAAAAGAGTTTGACTTCTTCCTTGCCAATTTGAATACTTTTTATTTCTTTTTGTTGTCTGATTGCTGTTTCTAGGACTTTTAGTACTATGTTGATCAAGAGTGGTGAGAGTGGGCATCCTTGTCATGTTCTTGACCTCAAAGGGAGGGCTATCATCTTTTCCCCATTGATGATTTTCGCTGTGGGTTTTTCATAGATAGATTTTATGAAGTTGAATAATATTCCCTCTATCCCTATACTTTGAAGCGTTTTAATCAGGAATAGATCTTGTATCTTGTCAAATGCTTTTTCTGCATCAATTGAGAGGACCACGTGGTTCTTCTCTCTTCTCTTATTGATTTGTTCTATCACATTGATTGATTTGCAAATGTTGAACCACCCTTTGGTCCCAAGGATAAATCCCACCTGGGCATGGTGGATAATCCTTTTAATGTGCTATTTGATCCTATTAGCTAGGATCTGGTTGAGAATTTTAGCATCCATATTTTTCAGGAATATTGGTCTGAAATTCTCCTTTTGGGTGGTGTCTTTGTCTTGTCTGGGGATCAGGGTAATGCTGGCTTTATAGAAGAGTCTGGAAGTTTCCCCTCTGTTTCTATTTTTTTGAAAGAGCTTCAGGAGAATAGGTATTATTTCTTCTTTGAATGTTTGCTTGAATTCTCCAGGGAATCAGTCAGGTCCTGGGCTCTTGTTTTTTGGGAATTTTTGATTCCTGCTTTAATCTCATTACTAGATATTGGTCTATTCAGGTTGTCAATTTCTTCCTGATTCAGTTTTGGAAGATTATAGGTTTCCAGGAATGCATCCATTTCATCTAGGTTGCTTAACTTTTTGGCATATAACTGTTGATAATAATTTTTCTGATGATTGTTTCTATTTCCTTGTCGTAATTGTGATCTCTCCCTTTTCATTCATAATTTTATTAATTTGGATCCTCTCTCTTTTCTTTTGGATTATTTTGGCCAATGGTTTATTGATCTTATTGATTCTTTCAAAAAAACAGCTTCTAGATTTGTTGATGTGTTCTAGTGTATCTCTAGTATTTATCTCATTGATTTCTTCTCTGATCTTGATTATTTCCCTTCTTGTGTGTAGTGTTGGCTTAATTTGTTGTTGATTCTCCAGTTCTTTAACATATAAGGAGAGCTTGTGTATTCTGATTTTTTAAATTTTTTTGAGGGAGGCTTGAATGGCTATGCATTTCCCCCTTAGGACTGCCTTTGATGTATCCCATAGGTTTTGGACTGATATGTCTTCATTCTCATTGGTTTCCATAAACTGTTTAAGTGTTTTAGTTTCCTGATTGATTCAAAAATTCTTAAGTAGTGTGGTCTTTAGCTTCCAAGTGTTTGGCTCGCTTCGGCAGCACATATACCAAACATTTTCCTGTGGTTGAGTTCCAGTTTCAAAGCATTGTGTTCTGAGAATATGCAGAGAATATAATCTCAATCTTTTGTTATTGGTTGAGTCCTGATTTGTGACCCTGTATGTGGTCTATTCTGGAGAAAGCTCCATGTGCACTGGTGAGGATTGTGTATTCTGTTGTTTTACGGTAGAATGTTCTGTATATATCTATGAGGTTCATTTGGTCCAATTTGTCATTCAAAGCTCTTGTTTCTTTATTGATTTTCTACTTAGATGATGTATTACTTAAAGTGGTATGTTAATATCTCCTACTATTAATGTATTCATATCAATATGACTATTTTGAGTAACTTTTGTAGTCTTATATAGTTAGTTGCTTCCATATTGGGGGCATAAATATTTACAATTGTTAGTTCTTCTTGTTGGGTAGACCCTTTAAGAATGATGTAGTGTCCTTTTGTATCTCTGACTACAGTCTTTAGTTTAAAATTTTATTTATCTGATATGAGAATCACTACCCTAGCTTTCTTTTGGGGCCCGTTGGCATGAACAATGCTTCTCCATCCCTTCACTTTCAGTCTGGATGCATCCTTAGGTTTAAAATGGGTCTCTTGTAGACAACATATGGATGGGTCCTGCCATTTTATCCAATCTGAAACCCTGTGCCATTTTATGTGAGTGTTTAAGGTCATTCACGTTGAGAGTGATTATTGAAAGTTACGTTTTTATTGACATCATGTTGCCTATGAACAATATGTTGCATGTTGTGCTTGTTTCTATAGATTGCCTTTGCCGATTTCCATTTTATGACACTCTTGGGTTATTTCTTCTTTTATAGAACCCCACTTTATATTTCTTATATTGCTGGTTTAGTTGTTGCATACTCTTTTAAATCTTGCCAGTCTTGGAAGCTCTTTACCTCTCCATCCATTTTGAATGTCATCCTTGTTGGATAAAGTATTCTTGGCTGCATGCTCTTCTCATTTAGGGCCCTGCATATGTCTTGCCAGCCCTCTCTGGCTTGCCAGGTTTCTGTGGACAGGTCTAACATTTTTCTGATGGACCTGTCTCTCTACATAAGGATTTTTTTTCCCTAGTTGCTCTCAAGAGCTCCTATCTAAAATTATGATTCATCAGTTTTACAATCAGGTGTCTTGAGGTCTTTTTAGATTCTATGACCTTGGGTGAAAACCTTTCTGCATCTATGACAGGAACATTGATTTGATTCCCCAGATTGGGAAAAGTTTTATGGAGAATTTGTTCAACTATATCTTCTAGTCTTCTTTATTTCTCCTCCCCCTAAGGGATCCAAATAATTCTGATGCTGGATTGTTTCATGGTCATTTATTTTCCTAATTTTGTTTTCATGTCTTCTGAGCTGTTTGTTCCAGGCTTCCTCCTGATCCTTTGTCTCTATCAGTGTGTTCTCTAGATCACTAATTCTATCTCCTGCCTTAGTTACCCTAGCTATTAGAGAATTTAGATTAGATTGGATCTCTTTGATAGCATTTTAAACTTCTTTCAGAGTGGCTTTCACTTCTGCCCTAATCGATTCCATGTTATCATTAATTTTTTTTTCCAACCTAGCCATTGCCTTGATAATTGTTACCCTGAATTCCCTTTCTGACATAGTGTTTATTTCCATATCTAGTAGTTCTGATGGAGAGGGTACAGTCTCTGGATTTTTCCTTTGTTGGGCATTCCTCCTCCTCCTCATTTTGGTGAATGGTGGTTTAGGGGCTGTGTAGCTGAATATAAAACTGTGATCCAGGCAGAGTTCCACCCTGGAATGCTTCTGAGCAATCGGAAGTCACCACCAATATGAAAGAAAAATGAAAAAGAGAAAGAGAGAGACAGAAAGAAAAAAAAGGGGGGAAGACCTGGTCAGCATGGGCCCCAAAGGTAAGATTTCTAAGGTATACAAACAAAAATAGACAAACAAAAAGACCGACAACAGTAAATGACAAGAAAAAGAAAGAACCCAACCAAAATGAACCCCAAGTATAAGATTTATATAGTATCAGAACAAAAGCAAATACACAGAAACACTGACAGAGGAAAAAGATGGGAGGGTGGTTATAAATCCTCTAATTGGGTGAGGAAGGTTATTTTGATTCTTCCTGGGTGTATTTTGATATCTTTGTTAAACTTTCCAGAGATAAAGGGAGATCAAAACTGGTTTATATATAGATGTAGTATTAATTAGGGAAAGAGGATTACCTTGCAGCTTATATCTATATGTATATTAGAAAAATAAAAAAGCAAAAGCAAAACACAGGTATATGTATGAAAAAAGTTCAAGTAAAAGGTTATTTTGGAATTTATTGTTTGAATCTCTTGTTGTAATGGTAAATAGGTTAAAAAATTAAAAAGAACAAGAATAGTGAGAATGAATTAAAAATAAAAGTTTTATCTATGAAATACACAGGTTTTAGGGGAATACCGGGAGCTTAATATATTGTTCTTCCTTGATATTGGGGTTTTACTGTTTTATGGGGACCCTGTGGTGGTTGTCCTCTTGTTCTTTTGGCTGGCTTTCTGTGGGAGGGGCCTGCCCCATTTTTTTTTTTTTCCACTCAGTCTTGCTTGGGTTGAGTCCTCCTGCTCCCTCTAAAGGGCTGAGCTCTGTGGAAACTGTTTTTTCAGACTCTTGTTCTCTGGAGGTTTTGTTCTTTGGCAGCTTTTTGGGGCTTTTTGGAGGATTAGAGGAAAGCAAACTGTACCCAGACCCCTATCTCAGAGAGAAGCCTCAGTCTGCTCCCCTCTGGGTGGGCCAGAACACACAAACTCTCCCTCTGTAAAGTCCACTGAGCCATGCAACCTCCCAGGCAGTGAACATCCCTTGCCACTGTCATAGGGGTGGCCCAAAGCGCTCACTTGTCTCTACACCCTCATGTCACTGAAACTGTGAATGATATTTGTTCAGGGAGCCTTCTTCCAATGGCTGCCTTTGCCGGGACTGGTGTCTGGGGTCTAGACTGCCCAAGAGACCCCAACCAAAGATAGGGTGCTGAGATTTACAAGCCTGGGCTGGGAGTGTTCAGACTCTCTGCTGCGTCCTACAGACCACCAGCTAGCGGCTAGCGCTTGCATGGGGCTCTCTCAGGGAAGGGTGGGGAGCACGGTTCAGGCCCCGGTAGTGCCGTGCATGTGCAGAGTGCAAAATGCTGTAGTTCTAGAGAGTGCCAGCTGATGTCCACACCAGGCTTTCTCACATGTGCCAGTAGGAAGTGTGCCTAGCCCAGCACTGGTGCAAGCAGCAGAAATTGGGGGCTCAGGGACCAGGCCCGGAGGCTTCGCTGCACTCTGTCTGCCATGGGTGGTCGCAGGTGGTGGCTGTCCTGGGTCTGTGGACTTATGGTCTTGCCTGTGACCGCCCAATTCCACTAGATGCCCCTTAATATATTTTGCTTTTTTTGAGTGCTTTTAACCAGACTCCAAGTTAATGCTGGTCCCCAATCACAGAGCACTCTCATATTGGGGTATTACTTTCCAATGTGTTGCTTCTGCTGGATCCCTCCCCTTCTGTTTTTCCTTTGATTATCAGTCCAATTCCCAGTTTGTTTTACCTCTCCACTGGAGTCTCTGCCCCCATAGATATCCAACAGTGTATAATCCTACCACTCAGGCTCATTTCATGGGTGTTCAGAGTGTTCTGGTAGGTAATTAGCTCACTTTATGGGACCTATTAGGACAGGGTGTCCAACTTCTCTGCCATCTTGCCCCCTTCCTCTCTATATATGTTCTTTTTTATGTTGAGGTATGTTCCCAGCAAACCTATATTATTGAGTTTTGTTTTTTTTATCATGAATTGATACTGTATTTTGCCTAAAGCTTTTCTGCATTTATTGAAATGATTGTATGTTTTTTATCCTTTCTCTTATTGATGTGATATATCATATAGACTGATTTATGAATATTGAACCAGACTTGGACCCTGGGAATAAATCCCATTTGTCCACAGTTAATGATTTTTTTAATGTATTGTTGGATTCCATTTGCTGATATTTTGTTGAAAGGTTTTGCATCTATGTTTATCAGAAATATTAGCCTGTAATTCTCTTTTTATGTAGTGTCTTTATCAGACTATGGTATCAGGTTAATGTGTAGAATGTCTTGTAGAATGCATTTGGCAGTTTTCCTTCCTCTTCTGTCTTTTTAGAAATAGTTTAAGAATACCTCTTCTATTTTTTGAAATAGTTTGAAAAGAATTGGTGTTAAATCTTCTTTAAATGTGTGGTAGAATTCACCTGTGAAGTCATCTGCTTCTGGAGTATTTTGATTTATGATTCAATTTCATTGCTGGTAATCGATCTATTCAAATTTTCTATTTCTTCCTGATTCAATTTTGGGAAGTTTTCCATTTCTTCTAAATTGTCCAATTTATCAGCTTATCATTTTTCATATTATTTTCTTATAATTCTTTGTATTTCTGTGGTGTTATTTCTCCTCTCATTTCTGATTTTTTTTTGTCATACCTTTCTTTTCTTTTTTTATTTTGATGAATCTGCCTAAAAGTTTATTCATTTTGTTGATCTCTTCAAAGAAGCATCTCATGGTTTCATTGATCTTTGTTTTTTTTTGTTTTTTTGTTTTTTTCTATTTTCTTATTTCTGTTTAATCTTTATATTTTCTTCTGCTGGCCTTGGGTTTTGTTTGTTCCTTTTCTAGTTCATTTAGTTGTAAGGTTAAGTTGTGTACTTGAGATTTTTCTTGCTTCTTGAGGTAGGCCTGCATTTGCTGCATCCTAAATATTTTGGACCACTGTGCTTTCATTTTTTTAAAATTTTCATGTATTTTTTTTAATTTCCTTTTTTATTTCTTCATTGACCCATTAACTGTTTAGTAGCATGTTAGTTAGCCTCCATTTATCTGTGCTCTTCACAAACTTTTTTGTGAGGTCCATTTCTAGTTTCATAGCACTGTGCTCACAAAAGATGAATTGAGGGGTACCTGGGTGGCTCCATTGGTTTAACTTCTGACTTTTGGTTTTGCCTGAGGTCACGATATCAGGGTCATAAGACTGACCCCCACATCAGGCTCCACACTCAGCAGGGAGACTCTCTTTCTCTCTATGCCCCCACCTAGCAAACACACACACACCCTCTCTTTCTCTCTTTCTAAAATAAACAAATAAATCTAAAAAAAGAAAATGATGAAATGAGGGACTTCAATCTTTTTAAATTTTTTTGACATTTGTTTTATGGCCTAACATGTGGGATCTTTTGGAGAATATTCCATGTGAAGTGAAAGAATGTATGTTCTGCTTTTTTAGGATAGAATGTTCTGAACATATAAGTTAAATCTCTCCCAGGGCCACTTTCTTCTAACTCACAAAGCTTTTCCTGAAAAATCCTCTTGCAGACTTACAGGTTTCACTTATATGTATGTGTTTTCTCTTACTTCTTTTCAAATTCTCTCTTTATCACTATTTTTTTTTTTTTTGCCATTTTAATTACTGTGTTTGTTGGTGTGGACCTCATTGGGTTGATTGTGTTGGAAAACCTATGGCTCCCAGTTCTGAATTTCTCCTTCCTTTCCCAGAGGAGGGAAGTTTTCAGTCATTATTCAAATAATATGCTTCCTTTTCTTTCTCTTCTTCTTCTGGGATCCCTGTAATGCAAATGTTATTAGACTTGATGGTGACACTCAGTTCCTTAAATCTAATCTCATTTTGGCATAACTTTATTTTCTCCCAACTGCTCATCTTGATTACTTTCTATTACTCTATCCTTCAGGTTTCTGATTCATTCTTCTGGTTCATCTAATCACTATTTATTCCATCTAGTGTATTTTAATGTCTATATTGTGTTCTTTATCTCTAATTGGTTGTTTTTTTGTTTTGTTTTGTTTTTGTATGTATGTGTGTGTGTGTGTGTGTGTGTGTGTGTTTTGGGTTGGGTTTTTTTTTTTTTTTTTTTTTTTGCTTTGTTATTTTGTTTGTTTGTTTTTTGTTTTTTTGTTTTTTATATACCTCTTAGGTTAAGGGCTTTCTGATGCCTTCTACTCTTGTCTCTTGCCTGGTGAGTGTATTTATGATTGTTATTTGAATTCTCTATTAGGCATATTACCTATGTTTTGATTAAGTTTCTTGCTTTGATTTTTGTCTTATTCTTTCATTTGGGGCATATTCTTCTATCTTCTCATTTTGTCTTACTTTCTGTGTCTGTTTCTGTATGGTAGGAAAGACAGCGATGTCTCCTGCACTTGAAAGTAATAGGAAAAGGTCTGATAATGTCTTGTCATGCAGTATCCCCTATTCACCAGAACTTAGAACTTCAAAGGTGTCTACTATGTGTCACACATGTGCCCTGCTATTGTGGCTGAGCCCAGCTAGTGTGGCCCTGCTATTGTGGCTGACCTGCTTTTTTCTTTAGTCCAGTTATCTGCAATGGCTGACTTTACTTATTGTGGGAAATGTTTGGTTCCTTTGGTGTTAGTGGGCTAGTCTGGGGACACTCTGGGCTTTAATTGAGTCAGGCTAGACATTTTCCAGAGATGTGGTAGCACCAAACTATTGGGCACTTCCCCTGTGCTGTCCCCTGAGACACTTCTGTTGGTAGGTGGGCATGTAGTCAGAAACTTCTCTCCCTCCAGCTTATTGCTGAGGTCTCACTCTGACTGGAGTGTGTAATTTTTTTTTCCCTCTTGCTGGAGCAAGAGTTACTTGGAATGGTGTTAACCCCTGAATGCACTGCTTGTGAACTGCCAATACTGCTTTGGTTGGGCACTGGCCAAGAGAGTATTGGCCAGGGTGGATCAGTGGAGGAACAGTGGGGTGGAGTGGGGGGCAAGATGCAGTAGGGGGGTGGTGCTAACATGCTTTGTGTGCCTGTGGTTGTCTATGGGAGGGGCCCTGAAGCTCTGGGACTGAAGCATCCTATATGATTCCCCAGAAACAGCATGGGGTGGGTAGGTAGTAGGACAAAGGTTCTAAGAAAACTTTACATGTTGTTGTTCCCATGTGGGAGAGATCTTGCAGCACCCAGATAGAGGTAGGCTATCTGGAGGGGTCAATTGGTAGAAACAATGTGGAGGGGAAGGGCAGCTGTGCTAGCAAGTTAGGTAGCAAGTCTAGTAGGTGACCATGTGTTTATACTGGGGAGCAAAAGAGGGAAATGGTGCTTGCCGGTTCCTCTATTCCTGGAGGAGTTTTGCAGAAATTTTTGTCCCTCTGGGACAGGCTCTGAGATTAGTAAATAACTCTCCCTCCTATATGCCTCCAAACACCTTTCAAACTGCTACTTGTGTGCTGTATCTTGGGGGCTGTTTGCTGTGCTGTATCTTTAGAACATGGATTGTTTTCTCTCACCCTCCAGGCTCTCTTAGAACTAAGCCTGCTCATTATTTTTCAATTCCAAGTTTTAGGAGTGCTTGGGTGGGACAGTTAGTTAAGCATCTGACTCTTGGTTTTGGCTCCAGTTGTGATTTCAGGGTTGTGAGATCAAGCTCCCAGTTGGGTTCCACACTCAATGTGAAGTCCACTTGAGATTCTCCCCCTCTCTGCCTCTGCCTTTCCCAGTTGTGCTTGTTCTCTCACTCTCTAAAATAAAATAAATAAATCTTTTAAGAAATTCTAGGTGTTAAGTCCCACTGGTTGTAGGAACTCATCCAGCCTTTATGGTTTCCAAAGCCAAATGTTATGGGGATATGCCTTCCCCATGCATCCTCCCTTTTGTGGGGTCTGTTTCTCTCTTTCCTCTCCAAGCCTGCAGTGTCTCTCCCTTCCACAGACCATTTAGTTCCCAACCACATCTTCTTACCCTCTTCAGTGTTGCCTCTTCTCTACATTTAGTTATGGAGTTTATTTTGCTAGTGATCTGGGTTAGTTACACTGATGTCAGTATTATCCAGTTGTATCTATGGGACAAGGTGAGCCTAAGGTCCTTCTACTCCACCATCTTTCCTGGAAGTTTTACCCTTTTTTCTATAACACATCTTATTTACCCATTCATCCTTATATGGGCACAGATAACTTCCATGTCTTGGCTATTACATATAATTTTGTAATGAACATGGGAACACATATATCTTTTTGAGTTAGTGTTTTTATTTTTTCAGATAAATACCTGGAGGTGGAATTGTTGGATCACATGATAGTTCTCTTTTTAATCTTTGAGGAACCAATATACTGTTTTCTATCATGGCTATGCTGATTTACATTTCCACCAACACTGTCCAAGGCTTCCATTTTCTACACATCCTTGCCAATCCTTGTTATTCCTTGTCCTTTTGATAACAGCCATTCTAACAGGCGAGAAGTGTTATCTCATTGTTATTTTAATTTGTATTTCCCTGATGCTTAGTGATGTTGAGTACCTCTTCATACCTTTTAGTCATCTGTATGTTCTTTGGAAAATTGTGTCCTCCTATCAGAATTTCTTCCTAAAATCCAAATAAAATTTGTATGATTTCTAATCTGCAACAAAAACTAAGTATGTTGCATTTGCATCTGTGGGGATCTCCTGTGTTTATGATAGAGTTTTGTCCTATGGAAGTGGGAGGTGGAAAGTTTACATTTCAGATGACAAATGAATGACTAGCAAGCCCTTGTGATGTAACATATATCTAGACAGATTGAAAAGTTTCTTTTAAAAAAGTAAAGTTTAGGGTGCATGGGTTGCTCAGTGGGTTAAGCCACTGCCTTCGGCTCAGGTCATGATCTCAGGGTCCTGGGATCGAGTCCCGCATTGGGCTCTCTGCTCAGGAGGGAGCCTGCTTCCCTCTCTCTCTCTGTCTGCCTCTCTGTCTACTTGTGATTTCTCTCTGTCAAATAAATAGATAAAATATTTAAAAAAAAAGTAAAGTTTAAACCCATTATTATTTTAGAGTATTTTTATAGATTTAAATAGTAAAAAAATCCAGAATTAAAGCTGAAATCTTTTCTATCCGAATTTAAACTGTTTTTTTTTTAATTATGCTATCTGAAATGTTACTATGTGCTACTAAATTTTGAAATCATCTATTTCTTTCTAAAGATTTTATTTATTTATTTATTTATTTAGGAGCAAGAAAAGGTGCATAAGGGAGGGGCAAAGGGAGAAAGAGAAGCAAACTACTTGCTGAGCAGAGAGCCCAATGCTGGGCTCAATGCCAGGACTCCAGGATCATGACCTGAGCTGAAGGCAGATGCTTAACCTACTGAGCTACTCAGTTGCCCCTTGAAACCACCTTTATAGAAAAATACCTAGCCTAGTTTTTATCATTAAAATGCTATTGTCCACCTAAATAATTGACAAAATATTTTTAAATTATTATAATTGGCTTACTATTTTAAAGGAAGCTTTACTATTTCCAATAAAAAAAATTCATAAATGCTGCTGTCTTTTTGGATGCAAAATAGTTGAACTAATTATAGTTGAAAAAAGGTTCATAGTTTGTACATTGCCAAAGAATTTGCTGAAACTGTTGACTTCTAAGTAGGTTGTTCTGATGTTATTTAGAGGCAAACTAAGATACATTCAACTTCAAATTCTTTAAATATCTAGAAGACTGCTCTATCCAAGTATGAAAGTAGTAGAAAATGTAATTGACTTGGAGTCATGTGACAGTCACATGTATTTTGCTTTTTAAAATAACTTTTTTCTTTTTCTTTATTTCTTCCACTTCCTCCTCCTCCTCCCCTTCTTCTTCTTGAGTTTCAAATATACCTTCTAGAATGTATGAATTATTTTTAAATCATTATGGGTATTTCATTATTTAAATGATATTTAAATCATTATGGGTATTTCATCAAAATAGTAAGGACCCCTTTTTAAAAGGAATACATCTAACTTTAATCCTGGGATATTTCCCTATAATATGATGAAATATTTAACTAAAATTAACTCTAAAAGAAAAAAAAAAAGGAAATCTGATTTCTATGGTAAATACCAATCAAAAGTGATAGAAAATTCTTAACAACAAAATGTGATAGAAAATTATTTTTTTAATTATTTAAATTCAATTTAGTTAACATGCTGTATTATTAATTTTAGGAGTAGTATTTAGTTATTCAACAGTTGCATATAATATCCAGTGCACCTTACATTAAATGTCTTCCTTAGTGTCCATCACCCAATACCCCATTGTCACATTTACTTCCCTTCTAGGAACACTTAGTTTATTTTCTATAGTTAAGAGTCTCTTACAGTTTCCTATAGTTAAGAGTCTCATATGGATTTCATCTTATTTTTCCTTCCCTTCCCCTATGTTTAATCTGTTGAATTTCTTAAATTCCACATAAGTGAAATCATATGGTAGAATATTCTTAATATTAATTCTTAATAAATTTACAACTATTATGAGAATCTGAGTTCCTAGTTCTATATAAGTATTGAGCCATAATTAATTATTTGTTGACTTTACAAAAATTAAAGAATTTTATAGAAGTAGGGTGCCTGGGTGGCTCAGTTGATTAAGTGGCTGCCTTCAGCTCAGGTCATGATCCCAGGTTCCTGGAATCAAGGCCCACATTGGGCTCCTTTCTCAGTGGAGAGCCTGCTTCTTCCTCTCCCTCTTCCTGCTGCTCTACCTACTTGTGTTTGCTAGCTCTCTGATAGATAAATATACTGTCTTTATCTATAAAAATATATATTTTTAAAGATAAAGTCTTTAAAAAAAAAAAGAATTATATGGAAGTGCCTCAATGTCATGTCACATATCCTAATAGAGTATTTTTGTTGTTGAATTAATTCTCCTACATTAAAATATGATTAAGATACATAGATGTAAACTACATATAATATTTTAGGGAAGTAAAAATGAACATAATTGATAATACCTTGAGTGGAAGATATGAATAACAGAGATTATTGCTCTTGGCACCATTAACTGATAACTGGTCAAGACTGGTCTTAAAGCTTTTTTTTTAACCTCCTATAGTTTTTGAATATGCTTTCTATTTCTAGTCTGGTTTAGTCTATATCTCAAACTTTAAAAAAATAATGTTTTACAGAATAAAATCAATTTGTATTATCTCAAGCAGAACCATAATAATTTATCAAAAGCACTTTTAATTAGTAAGCTGTTAGAATACTTAGAATTTAGGAAGACATTTAGAAGAAGTTATATTTTATTAACTTAACTTCATTTGAAAGAAAAATTAAGCTTTGACTAGTACTATCAACATTAACATAAAAATTTAATATATATTTGATCATCAAATGTTATTGTACCCTGAACCTGACCATGCATTCCTTTATGCTTATTTTTTAGTTGTTTTTATCTAAATATTTGTTCCATAGGTCAAAATGGAAAGGTTTTGCAAGCATTATGAAACAGCAGCTACAAATCTGTTGTTAAACTTATAATAATGAGAAACACATGGATAGGTCTCCTTGAGTACTAGAGTTCCACAGTTCAGGGCAAAAAAGTGAGGATGGACATTTGGGAGCTTATTGCTAAGTTCATCATTTTTTGGAGACTAAAACAGGATGCTCCAATCAAAATATGCCAAATTATCTTGTAATAGAATTTATTACAGATACAAAACTGTGTTAGTCACATTATATGTAGTCAACTATTTACATTTTTACAATAAGTTTTCACATTTATGTTTATGTCCTTTCTTTTGTGTGCAACTGTTTAAAAAGTTGCTTCAACGATATGTAAGCCTTGAATATAGCTGTTCCCAGCTTGTACTGTTTTGAGATTTTAGGAGGCCCAGTAAATATAACCTCCTTTGCCATTCCTTAGTTAAAAAATTTAAGAGCAAGAAAGAGAAGGCAGTGAAGTCAGGTGGGTGGAGTTCAAATTTTCAACTGAATATGGCTCTCTATATATATTTTTTTAAATCATCTCCCAGCTCTTGGAACACCAAAACTGAACTTGCCTATCTAGGACAGACTGCAATGAGTGGCCAAAACTTCTCTGTGTACTACTTGGGGGCACTAAGAGAACAGATGACTGTAGCTCTTCTCTGGCTCAAGATGGAGAAGCACAAGAGGCAAAGCTGTATCTAGTCCCTCCTCCCAAGCTTACTGCTCTGGTCACCCATCCTATTTCCCTGGAAATCTAAGGGTGGAGCAAGAGGCCAGGGTATCCAGGGAAGCACCCCTTGATGTAGTCAGAACTTCAGGAAAGAAAAAAAAATCCCAAGAGGCCTCTTCACTTATTTTCCCTATATGTGCTTCATGTTATCAAATAATTGTTTCCACCAAAGGAAGTTCATTTATTATCTAGTAAATATAATTTCCAATTAAATTAATCAAGTCATATAAAACCAACTCACTAGGGGCACCTAGGTGGCTCAGTGGGTTAAAGCCTCTGTCTTCGGCTCAGGTCATGATCCCAGGGTCCTGGAACCAAGCCCCACATGGGGCTCTCTGCTCAGCCGCTTCCTCCTTTCTTTCTGCCTGCCTCTCTGCCTACTTGTGATCTCGGCCTGTCAAATAAATAAATAAAATCTTAAAAAAAAAATAATTGCCTAGTAGAGAGGATGATCAAGAGATAATCAATACTCTCACAAATGAGTTAATATTATTTTAAATAAAAGCAAAGAAATCTGCTATATTATTTAGCTTCCATTAAAGTGTTATTTAAATTTTTTAAATACTTCATCTAGGTCTGTGACAATACTTACTACCTTGGGGGCTCTCCAAAGATCAAGGTATTATGGATTCCCCCTTCATTCTCTGAGGCAATAAATCACTTCTTGTTCCTTTTACTTAGACATTTAATTACATTAAATGTCACTGCAAAACAGGAAAACTTCTTATTTTGCAACTTGCACAATAAAGCCACATCTCTGGTGATAAGTAGTCATCAACCACATACTGAGTTCTTATTTCAAAAAGATTCTATAAATAATAGCATCAGTACTGGTAAATATTCATTGAGAGTCTAGTATTTAGAAAACACTGTATAGGGCTCTTAATATTCATTCTTTAATTTATTCTCCAACTAAGGCTCAGATAGCTTATATAAATATCTCATGAACACACAGCTTATAAATAATAGACACAAGATTTAAACCCTAATTTTTTTTATTCCAAATATGTGCTGCTTTTACTCTACTACCTCATGGTAAAGGAAGAGTACTAGTTCTGAATTTGTATAAGTAAGAACTCCTATGCTCACTTATTGCATACATAAAAAAGGAAAGGTAAAACAATGTTTTCTGCTATGAAAGATTAAGAATTTCAACTTATACTAAGGAAATTTTTCCCTTCTCTTCTTGCTCACTCATTCTCTATTAATACTCTATTTTTAGTATACCTATTAGTAATAACTTTTGTAATTTTAAATATTACTTTTAAAACTTATTTTTCTTGAGCTATCAAATTTTTTAAAAAGATTTTATTTATTTATTTAACAGACAGAGATCACAAGTAGGCAGAAAGGCAGGCAGAGAGAGGGGGGGAAGCAGGCTCCCTGCCGAGCAGAGAGCCCCATGCAGGGCTTGATCCCAGGACCCTGGACTCCAGGGTCCTGGATCCCAGGACCCTCATGACCTGAGCTGAAAGAAGATGCTTAACCCACTAAGCCACCCAGGCTCCCCTTGAGCTATCAAATTTAAGTGATATTTCTTGATGCCACTTTACAATTGGGTAATGATTTCTTAGATTTTTGTTTCCCCTGATATTTCTAATTGTCTTTGTTTTTAGTAGTGACAAATAAATTCTATGACTTCACGTTACCACTAAAATTATTCAAATGTGTAATTATAGTATTTGTTCGAATAACTCTTCTTGGAGGTATTCTACTTGGATTTAACTTAACTGACCAATGCCAACCTGAAATTACTTTTCTTTGTAACCTTTAATTAAATCTACTCTTTCTTGGATAGTACAATTCTTTTTCTTCATTTTGTTGGAGAATATTATGTAGGTATTTTTTCTTCAGAAAGTGTGTAAAAATAAACTTTCTAAGTTCTTGCACTTGTAAAAATACTTTTATTTTCCTTCCATACTTGATAGTTTCATGGCATATAGAATTTTCGATTCAAAATTTTGCCATTAGAGCTTTGAAAACATTTCTCCATTAAAAAAATTTTTTTTATAAACATATAATATATTTATATCCCCACAGGTATAGGTCTGTGAATCACCAGGTTTACACACTTCACAGCACTCACCATAGCACATACACTCCCCAATGTCCATAACGCCACCCCTTTCCCCCAACCCCCCTCCCCCCAGCAATCCTCAGTCTGTTTTGTGAGATTGAGTCACTTATGGTTTGTCTCCCTCCCAATCCCATCTTGTTTCATTGATTCTTCTCCTACCCACTTAACCCCCATGTTGCATCTCCACTTCCTCATATCAGGGAGATCATATGATAGTTGTATTTCTCCGCTTGATGTATTTTGCTAAGCATGATACCCTCTAGTTCCATCCATGTTGTCGCAAATGGCAAGATTTTATTTTTTTGATGGCTGCATAGTATTCCATTGTATATATATACCACATCTTCTTTATCCATTCATCTGTTGATGGATATCTAGGTTCCTTTCATAGTTTGGCTATTGTGGACATTGCTGACATCAACATTCGGGTGCACGTGACCCTTTGGATCACTACGTTTTAGGGTAAATACCGAGTAGTGCAATTGCCGGGTCATAGGGCAGTTCTATTTTCAACATTTTGAGGAACCTCCATGCTGTTTTCAAGAGTGGTTGCACCAGCTTGCATTCCCTCCAACAGTGTAGGAGGGTTCCCCTTTCTCCACATCCTCGCCAGCATCTGTCATTTCCTGACCTGTTAATTTTAGCCATTCTGACTGGTGTGAGGTCAGAATGTCTAAAATTAACTAGAGACATATAAACTACCACAACTGAACCAGGAAGAAATAGAAAGCCTGAACAGGCCCATAACCAGTAAGGAGATTGAAACAGTCACCAAAAATCTCCAAACAAACAAAATCCCAGGGCCAGACAGCTTCCCGGAGACTTCTACCAAACATTTAAAGAAGAAGTAATTCCTATTCTCCTGAAACTGTTCCAAAAAATAGAAATGGAAGGAAAACTTCCAAACTAATTTTATGAGGCCAGCATCACCTTGATCCCAAAACCAGACAAGGATCCCATCAAAAAAGAGAACTACAGACCAATATCCTTGATGAACACAGATGTGAAAATTCTCACCAAAATACTAGCCAATAGGATTCAACAGTACATTAAAAGGATTATTCACCACGACCAAATGGGATATATTCCAGGGATGCAAGTTTTGTTCAACATCTGCAAATCAAACAATGTGATACAACACATCAATAAAAGAAAGAACAAGAACCATATGATACTCTCAATAGATGCTGAAAAAGCATTTGACATAGTACAGCATCCCTTCCTGATCAAAACTCTTCAAAGTGTAGGGATATAGGGCACATACCTCAATATTATCAAAGCCATCAATGAAAAAGCCACCGCAAATATCATTCTTCATGGAGAAAAACTGAAAGCTTTTCCGCTAGGGTCAGGAACATGGCAGGGATGTCCATTATCACCACTGCTATTCAACATAGTACTAGAGGTCCTAGCCTCAGCAATCAGACAACAAAAGGAAATTAAAGGCCAAATCAGCAAAGAAGAAGTCAAACTATCACTCTTTGCAGATGATATGATACTATATGTGGAAAACCCAAAAGACTCCACTCCATTACTGCTAGAACTTGTACAGGAATTCAGTAAAGTGTCAGGATATAATGCACAGAATGCACAGAAATCAGTTGCATTTCTCGACACCAACAACAAGACAGAAGAAAGAAAATTAAGGAGTCAATCCCATTTACAATTGCACCCAAAACCATAAGATACCTAGGAATAAACCTAACCAAAGACGCAATGAATCTACATTCAGAAAACTATAAAGTACTCATGAAAGAAATTGAGAAAGACACAAAGAAATGGAAAAATGTTCCATGCTCCTGGATAGGAAGAATAAATATTGTGAAAATGTCTATGCTACCTAAAGTAATCTACACATTTATGTTCATTTCATTATTTGTAACTTCTACCTACTAACTTACATAGAGTCTTTTTTTTTTTTAATTTTTTATTTTTTATAAACATATATTTTTATCCCCAGGGTTACAGGTCTGTGAATCACCAGGTTTACACACTTCACAGCACTCACCAAATCACATACCCTCCCCAATGTCCATAATCCAACCCCCCTCTCCCAAACCCCCTCCCCCCAGCAACCCTCAGTTTGTTTTGTGAGATTAAGAGTCACTTATGGTTTGTCTCCCTCCCAATCCCATCTTGTTTCATTTATTCTTCTTCTACCCACTTAAGCCTCCATGTTGCATCACCACTTCCTCATACAGGGAGATCATACTATAGTTGTCTTTCTCTGCTTGACTTATTTCACTAAGCATGATACGTTCTAGTTCCATCCATGTTGTTGCAAATGGCAAGATTTCATTTCTTTTGATGGCTGCATAGTATTCCATTGTGTATATATACCACATCTTCTTGATCCATTCATCTGTTGATGGACATCTAGGTTCTTTCCATAGTTTGGCTATTGTGGACATTGCTGCTATAAACATTCGGGTGCACGTGCCCCTTTGGATCACTACATTTGTATCCTTTGGGTAAATACCCAACAGTGCAATTGCTGGGTCATAGGGCAGTTCTACTTTCAACATTTTGAGGAACCTCCATGCTGTTTTCCAGACTGGCTGCACCAGCTTGCATTCCCACCAACAGTGTAGGAGGGTTCCCCTTTCTCCACATCCTCGCCAGCATCTGTCATTTCCTGACTTGTTGATTTTAGCCATTCTACTGGTGTGAGGTGATATTGCATTGTGGTTTTGATTTGTATTTCCCTGATGCCGAGTGATATGGAGCACTTTTTCATGTGTCTGTTGGCCATCTGGATGTCTTCTTTGCAGAAATGTCTGTTCATGTCCTCTGCCCATTTCTTGATTGGATTATTTGTTCTTTGGGTGTTGAGTTTGCTAAGTTCTTTATAGATTCTGGACACTAGTCCTTTATCTGATATGTCGTTTGCAAATATCTTCTCCCATTCTGTCAGTTGTCTTTTGATTTTGTTAACTGTTTCCTTTGCTGTGCAAAAGCTTTTGATCTTGATGAAATCCCAATAGTTCATTTTTGCCCTTGCTTTCCTTGCCTTTTGCGTAGTTCCTAGGAAGATGTTGCTGCAGCTGAGGTGGAGGAGGTTGCTGCCTGTGTTCTCCTCAGGATTTTGATGGATTCCTTTCGTACATTGAGGTCCTTCATCCATTTTGAGTCTATTTTTGTGTGTGGTGTAAGGAAATGGTCCAATTTCATTTTTCTGCATGTGGCTGTCCAATTTTCCCAGCACCATTTATTGAAGAGGCTGTCTTTTTTCCATTGGACATTCTTTCCTGCTTTGTCGAAGATTAGTTGACCATAGATTTGAGGGTCTATTTTTGGGCTCTCTATTCTGTTCCATTGATCTATGTGTCTGTTTTTGTGCCAGTACCATGCTGTCTTGATGATGACAGCTTTGTAATAGAGCTTGAAGTCCGGAATTGTGATGCCACCAACGTTGGCTTTCTTTTTCAATATCCCTTTGGCTATTCGAGGTCTTTTCTGGTTCCATATAAATTTTAGCATTATTTGTTCCATTTCTTTGAAAAAGATGGATGGTACTTTGATAGGAATTGCATTAAATGTGTAGATTGCTTTAGGTAGCATAGACATTTTCACAATATTTATTCTTCCAATCCAGGAGCATGGAACATTTTTCCATTTCTTTGTGTCTTCCTCAATTTCTTTCATGAGTACTTTATAGTTTTCTGAGTATAGATTCTGTGTCCCTTGGGTTAGGTTTATTCCTAGGTATCTTATGGTTTTGGGTGCAATTGTAAATGGGATTGACTCCTTAATTTCTCTTTCTTCTGTCTTGCTTGTTGGTGTAGAGAAATGCAACTGATTTCTGTGCATTGATTTTATATCCTGACACTTTACTGAATTCCTGCATAAGTTCTAGCAGTTTTGGAGTGGAGTCTTTTGGGTTTTCCACATATAGTATCATATCCTCTGCGAAGAGTGATAATTTGACTTCTTCTTTGCCAATTTGGATGCCTTTAATTTCCTTTTGTTGTCTGATTGCTGAGGCTAGGACCTCTAGTACTATGTTGAATAGCAGTGGTGATAATGGACATCCCTGCCGTGTTCCTGACCTTAGCGGAAAAGCTTTCAGTTTTTCTCCATTGAGAATGATATTTGCGGTGGGTTTTTCATAGATGGCTTTGATGATATTGAGGTATGTGCCCTCTATCCCTACACTTTGAAGAGTTTTGATCAGGAAGGGATGCTGTACTTTGTCAAATGCTTTTTCAGCATCCATTGAGAGTATCATATGGTTCTTGTTCTTTCTTTTATTGATGTGTTGTATCACATTGACTGATTTGCGGATGTTGAACCAACCTTGCAGCCCTGGAATAAATCCCACTTGGTCGTGGTGAATAATCTTTTTAATGTACTGTTGAATCCTATTGGCTAGTATTTTGTTGAGTATTTTCACATCTGTGTTCATCAAGGATATCGGTCTATAGCTCTCTTTTTTGGTGGGATCCTTGTCTGGTTTTGGGATCAAGGTGATGCTGGCCTCATAAAATGAGTTTGGAAGTTTTCCTTCCATTTCTATTTTTTGGAACAGTTTCAGGAGAATAGGAATTAGTTCTTCTTTAAATGTTTGGTAGAATTCCCCCGGGAAGCCGTCTGGCCCTGGGCTTTTGTTTGTTTGGAGATTTTTAATGACTGTTTCAATCTCCTTACTGGTTATGGGTCTGTTCAGGCTTTCTATTTCTTCCTGGTTCAGTTGTGGTAGTTTATATGTTTCTAGGAATGCATCCATTTCTTCCAGATTGTGAAATTTATTGGCGTAGAGTTGCTCATAGTATGTTCTTATAATAGTTTGTATTTCTTTGGTGTTAGTTATGATCTCTCCTCTTTCATTCATGATTTTATTTATTTGGGTCCTTTCTCTTTTCTTTTTGATAAGTCGGGCCAGGGGTTTATCAATTTTATTAATTCTTTCAAAGAACCAGCTCCTAGTTTCGTTGATTTGTTCTATTGTTTTTTTGGTTTCTATTTCATTGATTTCTGCTCTGATCTTTATGATTTCTCTTCTCCTGCTGGGCTTAGGGTTTCTTTCTTGTTCTTTCTCCAGCTCCTTTAGGTGTAGGGTTAGGTTGTGTACCTGAGACCTTTCTTGTTTCTTGAGAAAGGCTTGTACCGCTATATATTTTCCTCTCAGGACTGCCTTTGTTGTGTCCCACAGATTTTGAACCGTTGTATTTTCATTATCATTTGTTTCCATGATTTTTTTCAATTCTTCTTTAATTTCCCGGTTGACCCATTCATTCTTTAGAAGGATGCTGTTTAGTCTCCATGTATTTTGGTTCTTTTCAAACTTCCTTTTGTGGTTGAGTTCTAGCTTTAGAGCATTGTGGTCTGAAAATATGCAGGGAATGATCCCAATCTTTTGATACCGGTTGAGTCCTGATTTAGGACTGAGGATGTGATCTATTCTGGAGAATGCTCCATGTGCACTAGAGAAGAATGTGTATTCTGTTGCTTTGGGTTGAAATATTCTGAATATATCTGTGATGTCCATCTGGTCCAGTGTGTCGTTTAAGGCCTTTATTTCCTTGCTGATTTTTTGCTTGGATGACCTGTCCATTTCAGTGAGGGGAGTGTTAAAGTCCCCTACTATTATTGTATTATTGTTGATGTGTTTCTTTGATTTTGTTATCAATTGGTTTATATAGTTGGCTGCTCCCACATTGGGGGCATAGATATTTAAAATTGTTAAATCTTCTTGTTGGACAGACCCTTTGAGTATGATATAGTGTCCTTCCTCATCTCTTATTATAGTCTTTGGCTTAAAATCTAATTGATCTGATATAAGGATTGCCATTCCTGCTTTCTTCTGATGTCCATTAGCATGGTAAATTTTTTTCCACCCCCTCACTTTAAATCTGGAGGTGTCTTCGGGCTTAAAATGAGTTTCTTGGAGGCAACATATAGATGGGTTTTGTTTTTTTATCCATTCTGATACCCTGTGTCTTTTGACAGGGGCATTTAGCTCATTCACATTCAGGGTAACTATTGAGAGATATGAATTTAGTGCCATTGTATTGCCTATAAGGTGACTGTTACTGTATATGGTCTCTGTGCCTTTCTGATCTACCACTTGTAGGCTCTCTCTTTGATTAGAGGACCCCTTTCAATATTTCCTGTAGAGCTGGTTTGGTATTTGCAAATTCTTTCAGTTGTTGTTTGTCCTGGAAGCTTTTAATCTCTCCTTCTATTTTCAATTATAGCCTAGCTGGATATAGTATTCTGGGCTGCATGTTTTTCTCATTTAGTGCTCTGAAAATATCATGCCAGCTCCTTCTGGCCTGCCAGGTCTCTGTGGATAAGTCAGCTGCCAATCTAATATTTTTACCATTGTATGTTACAGACTTCTTTTCCCGGGCTGCTTTCAGGATTTTCTCTTTGTCACTGAGACTTGTAAATTTTACTATGAGGTGACGGGGTGTGGGCCTATTCTTATTGATTTTGAGAGGCGTTCTCTGAACCTCCTTAATTTTGATGCTCGTTCCCTTTGCCATATTGGGGAAATTCTCCCCAATAATTCTCTCCAGTATACCTTCTGCTCCCCTCTCTCTTTCTTCTTCTTCTGGAATCCCAATTATTCTAATGTTGTTTCGTCTTATGGTGTCACTTATCTCTCGAATTCTCCCCTCGTGGTCCAGTAGCTGTTTGACCCTCTTTTGCTCAGCTTCTTTATGCTCTGTCATTTGGTCTTCTATATCACTAATTCTTTCTTCTGCCTCATTTATCCTAGCAGTGAGAGCCTCCATTTTTGATTGCACCTCATTAATAGCTCTTTTGATTTCAACTTGGTTAGATTTTAGTTCTTTTATTTCTACAGATAGGGCTTTTATATCTCTCGAGAGGGTTTCTCTAATATCTTCCATGCCTTTTTCGAGCCCGGCTAGAACCTTGGGAATTGTCATTCTGAACTCTAGATCTGACATATTACCAATGTCTGTATTGATTAGGTCCCTAGCCTTCGGTACTGCCTCTGGTTCTTTTTTTTGTGTTGAATTTTTACGTCTTGTCATTTTATCCAGATAAGAGTAAATGAAGGGGCCAGTAAAATACTAAAAGGGTGGCAACAACCCCAGGAAAATATGCTTTAACCAAATTAGAAGAGATCCAAAATCGTGAGTGGGGGGAAAGGGGATAAAAAGAGGTTCAAAAAGGAAGAAAGAAAAAAAAAAGCAAAAAGAAAAGAAAAAAAAAAAAAGAAAAGAAACGAATTTTTTAAAAAAGAAAACAACTAAGTAAAATGTAAAAAAGAAAAAATATATATATTAGTTAAACTTTCAGAAAGTGGTTGTTTTTCTGTTTCCAGAATTGCTGTTCTGCTTCTCTTCGATCTGCCGATGGATTTTCAGGTGTTTGCAATCTTTAGATAAGCTATCTAGCTGATCTCCGGCTAGCTGAAGCAGTCTCAGCTTGCTACTTCTCAGCCATCTTGACTCCTCCCTCCCATAGAGTCTTACTTAGTTCTCAGTGTTATCAGTTGTTGATAAAGAGTCTTGCAATCAGTTTCCTTGTTGAATGTTCTAATACTATCTGTATTCTCCCTTTCATAAGCAGTGCTGTTCCAGCACAAACTACCCCCTCTGCTGCAGTCTTTCATGTATTTATTCTGCCTTGTGACTTTTTAAATGTGGGTTTATCTGTCAGTTATTCACTTTGAAATTTACCAAGATCTCAGGCTTCTTTATGATTTCTATTTTCACTCTCAGTACTGTAAGAAACTTTTTTTTCTGTAAATATTACTGTTATTTCAGTGGGAAATTGGGAGGGAAGATAGGTAATCAGGTATGCCTGGTCAACCTTCTTAAATTTGTATGGGTAGGATTTAGGTAATACTCAATATATAATTTCTAATATAATATCCATATATAATATAGTTTGCTATATTATTTTGGTAATAAAATAAAGTGAGAATAAACATTACAGGATATCATCAACTGCATCATCAGCACTACCCAACAATCTTAGATTTCCCAAATCAGTTAGGTTTTCTATTTGTCATATTTATAATTTTAAACTTTGTCCCTTTCCTCAGATTTCTCTGACTTATACTTCCCCAAGAATTCTAGACATTCTCCAGAGAAAATAAATTAAAAGCATTTTTTTTTAACTTTTTACACTATATCTATCTGCATGCATGCCACCCCCCTTTTTTTTCCTTCCATATATTACATTTAGAAAGGATACCCTTCTTCCTGTTCTACAGAATTATTCCTCTATGCTTCAGAACTCCCCATGGCCTAGTTCTACCATCATCCTCATGTTCTACTCTATCTGCAACTTTCTTCAAAATGCCTCTTTTGTATTAACATTTGAATATGCTCACCTACAATCTCAACCAATCCACCCTTGATTCCATATTACCCAACAGCAGTAGTCTGTATATTTCACATTACATTCATAGTTACTTTCAAAAGAATAATATCTATATTATTTGTTTTCATTTTATCACCTCTATTACATATATATTTGTTTATTAAGTGTACTATAACATGTAAATATGGTAATCTATTATACATCTAGTATAATAATAGCTTGCTTTTTCACTTCAGAATATCATTGAGGCAATGTAAGAAAAAAGCAGTTTTTTACAGTTGCAATGTACTCTGTTTTGTGGTTATAATGTAATACTTCTAACCAATTCTTTATCATTTGCCATTTAGGTTGTTTTGGCTTATATTATACAACATTCACATAAAATATCAATATCATCATAAAAATGTGTCTTTTTTGTATGTGCCTATATGAAGAGTAAACTACTGAAAAGTAAAATTGGGTTGAAGGATATTCTTTATGTATACTCTTAATGTGGACAGAGCTTGAAAAATTTCTCACTTTAGAAATTATTCCAGTGTCATTTCTTACTAGCAGCTTGTGAGGGAGCCTGTTTCACTCAAAGTTCTAGTCGTGACTCTCTGGACTTTTCTCTTCTTTCTTTCTTTTATTCCTCCCTATCACCCCCTACCCCACCCCTACCACTTTTCAATCTCCTTTGTAGACCTTTCTTCTTCTTTCATTAAATAAAATTAATAATGAAATAATAATTTTATTGATACTTCTCAATCTCTTTCCTGGACCTTATGTTCTCCTTACTCTATATACTTTCCCTATTCAATGTCATCTTTTTTTCTTGGATTTATTTCTGATTTATATATTGAAGACTCCTAATTCTATCTTCAGCCAGAACACTTTTGTGGGCCTTAAGTTAAACTGTCTCTCAAATGTTTTCACTAGGTGTTTTTTGGTCATTGTGAACTTAATGAGACTACAACTAAAGTCATCTTTCTTCTGAAGCAGTTTTGCTTTCAGTATTTCTTAGTCAAGTTTTCTTCCTATGTCTTATTGAAGCTCTAGCCCTGACAGAAATCCTTGAATCTTGCCCCTTACTTGCACTTCCCTTTCAAAATAAACCCTATGGTGTTTTTTTCTTTTTCTAGTACACATTCTTTTATTGTAACAAAGGAACAAAAACTGTATAAAGTTCTATGTTCTGCTAGTTCTATTTTCCAAACGCTTGTCAAATCACTGTTTTTCTATACTCTTTCTGCTGCTACCCTTATCCAGTTCACCATTAATTCTTGTGAAATAATTTTTATGACCTCCTAAATTATACCTGGTCCTACTGCTCTCTCCTCATCCAGTCTCCAAATTCTAATTAGAGTGTTTCATTTTTTTAAAATGTGAATCTGGTAATCTCACATCCTCACCTAAACTCTTCAAATAACTTCCCAGTTCCTTGGGATAAAGTGCTTCTGCATGTCATACTACTTTAGTATGAGAACAGGCCAATCTGAACTTTAAGTCCTCTCTCATTTCTTTCTTTCTTTCTTTTTTTAAAAGAGTTTTTTATTTTAAGATTTTATTTATTTATTCTTTGATAGATGGAGATCACAAGTAGGCAGAAAGGCAGGCTCCCTGCTGAGCAGATCGCCCAATGCGGGACCCTGGGATCATGACCTGAGCTGAAGGCAGAGGCTTTAATCCACTGAGTGACCCAGCCACCCCAACCCTCTCTCATTTTCATGGTTTACTGTCCATGCCACTTCTTCTGCCTGGACCACACTCTTTTTCACCATTAAATTTCAGCTGAAATAGCATCTTCTTCCAAAGATATTCCCTAGTTTCCATAACATACTAGGTGTCCCTGACCTTGCCCTATCATGATAACATTTGATTAATAAGCACATGCTTAATGTCTACATTTCATCTTAGAATATGTTTTATAATACCAAAGATTATTTTTTTTTCTTGCTCACCAATATATTCCTAGGGCTTACTTAGCACAGTGTCTTGCACATAGTAGACAATCAATTAGAGCATACAGATATGAATAAATAAATAATTAATTTCATGTGTCAGTAGACACAAAATGTTGAGGCAAAAAGTAAGACAAGAACATTAATTTGTGTTCTCAGAAATATGAATGGAATCATGACAATTGATGTTAGTATCCCTGTGATTCATTGCATGAATTTTCAGGATGCCTAGTTAATGGTATAGATGTACAGTCTGTGGCCTTAGGAGATAATGAGACATCAAGCTCACTGTGGCTAGAATCCACAACACTATCCTCAGCATGACTAAGTAAGGAAACCAATATGAATATACAACTATGCATTTTTTTTCAGGTTTATTGAGGTATAATTGACATATTCAGCTATAAATGTTTAACTAGTGCAAGATATTTAAAATTTGGTGACTAATTTCTGCATATACAGAAATTCATTACCAGGTGAGAGGTTAATAAATGATTTTTTATTTTATTTTATTATTTTTATTTATTTATTTATTTTTAATTTTTTATTTTTTATAAACATATATTTTTATCCCCAGGGGTACAGGTCTGTGAATCACCAGGTTTACACACTTCACAGCACTCACCAAAGCACATACCCTCCCCAATGTCTATAATCCCACCCCTTTCTCCCAAACCCCCTCCCCCCAGCAACCCTCAGTTTGTTTTGTGAGATTAAGAGTCACTTATGGTTTGTCTCCCTCCCAATCCCATCTTATAGCAGCAATGTCCACAATAGCCAAACTATGGAAAGAACCTAGATGTCCGTCAACAGATGAATGGATCAAGAAGATGTGGTATATATACACAATGGAATACTATGCAGCCATCAAAAGAAATGAAATCTTGCCATTTGCAACAACATGGATGGAACTAGAGCGTATCATGCTTAGTGAAATAAGTCAAGCAGAGAAAGACAACTATCATATGATCTCCCTGATATGAGGAAGTGGTCATGCAACATGGAGGCTTAAGTGGGTAGGAGAAGAATAATAAATGATTTTTGACAATTACTGATGCAAAGAAAGGTTCAAGAATTCCTGATATATTACCAACTACTTTAGCAAGTTGTTTCTTCTGTACTTTATGGTGTCTGCAAAAAGTGGGAGTAAAAAATCTGAATTACTTGGCATTTAGTGGGTAAACAGCATTTCATTTTTACACAAACACTGACATTAATTAAGTCTCCCAACATCTGGGATTTAGGTAGGTATTCTGCTAACTTTACAGAGGAGGAAATGAAATCACAGTGGTCTGGCAGATTGCCAGGGTCCCAGAACAAGTCAGTGTTAGGACGGGGAGTACTAGTCAGGAACTTTTGGCTGTCACTCTTATTTTCAACTAAACTACATTCATAAGGGAAAAGCATATTGGACATATATTTCTGTTTATGCTTCCTATCAAACCTGGAACTCTCAGTAATCTCATGAGAATTCCTGTTTCTAAACTTAATTTTATGACTGAGCACATCATATTAAGCATAACACAAGCATTGCCAATGTCATACATTCATATGAATCAAGATTTTGAAAATATTTTTACTTTCTATTCCTTTTTCCTCTTTCTTTTTTTCTTTCATATTTTCTTTTTGCTTCTTAGAAATGTATTTCAATCCATGGAACTCAACCCTTCCAAAAAAATAATTGTAATTATAAAGTGAAAGATATCCAAGTAAATGTTATACTTTTTTATTTCTAAAAACCGTTTTGCAGTATATGGTATTTTGGTCACATTGTGTAAATAAAAAATGTGAGAAAATTCTTATCCATCTTTGAAATAAAAATTGCACAATTCCTTAGTGTAAGACCTATGTAATATCAGTCAAGTCAAATGTAAAACAGATCTACTCCTTTATCCCCAACAGTTCTGTCTGATTCATTCAAGTTTATTGTACACAGAGGTAAATTGTCATAAACAGTCTGAGGCAAGTACCGAGGGAGCCTGGAGTCTGGTGTAGGGTGACTTGGGCTTTAATTCTACATTTGCCAATAGCTTGCTGAGTAACTGTGGGCAAGTCTTTATTTTGTCCTTTAATTCTGCCATCTGTAAAACAGGGATACTAACAGTACCCACCTCATGGGTTATCATGAGGGTTAAATGACTTAGTTTATGAGAAGCATTTAATAAATGTAACTATTTAGTAAGATGTCTGGCACACAGCTATACTTTAAACTATGAGTTATTAATATTGTTTAAAATGTAATTGATATATTTTATATTTCTAAAATAAGTTTTAGATAAGTGTTCTATATGCTAAGAACACAGTGAGTATGGAAAGAAAAAGCAATGTTAGAGCAGGAAAGAGAGATGCAGCTTGGCAGAAGGCCAGGTTTCCATTTGTAGCTTATTTCTGTAACATTTCCATAAACTTCCCTTGAGTACAATGATAAACTGTGTAAAGCCATACTCCTGGCTTTGAATGAACCCGCAGCACAAGGGAATTTTCACAGTAAAATTGAAGAGGCTGGCTAAGAATGTTCAGCTACTTTTCCCTCACAAGAATGAATGTAGAGAAATGTAGGCATATTATTTTTAGTATATTTCAAAATTGCTCTAAGACAGTAGCCAATTTTTTTTAAAGATTTTATTTATTTATTTGACAGAGAGAGATCACAAGTAGGCATAGAGGCAGGCAGAGAGAGAGAGAGGAGGAAGTAGGCTCCCTGCTGAGCAGAGAGCCTGATGCGGGACTCGATCCCAAGACCCTGAGATCATGACCTGAGCCGAAGGCAGCGGCTTAACCCACTGAGCCACCCAGGTGCCCGACAGTAGCCAATTTTGATAAACATTTGCTAGGGAAATGGCAAACATGTCTGCATCTTATATTTTACTGGGCTACATAAAACCTGATATTTGAAGAGGAACAGCCTTTATTCTATCATTTTAGAGACAGAGATAGCTGACAAAAGTTACTTCTTGATAAATAACTTGTTTTTAGGTTAACATGCTTTAAAACTATAGCTACATGCCCCAAAGCAGAACTTAAGGGTAAAAAAAAAAAAAAAACCATATTTAAAAAAAATGAAATCTGTAGGCTTAATACTTAAAAATTCAGTTCTAAATTTCGGTTGCTAGTGAATTTTAGATAGCATTTGAAGCAAGGGCTGGAAAACAGCCTGGAAATTAGAGCATTCCATGTGTTGCTATATGTTACAAGTATAGAGATTCATGTAAAAATACACTGATAAAAATGATAGAGTATGTACTTAAATTTACAACATTGTACAACTTTAGAGAAATATAAATTTAGAGATACTGTTCTGTCTGTATTAGTCTCAGAGACAGATTAGCTAGCATCCCCCTTGAGTATTTACATTACCACATAATACTTGTGTAAAGTATGGATTTTAGTGAGGTAGAACACAGTGTTTGTTTGGTGTTTTAAAAAGGCATTACACATCAAATTAAATGAAATTGGTCATCATGACACAGGCCTTTATTATGATTAACTGGAGTGGTTTTGTAGTGTCACAAAAAAACCTGGAAATAACTGTGCCTTATTCAGCATTAATTTTAGGATTGTAAAATTTCCAACAAAAATTTCTCCAAGAATGGAAATATAAATGATGAATTAGAAATACATTGAATGATGACATTCTATCTTCTCTGGGGTTTTGCTTGCCAAACTTCACCTTCCAGATGGAAAACCCTACTTATGAAATTTCTGGTTAGTGGAAAGCATAGGCTTTTAAAAAGCATTTCAGGAGTTACAGTTTTGTCAATATGGCAATGGAAAAAAATCTTATAACAACTGTATACAATTTTTAGGATGAAAACACAATTTCAGTGTCTTAAGCACCATTCAGATTTTTAGTCAGTTTGCAATTAAAATTGCATAAATGCAGTTAAACATAGGAGTCAAAAGTAAATCTTCATGTAATCCAAGAAAAGAGGACCTTTTCTGGATATCACTATGATAGTCATTAGATAATAATTCTGTGCAGCCTAAAAAGTTACACTCCTTTCAGATTTTTCATGTATTTAGTTAGCCTTCTTTTCAATAATGGTATCACATCAGTAAATATCCATAGAAAATCCAATTTGTAATTGAAAAACCTGATCCTATTTATAGTTTTCTCTGTTATCTTATAAACAACCATTGGGTTAGAACTGGGTCTCTTTTGAGACATCTTATTTTAAGTTCATATAACAGGTTAGGTAGTCTGTGGACCAGAACTTTTAACTTTACATCCCTGAATTATTAGGACCTTGGGCTGCACCCCTGATTTTCTGAATCAGGATCTGTTTTAAAAGTTTCTCCCTAAAGTTTGAGAATTGCTATTCTGAGTAACACCTACAAGAGTGCCTGGCTCATAATAGGTCCTTAATAAGTGTGTTGGTCAGCTGGCTGACTACATGAATAAATAATTTCATGTGAAACTGGCCATTAAGAAAGTTTGAGACAAAGAAGTAACAGCAACAGACTTCAGTGAAAAATTCTATCAGTGCATAAAATTTGGTATTTTATCCTCAGATAACCTAAGTAGCTGTGTGATTAATTCTCAAGGAAAAGCATAGTTGTTTAAAGCTGTCTTATCACTAATGAAGCAAGAGTTCCGATGTCAGGTTACCAGGAGTCAGTACTAAAGAAGCCTCAGACATGGATCTGACTTCCCTAGTGGCCATTTGGCTATATGCTGCTATACCACTAGATTGTCTAGTTTGACTATATAACCCAGGAGAGTGGCTGGAAGAAGGGGCCAGCATCAGTACTGCTAGGAGTCTGATCCTCTGGCTGTAGTGTTTTCTCTACTGAACAGAGGCCAGTGTATAAAATGGAGGCTGTAAAACTGTACTTACCATGAAACACCATTGTGAGCACCATGATCTTTTAAGATTAGCTTATGTTTGAAAACAATAGAATTAGTCGGTGATTCACAAAGAGACATCAAAAATTTACCAGCTGACAACATGCCCATGATTAAGGAAATTTCTTGATTCGTTTCACTAAGTCTGTTTCTACAGGATGAAAGTTTTTTTCAAAAAAATTCTTTATTATAATAATCTTATTTAATCTTATAGTAAGTGCCTTATTTAAAAATACAGGCTTTTGTAGGAATTAAAAAAAAAAAACTTATGTTGTTATACTATGTCTTCTCTTAAACTGGAAGCCAAAATGTATCCAAATATTTATAGAGAAAAAAAAAATTTCTATTCTGGAAATTGAACAAAACAACACACACACATAGCATATAGCTTAGATACCATCAATGTGTAGCTGCTATACAAAATAAAGTCTTACATTTTGAATTTGTTTCTCTAAACAAAATGTTTGGATATAACTTTTCTTTAGTTAGTTCCTTTGTGCAATCCTGTGTTACTTTTCTTGTTAGTGGTTCACGTTTTTCACTTTCACTACCTCCCCCACATCACATTTCTCTCCAGCCCAGGATGAAATTCCTGGAGGGGAAAGATTTTTGCAGCAATCACTATGTTCATTCAGGCATTGTGCCACACCTTTGCTCAGCTCTTTTTATTCATCATTTCAGTTAATATTCACAATGTCTCTATATCTTTATGAAAGAGAAAATTAAGGATTAGTGGGAGGGGTAATGTGTGCAAAGCTCCCCAGCTGTTAGGTTGCAGAGCTGAAGATGATACTTCTACCCAGTCTCTGTGACTTTAAAATCTTCATCCCATTGTCACTATGTTACTACTCTTTCACAGCATCTCTATCAACCAAAGATATCCCTTTCTATTCCAGAGGTTAAGGTGGTTTTAGGTTCATTTCCCCCTTTCTTGCAATGGCAAGAAAAGAATATATTACTTGGTAAATATTTTGCTAGGTCCAAAGCCAATTCCATTGATTTTTTAGAAAAGAATAATCAATAGCATTCATCTGCCTAGCTGTTGTTGAGGACCTGCTGTACTCAACGCCTGGGTTCTGTAAGGGAAAAAACTACAAGGAAGAGTCAAACAGCCAAATGGGGAAATGCATATGTTTATTGATATGGTGATCAATACTATGATTTTAAACTACAAAATAATGGCTATAGAAACATAGTGGAAGAAGTGACTGACTTCACCTGGGTCATCCTGGAATATTTTTCACTGTGTCTTGAAGTTTAAAGAGGTATTTCCAGAGCAGGTAAATGAAGGGGATAGGTTGAGAGGGTGGCATGCCAAAGATGTGAAGGTGTAAACAGGCGGTAAATTGGGGGAACTAAAATAGCTTAATCCCAGAAAGATTAAGCTTTATTCCAACTTTCAGATAACTCATAGATAATTAAGCTGAAAAGTCTAGGCTTGGTTAATTTGAAGTCAGGATAAATTTTAATTTAGGTGTAGACCTGGCTGGAGAAGAAGGATTAATACTTGGAAGGGATGGGAGTTCCAGAGAGGAGAGGAAGCTCTGGGACAGAAGCTCTTAGCTTGTTACACAAATTCCTGAATCACAACAAAAGGATTAATCTGATCCTTATAGATCTTCTCTCTTACAGTTTGTTGTCCACTGACTAAGAAGTTTTCCTTGTTTATGTAAACTTCAGAATTCAACTTCACACCTGTCCCAATAAATGGAAGGAGGAAGGGGAAAGGGAAGAATTTAGGGAGTCTAAGAAAGGGAAACTTTCCAATTTATTTCTCCCTTATGATTTCATAAATACTGTTTGATATGCAAAGGTAATACTAATTATATTCCAAATGAATCACCAATATCTGTAGGATGCTAGCAATGTTCAAGCTAAGCTTTCTATTGCCTCATTTCATTTGTTTCCCTTAGAAACTCTATAACATTGAACTAAGTTTATCTCTTTTTCTAAGAAACTGAGTCCTGGAGAGGTTAAGAAACATACCCAGATTGTGCAGTTTGTCAGTAGCAGAGTTGAAATTTGAATTTAAGCCTGACCGGGCGTCCAGAGCAAATACATTGTGCTGTCTTGCATGAGACTCATTCTCATTTATTTCCAGTTACCTGGTAGCACAGTAACAATTCTCTAAGATAATTAAGTAAACATTAAACTTCTCTATTACTTTTGATCATCCTAAATTTGTTTCACCTAGTCATCACTTTCACAAGTTTTGCTTACTTTGCATGGTTGAGCAAATAGAATTTAAATAAATTGAAAACAACACTGGCTACAGTGAACAATTTATGACTTTGTCCAGGTTTCTATAGTGTAGAAACTGGAAGCAGCCCTGTACTCAGAAACATTTTCAGTGTTTGAAAAGAGGTATATATAAAATGCCTTTACTTTCATCCCTTTAGAGTTGTCTAATCATGAGTGGAAATAACCAGGATGAACACTGTGTTTCGGTCATAGGATAAGATACTTTGGAGTACAAAGTTAACCCGGTGGCCATCCCACGGAACCTCTGTGCATTTGCTAGCTTAAATGTAGAATAATAGTACAAGGTTCTTAAGTTTCCATCACTAAGTTTTGGGAAACTAATTTGGATAAAATAAGAACATTTTCATGTATTTTCCAAAAAGGAGAAAGTTAGATATTAACTCTTTAAATGACTCATATTTAAATTTGCTTTTAAAACTATTTTTCCATTAAAAAAATTTATTAGACATCCCTGATACTTTCCCACATTTTCCTATAGGTTCTTCACCAAAATTTGACAGAATTTATGAAGCAAAAGATTTTGCTGGATGAGAGTTCTCAGATTTTTTAAAATTTTTACTGGCATATGCTGTTTTGATTCTTAAAAATTATGACACTAGTAAAAGAGAAACTGTTCTGTCAGCCTGAACTTTCTGACTGTCTGAGGAAAATTTTTAGGAAAAGCTACCTCCTCCTTTAATTGCAAGAGCTTTACTCCTAGATTACATGGACTTTAAGGATCAGCTTGTCAGAAAGTCTTGAAGAAAAGAAAAATTTTCTTACTGTTTAGGACCATTTGAACTGTAAGAACTAGTGGAGCAGTACTTATTTGCACAACAACCTGAACTGATTTAGTCAGAGAGAAAGCTAGCACTTCAGGACAGCCATGCATGACATATTTCAATATTAAAACCAAACTTTAGTTTACTTTATATTTTAATCAGATTCCTTTTGAAAACCTGCTTTAAATATTACTCACATCAAAATATTTTGTTGTGGGGTAAACACTGGTTTTGTAACAAGATCAGTGGATTTGAGTCCTAATTCTGCTTCCTTACCGAAAGATGTGGACATGCTTTAATGAAAAGAATGTACCTAATATCTGTTTTGGTGGACAGAATAGAACACTTTGTATTCTAACAAAAGGATGTTCAATAGCTCAGTTAATCTAGGGTTTGTTCTATAGTCCAAAATCTACAAACTCTGCCAGTTTTGAACATCATAAGTAAATAAAAGACCAAAGACATTCTAGTTCTTAGACAGTCTGAAGCCAAGAAAAAGAACACAAGTGAAAAGGAGCCAAATGCAAACATAATTATATATCCAGTGTTCTCTGTGTTTTGGGTTTGGAATGAAGCTGCTGCAGAATCCACTCAGGGAAGCTTTACAGCTTCATGTCCATCCTAAGCACCATTTCCTGTTTCTATGCTATGACAGCCTACTATTTGCTGCTTCGCTGGTAGAGAGAAGTGACTTACCTAACAACTTAATTTTTAGGTTATATTTATCATCTGCAAATCAGAAACTGACAGCAATGACAAGAATTTCCTCACCTAACTGCATTTTTATTCATATCTTTTAAGAATAACTCTGCCACCTTCTAAAAATTTCAGCAGCAGTGAGATACACAACACACACACACACACACACATATCAATCTATTTATGGTCTCTCTATCCAACATCTAGATAATTGAGATAATATATTTAAAATCAGAGATTGGTGAAAAGAGACCACATATTTTATACTCCAAAATAATATAAAAAGGTGTTATGTTTAACATTCCTGAACATAGATATTCAATTTATACATATCTCTTATTTAAGGTTCACCTTCATTAATTGTAACACTAGCATACCTGGATATTGCATTCTCTTGGGAGGTTAACTAAGTTAACATCATAATATTTTGAGACTCTAAATCAGTTTATATTCAAACAAAGAGTCCTGATTAAGTATGGAGTATTGGCAACATGTGTCAATCTTTTCTTTTTTTTCCTACTAAAACCCAATAAAATGATAGCAAAGGAATTTTTCAAAAGTATTTGTTAACCCATAACGACACTGGAGAGATTTCAACTAGCAAAACATTTACACTAATTTTAGAAAAACAGAGGAATGACATGTGATTTGACAGAGTAAGTTACCTTATAAAAATTACATTTAAGAATCAATTTGTTCCACAAAGCCTCTGAGAAGGTCACTATTCTGAGGTATGGGCTGCACAGGAGGCAGCTGAGAACAGGGAATTGACTGAATCTGTCACCATGTCTTTTCTCTTACCCTTCCCAGATAGGATTGGCCTGACCCTAAACTCTTATTAGAGGCCACAGCCTCATTCTCTGCAAAAAGCCAATCTACAGAGGCCCCAGTCATAAGGGAAGGCAGAGATGTTGTGTGGGACTAAAAATAGAAGAGTATGAGAAACCTTTCTCATCCAGACTTAAAATGCTTCCCCCATAGACAGAAACTTGGAAAAATCCATCCTGGAGAAACTGAATAGTTAAGCAAGCAAGTAAACAAACATGTAAACTCTTAACAAATTTGACATTTCCCTCCAGAAAAAAGACAAATGTCCTGTTTGATTGCCCTACAGTAACTCCCATCCAATAATTTCTACTTGCTCACTCAGGACTTCTGAGCAGTCTTACTGTCTCACCCTTAAATGTAAAATGACTAAAATAAGAAATATGAAAGGAAGTTTCAAACTGGAAGGGGTAAAACCTAAACAAATTAAGAGGGAAGAAAGAAGTAAGGAAATGGGTTACAGGGGGATCAAGAAATAAACTTAAAAAAACAAAAAAACAAAAAAACACTATTGGGGCACCTGGGTGGCTCAGTCTATTGGGGCACCTGGGTGGCTCAGTCAGTTAAATGTCGGCCTTGGGCTCAGGTCATGATCCTAGGGTCTTGGGACAGGGTCCCAGGAGTCCCTGCTCAGTTGGGAGCCTGCTTTTCCTTTTGTCTGCTGCTCTCCCTGCTTGTCCTTTCTCTCTCTCTCCGAAAAATAAATAAATAAAATCTTTTAAAAAAAGAAAAAAATAGAAAAAAAAAAACCACTATTGAAAACATTCTAAAAGAGATGTCCTTAAAATAAGAAAGTATCTGTGGCTAAGTAATATTTCAAACGTCAGAACCTTAAAGAAAAAGACTGGAGGGGTGCCTGGGTGGCTCAGTGGGTTAAAGCCTCTGCCTTCAGCTCAGGTCATGATCTCAGGGTCCTGGGATCGAGTCCCACATCAGGCTATCTGCTCAGCAGGGAGCCTGCTTCCTCCTCTCTCTGCCTTCCTCTCTGTCTACTTCTAATCTGTCTCTGTCAAAGAAATAAATAAAATCTTAAAAAAAAATCTTCTTAAAAAATAAAAAAAGAAAAGAAAAAGACTGAAAGATGATAAAGTTGATAACTATCTCCCAGAGAATAAGGGGAAAAAATGTCAAAAACTATGTCAAATAATTTAGAATAGCAACAAAATTTGAAATTGAACTAAGAAGTCCCAAAATTAAATTAATAGACAATCCAGAAAGAAGAAATAGGAAAAATCAGAGAAAAAGAAAGTATCAACAAATGTATAAAAACAGCTCTTGGAACTGAATGCCACAAATCCCTTCCTGATGAAGGACACAGGAATTTTGGCACCACAGATGTAAAACATCCACATCAAGCTCCCTACTGTAAAAGAAAGATCCTCCTCACTCGTAGAAGGACAACTACATATGCAAAGGAATGAAAATCAAAATGGCATTAAACCTTTCTACTTACTGAAACATTAAAAGCTAGGAAACAGTGAAATATTGACTTCATAATTCAGAGGAAAAGTTCTTTACAATCCATAATTCTTTTCCAAAACAAAACAAAACAAAACAAACACACACACACACAAAAGCGTACCTAATGTATTTTCCTTACCCATTTTTAGGATGCTACTAGAGAACATGTTTAGAGAAAATAAAGGGTGCAAGAAAGAGGATTCAGTGTAGAAGATAAGCAAAGAACAACCTCAGGCTACACTAAGCACCAGTATAGAAATATGGGGAGCACCAAGAAGAGTATGATGGATTATTTGCTGTACCCAGGCATTTGATAGGTGTGTTAGATCATTTAGGAAAAATGTAATAATCTTGTGCAAATTAGAGCAAATGAAAAATAATGGAGCAATTTAAAATATGAAATAGAGAATATTAGAATGGAATAATTAGAATATAAATAAAATTTAAAAAATCCTTTTTTAAAAAAAAGATTATTTATTTATTTATTTGAGAGAGAGGAGAGAGAGAGAGAACAAGCTGGGGGTAGTGCCAGAGGGAGAAGCAGTCTCTCAACTGAGCAGGGATCCCAATGTGGGGCTTGATCCCAGGACCTTGAGATCATGATCTGAGCTGAAGTTAGACACTTAGCTGACAAAGCCACCCAGGCACCAACCCCCCCACCAAAGCAAATCCTTTTTAATAAATTTTGTAATGTTAACTATGACAGGTACTTTTTGACATAATCTTGAATATTTGAAACAAAATAGATTTTCTTAAAGACTAACAGTAGAAAAATGAACATTTTTTGACCACCTGAGTAACTCTTAATGGATACGGCAAAAAGAAAACCAAAACCAAATATCATCTTGCCAAAACAGTTTTATACATCTAAATATATTGACGTAAAAATTATGTATCTTAATCTAATAATCCATCAGGACAGTGTCTTAACTATGAAAAAAATGTTTTCTTCTAATTTTTTGTTATAATTATTGCAAAAGTCTGAATCTAGACTTGGACTTGAGATTAAATACTAGACTGCTCTAATTAGAACAAAAATTAATGGCATTTTCAATATCTTTAGAAAGCACAAAATACTTAATATTTTACAAAATATTTATAAAATAACAAAAGCAGGAGACCTCCACTATAAAAACTATAAAACCTTTGTGAAATAAAATAAAAAATACTTCAAAAAGTACACAAATAAACCATCTTCAAGGGTCAGAAGACTCAGTATTGCTAATGTTGATTCTTCCTAAATTTACTTATAGATTTAATCAAAATCCTAGAATTACTTTTGTAGAAACTGACTAGTTGATTTTAAAATTTATATAGAAAACAAAGGACTTAGAAAATTAAACAAATTTGGAGAACAAAATGCCAGACTTTAAGACTTACTATAAAGCTACAGTAATCAAAACAGTGTGGTACTGCTGTAAGAATAATCAAATAGTTTAAATGTGACAGAATATGTAGTCCATAAGTACACTTACATGTATGGGATTAATCGGTTTTCAGCAAAGCTAGAAAATCATATATTTTAAGTTCTCTTAACAAATGATGCTGAAACAACTTGATACATCAACATACACAAACATGCACATATAGACATTTTGCATATCTATACATATACAGGATACACATATCTCTTAACAAATGATGCTGTAGCAACTGGAGCCATAATCTCTACCTCTATAATAAGCAAAATCACTTTTTAAAGAAAGTATTTATTTATTTATTTTAGAGACAGAAAGAGAGACCATGAGTGAATGGGGAGAGGGTGGAGGGAGAAAATCAAGCAGACTCCTGGCTGAGTAGGGGCTCCCACAATCATGAGAGAATGACCTGAGCCGAAACCAAGAGTGGGACACCTAACCAACTGAGTCACCCAGGATCCCTAAAGAAAATTACTTTGAAATGGATTACAGACCAAACTATAAATGCTGAAATTATAAAAACATCTTCTAGAATAGGTTACTGAAGAATATGTTCATGACTTTAAGGATGGCAACTATTATAGAGGACCCAGAAACCCAGAATCAACAAAAGAAAAAATTTCATAAATTTGATTACATCACTTTATAAACTTCATCAAAAGACATCATTAAGAAAGAGAAAAACAAAGATATTAACTAGAAAAGAAAATAGTCTCAAAACATATTTAGAATAGAATTCCTATAACTCAATAGCAACAATATATATAGTAATATATATATGCTATAACAACAATAATAAAAACAATAAAAAATAGGTAAAAATTAGAATAGGTACTTTGCAAAAGGAGAAATCTGAGTATCCATTAAGCATATGAAAAAATGTTCAGCATTATTAGTAATTAAAGAAATATAAATTAAAGCCAATTAAGCTACTACAATGTGTTATCCATCAGAACGGCTGAAATTAAACACAAAAAAGACTAATAAATATGGGTGGAGATGCCTTTCTGGTGGTTGTGTAAAATGTTACAACTATTGCAGAATATGATTTTGCAGTTTCTCTTATAGTTAAATATACACCTATAACTCAGAAAATTACTGTTTTAGATATTTACCTTGGAAAAATAAAAATATATGATCATGAAAAGACTTGTAAAGAATATTCATAGCATCATTACTCATGAAAAATCTTAACACTGGAAGGATCCCAAATCCCATTAACAGGAGGATGGAGTAAAAATTTGTATTCAATGGACTACTACTCAGTGATTAAAAAGAAAAAATATGTTAAAAAAAGAAAAAAAAACTTACTATATATGCAAGATATATAAGACATGTTGAAAGAAAGAAACTGACATAAAAACTACTATAATAGTAGTAAATAAACAGTAATAAAGTAGTAAAATAGTTAATAAATAAACAACACATATTGCAAAGTTTTAGAAGAGGAAAACTAAAAATGATTTAATAAAAAAGAAATCATTACTGGGGGAGGCAGTGGGTTAGAATTATTTGGAAAGGGCATAAAAAACTTTTTGGGGTGATAATGTTCTATATCTTTTTTTTTTTTTTTAAAGATTTTATTTATTTATTTTTCAGAGAGAGAGAGAGAGCACAATCAGGGGAAGAGGTAGGCAGAGAGAGAAGCTTGCCTTTTTGTGGAACCTGCTTTGGGATTTGATCCCAGGACCCTGGGATCATGACCTGAGCGGGAGGCAGACTCTTAACCAATTGAGCATCCTGGAATGCTCTGTACCTTTTTTTTTTTTTTTTTTTAAGGATTTTATTTATTTATTTGACAGAGAGAGATCACAAGTAGGCAGAGAGGCAGGCAGAGAGAGAGGGGGAAGCAGGCTCCCCACCAAGCAGAGGGGCCGATGCGGGGCTCAATCCCAGGACCCTGGGATCATGACCTGAGCTGAAAGCAGAGGCCTTAACCCACTGAGCCACCCAGGCGCCCCAATGCTCTGTATCTTGATAAGAGTGTTTGCTGCTTGTGTTTTCCAAGAATGGCCATCAGAATATTACCTGTTCTGCATGCTCTTTGAGAACCTTGCTATCCTCATCAAGAATAGACCTAGTAAGATATTATATTAAGTACAATAAGTTAGACTGATTAATACAAATACCATACAATTTCACTCATATGTGGAATCTTAAAAAAAAAAAAAAAAAGCAAAAAAGCAGAAAGCAGAATCAAACCTATAAATTCAAAGAACAAACTGATGGTTGCCAAAGGGGGAGTGGTGAGAGGATGAGCCAAATGGATAAAATCAAGTGGGAGATACAGTCCTCCAGTTATGGAATGAATAAGCCAAGGGGGAAAAAGGCACAGCATAAAGAATATATTCAGTGATACTGTAACAGTGTTCTATGGTGACAGATGGCAGCTACACTTGTGCATAATGTATAACTTGTCATATTGCTGTGTTGTACACCTGAAACTAATGTAGCATGGTGTGTCAACTATAGTCAAATTAAAAAGAAAAAGAAACATAACTGAGAAGTCGATTTCCATTAAACCTGCATGGGCCTGTGACTTTCAGGGCTAGGTCATTAAAAGGAGAAAGGTTGATGGTTGACTTCCTCTCTCTTGGGATGCTTCCCTTTAGAGCTCAACTACCAGGGGCACCTGGGGGCTCAGTAGGTTAAGTGGCTGCCTTTGGCTTAGGTTGGGATCCAGCCCCACATCAGGCTTCCTGCTTAGCTTGGGGGTGGAGGGGTGGGGAGTGGGGGAGGAGGGGCTGCTTCTCCCTCTTACTCTGCCAGCTTGTGTGCATGCTCTCTCTGTCTCTCTTTCTGTCAAATAAATAAATAAAATCTTAAAAAAAAAAAAGAACTCAGCCACCACACTGCCAAGAAGCCCGTTTGTACAGACTCCAATAAGCAGCATCTTCTGCCAGACAGATGAGTAAACCCAGAGATTATTCTGGACACTTGCCTTCATGTCTATGAAGTTAAGAACCTGGACATCATGGATCAAGATAAGCCACACATGTTATGCCCTGTCTGAATTCCTTACTCTCAGTAACCACAAGCATAATAAATAATTGCTTTATGTAGTGGAGTTTTGGGGTAATTTGTTACATAGTCACAATAACCTTAATAATTATACTACATAATCAGTTGTGTATCTTTCCTCTTACACATAAAATTTTTTATTTGGCTGTACCAAATTATAAATTTGACATATATGTGATGTCTATTTTGCATTCTGAACGTAAACCAATCCAAATGCAAATCAAAGAGCATTATCTATATATTGGTCAATTCTGTTCCATTAAAAACCATGAGAATAAAACAATTTAATTTCTTAAAATACCAAAATTATTTGCCAATTTTCTGATGTTTTAGCTTTTATCTTGGGTAATAAGTGGTTTTAAAACTTGGATCATGCCACATGCATTGGATATAGTGACAATATTATAAGAGGACATGGATACATTCATTTTAAATATAGCAAAGAGTAACATGAAATTACTAATGCATGTACTGTGCTTCAGAAAAAACATGGGCTATGGTTTTGTGTTATAAATTAGACAAGAACTCAAATAGCATAATTAATATGAAATGAATAACATTTCATTGAATGAACATTCCTTGGAAGAGCGATACTTCTTGGAGCTCAAATTCACCAAGTGGTGCAATATAATGAAGATAGATCAAATTTAGTGTTTTGTGTATCTGATTTTTGTTGTGGGGAGAAACAAACAGTTATTTCTTAAGCTCTAGTTTCTAAGTGAAATCATATGAATGCTTTGTCTTTAATATTTTTTGATTCTAGAATTTCTGTACAAAAAAATTTTAAAAACGTAAAGAATGAACTTTTACTATCATTCAAAGTTGTTTCTTCTAAAGTGATCTAAACACGTGTAAGGGAACTGTTGATTTGGAAATTAATAGAATGAGATTTCAAGGCTTTCCTACTTGTAAATATTGAATCACAAAAATGTAAATTAAAAATTGGCCAAAATTTATTCTCTAAATAGTATTATAATTAGTAATAGTAAATCAAAATTTATATTCTCTAAATAGTATTGACAGTAGTCAAGCTGCCATATGCTTGTTTATATTTTAAAGTACTTTTAATTCTAGGTTGGAAGAACAGAAAGCAAATACACCTTAACCTCCTCATTTGATAAACTGGTTTGATTTTGGATGCCCTGGATCAAGTAAGTAAAATTTGACTTTGGATGTGAATCTGGTCCATGACAACTCTGCTGACACAGCAAACAGAAAGAAAAGAGCAAAATTCAGGATTCCCTCAGGCCACAAAAGAAAAAAAAAATCTAGCCTGCAGCAAGTTCTATTTTACCAGCAATCCAAATTACTCTTACTTATTCCCATAAGATTTTTTAAAAAGATTATATATTTATTTATTTGACAGAGAGAGACAGAGAGAGAGATCACAAGTAGGCAGAGAGGCAGGCAGAGAGAGAGGGGGAAGCAGGCTCCCTGCTGAGCAGAGAGCCCAATGCAGGGCTCGATCCCAGGACCCTGAGATCATGACCTGAGCCGAAGGCAGAGGCTTAATCCACTGAGCCACCCAGGTGCCCCATAAGATATTTTTCATAGGAAAAAAAACTGGAGCCCTGTTTTTCTCAGGCCTGTTATATATACATGTGCTTCTGAGGGTCTCTGTCACTTCTGGATCCTACCTCCCTAAATAAGGTTAAGATGAATCTGAATTACATCATATTCTGCATACGCAAACGACATCTGGAAAACTCCAGAGTTTTTACATTTTTGGTATCTCCAACAAGTCACTTGGCTATATTCCCAAGTTTTATTTATGTTTCTCTTGCCCTCCTTCTTTCCTGGCTAGAGTTGAGGTGCAGTCTTTTAGTGTCCCTGACTCACCTATCAGGTCACTGTTGACTTGATGTCAGGTGTTTGGTGCCATAGGTTTAAATCTACAAACAACTCTCATTTCTACTTTCTTATAATTATGGCCTAGAAATATGCAGGAAAATATCTTTACAATGATGATTTCTGTTCTATGGGGTATTTTCTTCAATGATAAGATATTTTGAATCTTCAAAATGTTAATCAACATTTATTTATCATAAATAAATATTTATATCATTACATAAATCCATTGATATATTAATATAACATACTAAAATAATATAAACAAATATTTATATTTTATATTTATTCATATATTTACAAATTATTATATTTGAGTTTACTGGAAATAATTTATTCCAGCTAGCTATGTTATTGTTTATTACAATTGCAACTAGAGTTTATTTTCTTCCTAATGTATTTGAAATAGATGAAATTAAGTAGAGAAAACAGGGCAATTTGGAACAAAGATAGATTGATGAAGTTTGGAGGAAGCAGAGAGAAAGGATACTACTGGACCTGGAGATAGTCATATTAACACAGTTCATTACTGAAACTAGCTTTCAGTTTCCTGGTTACAAAGTGGAGAGGAAAACATGTCATTTTGTATGGATTTAAATCCTGACAGATGCACATTTGCCTGTGGAAACAACATTTTTCTTTAAACCCAAACAGAAATTTTCTGTCTAGCCTTATAAAGAGATCTTTGAGTAAAATAGTAAATGGTAGTTTCTACTAAAATGTAATAAAATCTTATGAATAATCCTTTCTTTGTTGACAGGACAAATAGTTTGCATTATCCCGTATTTTCTTTGCACATTTTCAAGTAGATGGAAGAAGAGGTTAAGGGAGTGGTTTCTTTGGGACTGGTTACCTGGTCAGGGGTGTGAACAAGAGGAATTAGAATCAAATCTATAAACTGATGCATAGGGAAGCTGGTTGACAAATTGGAATTTCTAACATCCACAGTGTGAGTTCAGTCACAAAATCATGGAAGAGTGGAAGAGCAATTTAGGATGGTTGAAGTTAATCCCCTCAGTCACTAGTGGAAAAACTGAGGCCAGGAGAAAATGGGATCCCAGTTTGCCCAGGGTGTTGGATGTGCTAATCTAGCATCTGGACAACCCATTTCTGCTTCTCACAAAAAAGGATCACATATTCTCTTTTAATAGAACTCCACTATAGTACCCCTCCTTATCATGTCATTCTTTATCTTTTAATCATAGACAAAAAAAAAATTATACATAAAATTCAGAATTGAAATGAAGTTAACATAAGCAGTAGAATCCAAAAGGTGCAATTCTGTGTAAAGTTAACACATGGGTTTTTTATAATCTCATATTAAAAGTTTATGATGAAATTTCAGGAACAGTTTCAGTTTAATGTAATATTATCTTTTTAATAAAGGTGATTTATATAGTATATAATCAAAGGTAATTTATTTTTACACAGGGTAGTAATATTTATGCCACAAATCAGAAAAAAAAAAAAATCAAGCCATGTGCCTAATTCAAATGTAATGATTATCAATGCTATACATATTAGATACTAAGTTGAGTAATATTTTCTTCCAACTAATAAGATATTTGGACCAGTAGGAGATTCTCCTATGCTTCAGTTTGGCAAAGAAGTGATCTCAAAAATTTCAGAATGAGGTTAAAAGGATTTCCTTCTTGTATTTTCCCATTTTCCTTCTCAGTCTCACCTCTTATCCACTCCAGTGCAAATTTCCTACAAAGCCTGTTCTCTGTACAGTCCGTCAAACATCTCTTTTTCATTACCTCACTACTTCTACTAAAGCAACTAGAAATTAGCAAGTTCTGATATTAAACTTCTTCACCACTCTTTAGTGCATTCTGTCTGCTTGGAGTATAGCAGTTCTATCCTTCACAAGAAGCATGGGAGGGTTACTTGTTTAGTTAAAAACATGACACTGAGCAGCTGTTCCAAGAAAGCCCCAAAATAGAGAAAGTTCTGTTTACTGACATTTCTTTCTTCTTCTGTGCCTTGCTCCTTGGCTTGCAGATGCACAGATGCTGGAGTTAGTTATTTAAGCCACTATCCAGTGGGATTATTAAAATCCTCTTGAGCCAAATTTTCAAGAAACAAATGGGTTTCATAAATGTATATTAATCTGTTTAGCTTCAGATAATGAAAACACACTACTCTGGTATGAATCATATGTGGCGTGTGAAGCCCAAGCACCCTCTCCACCCCACCCCCACAGGAATGTAACCAAAGGCGCTGAGGTGTTGGAATGTGGCCTTTTAGTCAGGGTGCTGCCTGGGAGGTATTTGGAATGCAAAAAAACAGATCCAAATTAGGGACCGTTCAATTTTGGAATGATAAGCTAAATTCTGATCTCTTGTGTATTCTTAAATACAGGAGACGGCACTTTGGGTCATGTCTGAATTTGTGGGATCCAGTCTTCTCAAGGACTGGATTTTAGGTAAATGTCTTAGCAGGTGGTTGCAATTAGACTTTGGGGGCATATGTACACTTGGTCCTTCTTTGCTTAGCAGCTTGCTGGGCTCCTGGTGACCATCACATACATCAGGACAGGGCAGGTCTTTGGTTCTTATTTACCAACTTGGAGACTATTCCAGTGGGTTCTTTGCACTCAGCCAAGGCTCTGACTCTGAGATTAAAGTCATGCTTGGGACTATGTGAAGGGTTCATTTAGTGAAGGCACAGATTATCAACGTGTATGCAATTTCTGTGTTTGAAGAGAATTTTGCAATGCTCTTATAGAAAGGGTGTCATTAACATCTTTTCTTTTGGACTGCTACTATACTGAAATAAAAAATCCAGTGGTGTGGTAAATGATTACTCCACCCTCAGGGCACATTAACTGAATCTTTTCCCAGAATTTATTTTGTATTATATAGAATTTCTGGGATGGCACAGGATGGAGTAAAAAGTCTCCTCATTAGAGGATCCTAACAACTTTGCTTAGGCTCTTGTCTGCTACAAACTGGCTGATGGTCTTTAGCAAATGACTTACCTCTGAGAAACTATTTCCTCTTTTGTAAATAGGGAAAGTAACTACCTGTCCTACAAATTTCACATAACTGTCCCTTTAAAATAAATAGATAACATGTATAAATTACTATTGAATATTAAGCCTATAGGAATTTAAGAGATAAATTATAAACACAATGGAACAATCCTGAATATTTAAAAAATGCAGAAAATTAAGAATACAATATTTTAGGGGTTAAAATGATTCATAATGAAATGAATATAAGCAGAAAAATTCTATTAATGATTTGTATCCACAAGAAAAATTTAAAAATGTTTATATTTGCTGACTTAGAACATGAAATTATGTACTTTTTAGTAAAATACTATAATTCTTAAATATTTTCCACAACTTTGCCATGTATACTTGCTCACAGATCTTACAACTGGTTTACACAGGAATTTCTGGTTTACTACATCCTCATTTTTCTTTTTAGTTTATGTACAACATCTGCATTCCGTGAACCCTGGGGCAGCAGGATCACCACTGATAAGATGGATAAATTTGAGGCTGCATGTAAATCAGACTGATCTTTACCTAGAATCAAACTTTAGCTTTCTGAACAGAAACTAGATCCAGTTCATTCTATTTCCCTGTAAATTAATCCAAACTGATCTGAATGTATTTGTTTCACAGAGGCCATTTCTCAGTTGCTTGTGCTGGAATTAAACCAAACCTCTTTACTTTGGGGAATGTTCAATTGGTAAGATTCAGGGAAGAGAGCTTCAGTTTGCAGACCTCACACTAAGTGATTACACAAGTGAGACATGTGCATCAATCCTCCCCACCGCCCTCATCCAAGTAGGCTGTTGGGTTTTGTCACTCTTCTGAGTGCTGACTTCAGATCCCATTTGTAAACTGAAATACACCAAGTGTATTTTTGCTGATACTTGCAGAGTTGCTGCTATAGGTTTAAATATTTAGGGTCAAATGTGTTTTTTTCCCAGCGTAACCTATATGGCTTGTATCACTTTGTTCAATATTTTTAGTAGCGGTGGTAGAAATAGCACTACCCAAGAGAACAGTACAGGAGGAGCGGCAGCCATCTTTATTTCCATGCCTACCAAATACCAGACATTGTGAGAGGAGCTTCCCATCGATCATGAATAATCCCATAAAAGTTTGGCAAGACTATTTTTGTCATTCTTATTTTATTGATGAGAAAACTGCCAGCTGATTTGAGTCTGCCTTTCAAGCAACTCCAAATCCCAGACTTCTAACTCTTAAAACTAGCTATAATACTAGTAGCAGCTCCATAAATACTCGGTAGTGGTAAAAATATATTTTATTTGCATGAACATAAGCAGATAATTTTAGAGCTTTGCAGAGACTATGAAGGATCCTGTTCTCACAGGCCTCTATATTCTTCCTTGCCTTTTTGCATTATCTGAAGCCCTTTCAGGTTATGTTTGTGTGTTGCATTGAATAACAAATTATTCAAGTGGCTGGTGATTTCCTTGAGTGTAACCTTCAGCCCAGAACTGATAGTGTGACACACAGAGACCTGCATGGGAGTTGGGGGGTGGTGGTAAAGAGGTGGTGAGGGTGGTATGATGTAGTTTCTACCTACCTCCTTCAGGGCAATCAACAGCCTTGCCTCTGCTGCCCTTTTCTCAGGGTTGTGTGTAACCATCACTATTTTCTTTCCACAGCAGTGGAAATCTAAGATGCTCCACAATGCTCCCATGGCGGCATGGAGCTCCAGGCACTGACAATCCTGAGATTAAAGAGACACTATGGAAAAAAAATGTGAGAGAAGACAAATCTGCATAAAATACTAGGGGCTTCACTACTTACCACAGTCCCCAAAACTATTTGCCTCTCTGAAGACACCCATATGTAATAGAGATATTAGAGAGTGTTGGTGTGTGCTTTAGGATACCCAAAGTTTCTCAGAAGCTGATGGTTCCAACTATTAGCTAATGGACAACTGTCATACTACCATAGCCTTCGGTCTGGACATATTCAGGACAGAATGACACAACTGAAGTGAAAGACAATTTTTATTTGGAAGAAGAAGCCTGTGAAGAAAATGGAGGCCTTCTTGATGACAAAGTGTTAATTATCAGAGGACAAACAAATAAGCAAACAAACAAAAAACTAGCCCTACTTACTGCTTGAAGAATTAAGGACATTATGTTTAATCCACACTCTATTTGTCTTCCATTTTTAGGAAATAACTGAGAATGTAAAAAGAAGGGACAATCTAAATTAGAAGCTGGAAAAAGAAAATTATTCAAATACTGGCATCTTTGGAAGCTTTCTCCTATACATAGCTCTGATGGCACATTAAATTAGGGCCAGCTTGAAAGTGACCTGTCAGAGAAGTGGTATAGCTTCTCAGTATGATGTGGGAAAGATCCTACACTTACAGTCATCCACACTTCAGTAGTCAAGACTGAACGTTGATTTTGATTTTTACTCTCACTGAGAAAGTTCTATTTGAATTCTTAGTCACTGTGTATTATGGTGACCGCAGAACTCAAGATTATAGGCATTTGTAAACAAACAAACAAATGAACAAATGACTCCCTGATCCAAAGGAAGATAGAAATTAAATTCTTACTTAAATGTAAAATGAAATGGTTTCCGTTAGAAAATAAGCAAATGAGGATGAGCTGGTAACAAAACAAATAGAGGTAAACATCAGTTGGATTAGAAAGGAAAAATAGAGGTAGCTGTGATAAGGAATATTCTGAAATAGAACAGAAATGATCACAATTTTAAAAGACATTATAAGGGGGCGCCTGGGTGGCTCAGTGGCTTAAAGCCTCTGCCTTCGGCTCAGGTCATGATCTCAGGGTCCTGGGATTGAGCCCTACATCGGGCTCTCTGCTCAGCAGGGAGCCTGCTTCCCCCTCTCTCTGCCTGCCTCTCTGCCTACTTGTGATCTCTCTCTGTCAAATAAATAAATAAATAAAATCTTAAAAAAAAGACATTATAAGTAGTCAAATTGTACAGAAAATAAAGTCAAGAGTATAGATATACTGTCTTTATTTACAGAAACAGGCAATAAGCCAGATTTGGCTCAAAGCTTAGTTTGTGTACATTTGAATTGCATTGTGCTACATAGCTGGTGTTTTAGTTTTGGTGTTAATTTGCTCTTCTTGAGGTATTTCTGTCATTATAACTTGGTAATAATAGTTAACATTCATTGACTTACTGTTTCTAGAAAGGAGGTTAACCAATTTAGATAAGTAATTTAATGCTTATAATAACTCTATGAACTGAGAATCCAAGGAACTCAATACATTGTCCAAACTGACAAATTCTCACAAGTGTGAGGCCTTAAACACTATGCACTTCCTTTCCTTTTGGAACATTTGAATCTATGACAAATATAGATTATTTGTTATTATAGGACATAGACAACATAAATTTGTCTCAGATGCTATAATACATAAATTCTAGCTAGATTTTTCTGAAACAGAAAGCTAGAAATTTCTTATAAACAAAGTCAGGAATTAAAACAAAGTGGATATGCACAAAACAGGAAATATGTCTCAGAATGGACATATTCATGGAAGTCTTGAGAATTAAGAGCTTACTTTGGCTTAGTAAGGAAAACAAAAAACTGTAAGCAACTGAACTATCCAGTTGATTTGATTCACTACTCATTTGATGCTTCCATGGAAGGACCAGATAGACTACCTACAGTTAAACAAACCAATGAGAATCTTTATTCAAATATCATTCTGTTTTGTTTTGCTACTTTATTAAATTAAATTATCATGTAGTATATTATTAGCTTCAGAGGTAAAATTTGGTGATTCATCAATTGTATATAACACTTAGTGCTCATTCCATCAAGTGCCTTCCTTAATATCTATCACCTAGTTACCTCATCCTCCTACCCATCTCCCCTCCAGCAACATCTCATTCTGTTTTAAGCATGGAGATCTAAGGATGGTCAGATCCATATACAGCGAGCCTAAGCCAAGCTGAAAAGTCCTTGGAATCTGGATCTCTAAATAATAATAATAATAAATAAAATAAATAATAAATATAAATAAATAACTATAAATATAATATATAATAAAATATATAAATAATAAAAATATATAATAAAAATATATAAATATAAATAAATAATTATTATAAATAATATTATATATTATAAATAATAAGTTATTTATAATAAATAAAAATTAAATAATAATAAAACATATATTTTTTTAGAGAGAGAGAGAGAGGGAGTGCACAAGCAGGGGGAGTGGCTGGCAGAGGGAGAGAGAGAAGCAGGCTCTTCGCCAGTGGGGGAGCCCAATGTGGGACTCAATCCCAGGACCCCAGGATCATAACCTGAGCTGAAGGCAGATATTTAACCAACTGAGTCACCCAGGCACCTGGAATCTGAATTTCTATCTTTAACAATTCATTTCTTTTGAGGAAGCATTGTCTTTTCCTTGTGGTCTTTTAAATTATGGCTGATCTCTGCAACATAACATTTTGTTTTCCTAATAGAATCGTCAGGAAAATAAATTCAATCTTCAGTTTTTTCCTCTACTTTTATTTCTTTCCCTCACTTTTGGAATTCCTGTGCATTTCATCATGTTTTCAGTTTTATATCAGTTACCAAAATCTATTTTTTTAAAGATTTTTATTTATTTATTTGACAAGGAAAGCGAGATCACAAGTAGGCAGAAAGGCAGGCAGAGAGAGAGGGGTTAGCAGGCTCCCCGCTGAGCAGAGAGCCCGACCAGGGGCTCGATTGCAGGACCGAGATCATGACCTGAGCCGAAGGCAGAGGCTTAACCCACTGAGCCACCCAGGTGCCTCCCCAAAATCTATTTTTAACTGAAATCTCAGATATCTCAAAGTTAACTATAAATGCCTAGACTAATTTGATAATAATCACTTCAGGAGCATTTGGAAAGGCTTACAAGATCCAAATAAAAATTCACTTGATAAGTAGTAAAAATAATGCAATACTCATTTGTACTCATGGATTTCATCTGTGCTAGTGAATACAATAAACAAAATGATTAATTAAAAAAGAAATAAAATGTTAAAACAAGTTGAATATAAATAGAAAATAGTTTTACTTAATGAGGACATTTTCATTCCTATTCTTTCAGTAAAAATGTTAAATTATGGTTTAATCTTTTTCTTTAGTATCTAAATATGTTGGACTATGAAAACCCAAATTTATTTCCAAGCACCATTAATCCTTAAATTAAATGCTTTCAGTGGGAAAGTAAAAACATATGACATTTAATGAGGTTGTTCTTAAATCATCAAAGCATTACTTGTTAAGATTGTTTGATATAAAGAAAAAAAATCAATCTTTCTTTATTAGCTCGTTTTTTTTCCTTTCTCTCTTTTTGCCAGGATGACATGCTTTTCTTGGTTTATGTAAAACTTTCCATGAAAAGGATGACTCTGAACTCTAATTTATTTTAGTGTGGGCTGCACACCCCATAGACTGAGCTAGGCCCTTATGTCCACATTTGCACAATCCAGGGTCTAGAATGTTCTTTCTTTCTATCCTTTCACTGACCATCCTCTGAGTTTTACTCCTTTTTTCATCTATCACATTTGAATAACAGAAAGGTAAAAAATAAAATTTGGGTTTTTTTACTTTTTTTTAAATATCTTGCTCTAAAAAATTGATGAAGGATTTAAGATATTAATTGAAAAGAACCATAGGACAATTGGTATTAGTTATGATCAACCAGCTTTTAATAATTTGTGTCAACCTTGCCTTCCTGAATATTTAAGAAAGCAGAAAGAGTCATTCAAGTTTTGACCTTGCCCTGAAAGACGAGGTTTTGTTCTAAATGAATATGATTAATAAGGGAATACCATCTAGGGCACAGAAAAGTACTTGTGGAATATTAACATGAATACTTGTTTGTTTGTTTGTTTGTTTGGCAAAAGCAGTCACTGATTGCTGAAATAGATTCAATTTGCACTAGAAATAATTTTTACTTGCATTTTACCCATATGTTAACAAGTAGATTTGAAAAAAATACTGGTTTAAGACCTCAACATTTGTATAATATTTATTTAATTTAAGTTGAACTTTAAATTTTAAAATTCCCAGGCAAATGCAAAATGTAGAATGTACATATATAGTATTTTCTCACTTTTATAGTGTTCCTTAATGGGTCAATATACCAATGTTAACTATTTATTTTTATTAATTTTTTAAATTTTTTTATTTTTTATAAACATATATTTTTATCCCCAGGGGTACAGGTCTGTGAATCACCAGGTTTACACACTTCACAGCACTCACCAAAGCACATACCCTCCCCAAAGTCCATAATCCCACCCCCTTCTCCCAAGCCCCCTCCCCCCAGCAACCCTCAGTTTGTTTTGTGAGATTAAGAGTCACTTACGGTTTGTCTCCCTCCAAATCCCATCTTGTTTCATTTATTCTTCTCCTACCCACTTAAGCCTCCATGTTGCATCACCACTTCCTCATATCAGGGAGATCATATGATAGTTGTCTTTCTCTGCTTGACTTATTTCGCTAAGCATGATACGCTCTAGTTCCATCCATGTTGTCGCAAATGGCAAGATTTCATTTCTTTTGATGGCTGCATAGTATTCCATTGTGTATATATACCAAATCTTCTTGATCCATTCATCTGTTGATGGACATCTAGGTTCTTTCCATAGTTTGGCTATTGTGGACATTGCTGCTATAAACATTCGGGTGCACGTGCCCCTTTGGATCACTACATTTGTATCCTTAGGGTAAATACCCAATAGTGCAATTGCTGGGTCATAGGGCAGTTCTATTTTCAACATTCTGTGGAACTTCCATGCTGTTTTCCAGAGTGGCTGCACCAGCTTGCATTCCCACCAACAGTGTAGGAGGGTTCCCCTTTCTCCACATCCTCGCCAGCATCTGTCATTTCCTGACTTGTTGATTTTAGCCATTCTGACTGGTGTGAGGTGATATCTCATTGTGGTTTTGATTTGTACTTCCCTGATGCCGAGTGATATGGAGCACTTTTTCATGTGTCTGTTGGCCATCTGGATGTCTTCTTTGCAGAAATGTCTGGTCATGTCCTCTGCCCATTTCTTGATTGGATTATTTGTTCTTTGGGTGTTGAGTTTTCTAAGTTCTTTATAGATTCTGGACAATAGTCCTTTATCTGATATGTCGTTTGCAAATATCTTCTCCCATTCTGTCAGTTGTCTTCTGATTTTGTTAACTGTTTCCTTTGCTGTGCAAAAGATTTGATCTTGATGAAATCCCAATAGTTCATTTTTTCCCTTGCTTCTCTTGCCTTTTGCGTTGTTCCTAGGAAGATGATGCTGCGGCAGAGGTCGAAGAGGTTGCTGCCTGTGGTCTCCTCAAGGATTTTGATGGATTTCTTTCGCACATTGAGGTCCTTCATCCATTTTGAGTCTATTTTTGTGTGTGGTGTAAGGAAATGGTCCAATTTCATTTTTCTGCATGTGGCTGTCCAATTTTCCCAGCACCATTTATTGAAGAGGCTGTCTTTTATCCATTGGACATTCTTTCCTGCTTTGTCGAAGATGAGTTGACCATAGATTTGAGGGTCTATTTCTGGGCTCTCTATTCTGTTCCATTGATCTATGTGTCTGTTTTTGTGCAGTACCATGCTGTCTTGATGATGACAGCTTTGTAATAGAGCTTGAAGTCCGGGATTGTGATGCCACCAACGTTGGCTTTCTTTTTCAATATCCCTTTGTCTATTCGAGGTCTTTTATGGTTCCATATAAATTTTAGGGTTATTTGTTCCATTTCTTTGAAAAAGATGGATGGTACTTTGATAGGAATTGCATTAAATGTGTAGATTGCTTTAGGTAGCATAGACATTTTCACAATATTTATTCTTCCAATCCAGGAGCATGGAACATTTTTCCATTTCTTTGTGTCTTCCTCAATTTCTTTCATGAGTACTTTATAGTTTTCTGAGTATAGATTCTGTGTCTCTTTGGTTAGGTTTATTCCTAGGTATCTAATGGTTTTGGATGCAATTGTAAATGGGATTGACTCCTTAATATCTCTTTCTTCTGTCTTGCTGTTGGTGTAGAGAAATGCAACTGATTTCTGTGCATTGATTTTATATCCTGACACTTTACTGAATTCCTGTATAAGTTCTAGCAGTTTTGGAGTGGAGTCTTTTGGGTTTTCCACATAGAGTATCATATCATCTGCGAAGAGTGATAATTTGACTTCTTCTTTGCCAATTTGGATGCCTTTAATTTCCTTTTGTTGTCTGATTGCTGAGGCTAGGATCTCTAGTACTATGTTGAATAGCAGTGGTGATAATGGACATCCCTGCCGTGTTCCTGACCTTAGTGGAAAAGCTTTCAGTTTTTCTCCATTGAGAATGATATTTGCGGTGGGTTTTTCATAGATGGCTTTGATGATATTGAGGTAAGTGCCCTCTATCCCTACACTTTGAAGAGTTTTGATCAGGAAGGGATGCTGTACTTTGTCAAATGCTTTTTCAGCATCTATTGAAAGTATCATATGGTTCTTGTTCTTTCTTTTATTGATGCGTTGTATCACATTGACTGATTTGCGGATGTTGAACCAACCTTGCAGCCCTGGAATAAATCCCACTTGATCATGGTGAATAATCTTTTTAATGTACTGTTGAATCCTATTGGCTAGTATTTTGTTGAGTATTTTCGCATCTGTGTTCATCAAGGATATCGGTCTATAGCTCTCTTTTTTGGTGGGATCCTTGTCTGGTTTTGGGATCAAGGTGATGCTGGCCTCATAAAATGAGTTTGGAAGTTTTCCTTCCATTTCTATTTTTTGGAACAGTTTCAGGAGAATAGGAATTAGTTCTTCTTTAAATGTTTGGTAGAATTCCCCCGGGAAGCCGTCTGGCCCTGGGCTTTTGTTTGTTTGGAGATTTTTAATGACTGCTTCAATCTCCTTACTTGTTATGGGTCTGTTCAGGCTTTCTATTTCTTCCTGGTTCAGTTGTGGTAGTTTATATGTTTCTAGGAATGCATCCATTTCTTCCAGATTGTCAAATTTATTGGCGTAGAGTTGCTCATAGTATGTTCTTATAATAGTTTGTATTTCTTTGGTGTTAGTTGTGATCTCTCCTCTTTCATTCATGATATTATTTATTTGGGTCCTTTCTCTTTTCTTTTTGATAAGTCGGGCCAGGGGTTTATCAATTTTATTAATTCTTTCAACGAACCAGCTCCTACTTTCGTTTATTTGTTCTATTGTTTTTTTGGTTTCTATTTCATTGATTTCTGCTCTGATCTTTATGATTTCTCTTCTCCTGCTGGGCTTAGGGTTTCTTTCTTGTTCTTTCTCTAGCTCCTTTAGGTGTAGGGTTAGGATGTATACCTGAGACCTTCTTGTTTCTTGAGAAAGGCTTGTACCGCTATATATTTTCCTCTCTGGACTGCCTTTGTTGTGTCCCACAGATTTTGAACCGTTATATTTTCATTATCATTTGTTTCCATGATTTTTTTTCAATTCTTCTTTAATTTCCCGGTTGACCCATTCATTCTTTAGAAGGATACTGTTTAGTCTCCATGTATTTGGGTTCTTTCCAAACTTCCTTTTGTGGTTGAGTTCTAGCTTTAGAGCATTGTGGTCTGAAAATATGCAGGGAATGATCCCAATCTTTTGATACCGGTTAAGTGTTGATTTAGGACCGAGGATATGATCTATTCTGGAGAATGTTCCATGTGCACTAGAGAAGAATGTGTATTCTGTTGCTTTGGGATGAAATGTTCTGAATATATCTGTGATGTCCATCTGGTCCAGTGTGTCGTTTAAGGCCTTTTTTTCCTTGCTGATCTTTTGCTTGGATGATCTGTCCATTTCAGTGAGGGGAGTGTTAAAGTCCCCTAATATTATTGTATTATTGTTGATGTGTTTCTTTGATTTTGTTATTAATTGGCTTATATAGTTGGCTGCTCCCACGTTGGGGGCATAGATATTTAAAATTGTTAAATCTTCTTGTTGGACACACCCTTTGAGTATGATATAGTGTCCTTCCTCATCTCTTATTATAGTCTTTGGCTTAAAATCTAATTGATCTGATATAAGGATTGCCACTCCTGCTTTCTTCTGATGTCCATTAGCATGGTAAATTCTTTTCCACCTTCTCAATTTAAATCTGGAAGTGTCTTCGGGCTTAAAATGAGTTTCTTGGAGGCAACATATAGATGGGTTTTGTTTTTTTATCCATTCTGATACCCTGTGTCTTTTGACAGGGGCATTTAGCCCATTCACATTCAGGGTAACTATTGAGAGATATGAATTTAGTGCCATTGTATTGCCTGTAAAGTGACTGTTACTGTATATGGTCTCTGTGCCTTTCTGATCTACCACTTGTAGGCTCTCTCTTTGCTTTGAGGACCCCTTTCAATATTTCCTGTAGAGCTGGGTTGGTGTTTGCAAATTCTTTCAGTTGTTGTTTGTCCTGGAAGCTTTTAATCTCTCCTTCTATTTTCAATGATAGCCTAGCTGGATATAGTATTCTGGGCTGCATGTTTTTCTCGTTTAGTGCGCTAAAAATATCATGCCAGCTCTTTCTGGCCTGCCAGGTCTCTGTGGATAAGTCAGCTACCAATCCAATATTTTTACCATTGTATGTTACAGACTTCTTTTCCCGGGCTGCTTTCAGGATTTTCTCTTTGTCACTGAGACTTGTAAATTTTACTATGAGGTGACGGGGTGTGGGCCTATTCTTATTGATTTTGAGGGGCGTTCTCTGAACCTCCTGAATTTTGATGCTCGTTCCCTTTGCCATATTGGGGAAATTCCCCCCAATAATTCTCTCCAGTATACCTTCTGCTCCCCTCTCTCTTTCTTCTTCTTCTGGAATCCCAATTATTCTAATGTTGTTTCGTCTTATGGTGTCACTTATCTCTTGAATTCTCCCCTCGTGGTCCAGTAGCTGTTTGACCCTCTTTTGCTCAGCTTCTTTATTCTCTGTCATTTGGTCTTCTATATCACTAATTCTTTCTTCTGCCTCATTTATCCTAGCAGTGAGAGCCTCCATTTTTTATTGCACCTCATTAACAGCTTTTTTGATTTCAACTTGGTTAGATTTTAGTTCTTTTATTTCTCCAGAAAGGGCTTTTATATCTCTCTAGAGGGTTTCTCTCATATCTTCCATGCCTTTTTCGAGCCCGGCTAGAAATTTGAGAATTGTCATTCTGAACTCTAGTTCTGACATATTACCGATGTCTGTATTGATTAGGTCCCTAGCCTTCGGTACTGCCTCTTGTTCTTTTTTTTGTGTTGAATTTTTCCGTCTTGTCATTTTGTCCAGATAAGAGTAAATGAAGGGGCAAGTAAAATACTAAAAGGGTGGCAACAACCCCAGGAAAATATGCTTTAACCAAATTAGAAGAGATCCAAAATCGTGAGTGGGGAGTAAGGGGATAAAAAGAGGTTCAAAAAGAAAGAAAGGAAAAAAAAAAAAAGAAAAGAAAAAAAAAAAGAAAAGAAAAAAAATTTTTAAAAAAAGAAAACACCTGAGAAAAATGTAAAAAAGAAAAAATATATATATTAGATAAACTAGTAAAAAATCGTTAAAAAAGAAAAAGGTAACTGTTAAAAAAAAAAAAAATTTACCCGAAGGCGAGAAGAAAAGAAAGAAAAAAATGAAAAATAAAAAATTAAATTAATTGCAAGACTAAAAAAAATCACAGGGAAAAAGCCATGAGTTCCGTGCTTGGCTTTCTCCTCCTCTGGAATTCTGCTGCTCTCCTTGCTATTGAAACCGTACTCCTTGGTAGGTGAACTTGGTCTCGGCTGGATTTCTTGTTGATCTTCTGGGGGAGGGGCCTGTTGTAGTGATTCTCAAGTGTCTTTGCCCCAGGCGGAATTACACCGCCCTTACCCGGGGCCGGGGTGAGTAATCCGCTCGGGTTTGCTTTCAGGAGCTTTTGTTCCCTGAGCGCTTTCCGTAGAGTTCCGGAGGACGGGAATACAAATGGCGGCCTCCTGGTCTCCAGCCTGGAGGAGCCGGGAGCCCATGGCCCCACTCCTCAGTGTGCCCTCAGAGAACAGCGCCCAGTTACTCCCATCTGCCTGACCTCCGGCCGTGCTCCTAGATCACCGAGCCTCCCACCGGTTCAAAGTAACACCGAGCTGTGAGCTTACTGTCGGCTCTGTCTCTGCAGCCGGCTTTCCCGTTCCAATACCCGCAAGCTCTGTGACACTCAGACACCCCCGATCCTTCTGTGACCCTGCGGGACCTGAGGCCACGCTGACCCCGCGTGGGCTTCGCCCCAGTTTAGCCTCTGGAGCGATGTCCCTCAGCGGAACAGACTTTTAAAAGTCCTGATTTTGTGCGCGGTTGCTCTGCTGCTTGCCGGGAGCCGGCCCCTCCCCCCGGGGTCTATCTTCCCGTCGCTTTGGATTCACTTCTCCGCCGGTCCTACCTTTCAGAAAGTGGTTGTTTTTCTGTTTCCAGAATTGCTGTTCTTCTTCTCTTCGATCTGCCGATGGATTTTCAGGTGTTTGCAATCTTTAGATAGGCTATCTAGCTGATCTCCGGCTAGCTGAAGCAGTCTCAGCTTGCTACTTCTCCGCCATCTTGACTCCTCCCCCCCCAATGTTAACTATTAATCTTATTTTTGCACATTCCACTTTCTCAGCTGCCTTTTTTTTTCTCTTTCCTAACCTGTGTCACAGGTATGTAATCATCCAAAACGTATTTCTGAACTGAGGCCAAAGATAGCTCTTGAGTAGATTCTCTGTACCTTTCTCCCATCTCTGGATATGTCCATTTTCCATTAAGGGGATAATAACTATGTTCGGTTGTTGCTACTGCTTCTCCTCTAGTTTGTATTTTTCTTTTCTGTTCATTTACTGTTCATAGTTTTTACAGAAAACAAACTCAAAATAAATCTGAAGAAGGCTTATTATGAGGTTTTAATGTTGGCAGAGATGGAGTCAACCATAGTATGTTAGGTATTTGGAGTAAAAATCCTTATGTATGAGCTTAATCATCACTAGACTTCTGAGGGTCATTTGTCTTCAGTTTACTCTTTCCAAATGAAAGGTGTAAAAATCATATCTTTATTATCTATGAATTTTAGCAGTCTATTATATGCCATCAAATTAAACTGCCCTTCCCTAAAGAATGTAAACATCGACAAATATTGTAAAATTAATTTTAATTGGTCAATTGTGAAAATATCCTAATTTTTCTACTTTTGAAGCCATTTTCAGTACTATTGTAGTGCTTACAAAATAAATTTTCTGTTAGTTTAAACCAATTCTATTTGAAAAATTAAAAAAAGTAAACTCTATTCTGCTGAGAAATTCATTTGTTTGACAAATCCACGATATTTTAGCTATAAATTTCTCTCCTCAGTGATTTGAGATTATGTTGGAGACATTTCTGCTTACCATTCTAGGATCAGTGTGTGACTATATAAACTTTATAATCAGCGTAATATTTAAATTTTTAAAAATACCGTATTAGCATGACCAAATAATGGAAAAATAGTTTCCAGTGTTAAGTGTGCTGGAGAATCCATAAAATTGCATGGTTAAAAGCTATTAATTCTTTTTGGATGGATAATTTTGGATTTTACTGAGCTAATTTTAAGTCAAAACCCAAGTATGAGACCATCTCAGTGGAATTCTATCTGAACACAACCTACCTTATGACTACTTTTACATGAGGAAACACGTTTCACACATTGTTAAATTCTTTAAATTATGAAACAAAGGTACCTGTGAAGAGTATATAATTATGGCAATGATCTGGAAGTCATATAAGAGTAACTAACTTATGTGATGATTTCATAGTTCCTAATCTGAGGGTATCTCAGAGAATATTATTTAAAAATCTTATATCTCAAGGTGCCTGGGTGGCTCAGTCAGTTGAGTATCTGCCTTTGACTCAAATCATGATCTCAGGGTCCTGGAATCAAGCCCCACATCTGGCTCTCTGCTTAGTGGGGAGTTTGCTTCTCTCTCTCACTCTCCCTTTGTGTTCTCCCTCTCTCTCTCTTTCTTTCTCAAATAAATAAATAAAATTTAAAAAATATTATAGCCCAACTAGGTATTGATAAAATACAACTTACACTATGAAAATTAGTGTCAAAATTTGAGGTTATTTCTCTTGGAAATTAGTTAGAGAACTTTTTATGTTTAGATGATGGAGCTGCAGAAGTTCTAGGAATTCAAAATGGCAATTTTACAAGTAGCTTTAGAAACCAGCATAGCATATCTGGAAATAAGAATATTATATTTAAGCCCACATATCTAAATGAAAAACGACAAGACAGATTTTTGTGGAGTCAGCCTGCTTTAGTCAGATTTCATAATCTATAAATTTTTTAGTCAAGTGAAACTAAGTCATGCTGGTTTTTAAAAATATGGTTAGTTTGAAAAATTCTTTGAAAGGAGGCATCCAGATAATATATTTATTTTTTTATTTTATTTATTTTATTTTTTCAGTGTTCTAGGATTCATTGTTTATGCACCACATTACCTTTGTTTATTTATTACTACCTATTATAATCTCTTGCATTGACATGGTTTTTCTTTATTTTTTTTCTTTTTAAAGATTTTATTGATTTATTTGACAGAGGGAGATAGAGTGAGAGAGGGAACACAAGCAGGGGGGGTCGGAAAGGGAGAAGAAGGCTCCCTGCTGAGCAAGGAGGAACCTGATGTGGGGCTTGATCCCAGGACCCTGGGATAATGCTCTGAGCCAAAAGAGGATGCTTAACAACTAAGCCACCCAGGCGCCTGGACATGGATTTCTTTATTGGCAGGTTATGTCTGTATGGCTTTGGCCCATACACAAATATCACAAATTTCTTTCTTTAAGAAGAAAAATGAGAAATTAAAAGAAAGATTGTTTTGCTCTCTTGCTGAGTCCAATTTAATGGGTATCAGTAAAAATAACCACACAACTATATTAATTATAAAATCATATATAATCTGAGATAAGACAATAGCTTAGTTGGGTTCCAAAGATTAGAAACTACAGAATCCTTGGAAAATGTCCTGATTTTTTTTGGTGATAAATTAATGAAATCTCCCAAAATATTAGGGTATTACTTAGCTTACTGAATACAAATCTATGATGAAGATAAAATAAAACATCTCTATTGAATTCCAATTATGTGAACTAAATAAGTCAGCTCTTCTAAGTTAAAAGTTTTTAATGGATAAAGATTTACCATTTGTTTACATTTATTCACAATCTACCATGTGCCAGCTCATGGCAGTCCCTTGTATGCAAAAGTGAGTAAGACTAAGTCTTTTCTCTCAGTCTTTGGAGATACAGGATTCTTTTTCTTACCCCAAATTATGATAATAACAATAACAGTAAGAACAATAGCAACTATAGCAGAAGCAACAATATTTTCAGTCCATCTCTCATTTCCGTGACAAAGCTATGTTTTTTGTAATGTGTGTGTGTGCAGGTGTGTACACACAGGTGTGTATGTGTATAAAATTCAAGAAGCCAGACTTGAATTTTAATTTTCAAAGTCTGGTTCCTAGTAATAGATCTGGTAAGGAAAAAAAACAAAACAAAACAAAACAGCAAATTCTGGGAAACCTTGAGCAAATTACTTGAGCTCCATGTTTCTGCTTTTTGCTTAATGAGGATTCCTTTAATAATAGTTCCCAAAGATCCTGTCCTTTAGATGTGCTTGCCCACTATGCTCTGTTGATGTCTTAAGGTCAATCTCTAACATCTTTATTGCAAGAATTCAAAGAAAGAGAAGGCCTTTGTGGACTAAGTTGGAAAACTACCCCAAGAACAGCAGATAGGTTTCATCACTTTGCTTCAGTATAAATTAAAACAGATTATGTTTTCTTCACACCCCCCAAAGAAAATGTTATTACTTAGCAATTCCAGTCACATCTTTCTTTCAAGATAGTCCTTGAAAGTCCCAGAAAAATTGTAAATGAAATTCATAAAGAGGGAAAAACACAGTTATTAGGCGGGTATACATCAGCATGTGGGCAGGATTTAGCAGAGTCCCTTTTTCCTATTGAAGAACTGATCAGACGACTTGACAGCTGGAGTTTACATGATTGTTGTACAATAAAACAGGACTACAGTTACCTTTGCTGTGTTACAAATGCCAAGTGCAATTTTGAGTACTTCTTCTCTTGCATAAAAATATGTTCTCTTCATAAAAAGAAAGAATAGATACAACTTAGAAGTGGGTGTGTTTCTACAGAATCCAACATGTATAAAAAATTAAAGAGAAATTAAACCTATGACATATAATTAAAAAGGAAAGGAAAAACCTATTGAAGTTTAATGGCTGGGTTGTAAGAGAAGCCACACACAACATAGTTGGCCCTCTGAGGTCTGAGGTAAATGGATTGTAGGATGTGTCATTGGAGCTCAGCTGTGAACACTGTGATTTTTTGAGAAAAAAGGATTGAATGCACATCTCTTTGTTGAAACTCTCTCAGAAATCCTAACGAATCTGACCATTTTAGATGCCAAAGATGGCATTAAGAAGTGCAAAATACCAAATAGCTGTAATACTCAAAATATATAATATAATTAAATCACAACCCTTGCTTAATTTTTATTTTACTCTTTTGTATTAAATTCTTCTTCCTTTTTTTTTTTTTTTTTTGGATGAATGAAGAGTCAAGTAAATTTCCTCCATTTGTATGGTGCTATAATGATATGATTTGGCATTTTAGGAATTGTGATTCCTAAATTAAACTAAAATACTTTAAGTTTAAACAAAAATTGAGCTTAAAATTGAGTTTTTATTTTTCCTGGGCTCTCAATTGTTCCAATGTATACTAGAACCTCTTTACAATTAAGGCATATTGAATTCAAGAATATAGTAATAAATAACTCAATCTTTTCAGCACTTTTAGTGACATAAGTACTTTCACATTTATCCATTTATTAATACAATATTATTTTGTAGCACCTACTACAAACCAAACACTGTTTTAGGTCTTAAGGGTACTATAGTAAATAAAACTTAAACATATTGATTATATTTTATAGGACTAGATAGAAAGTTTTTTAAAAGACAGGTGAGAAGATAGTGAATTAATTATATCCATGGGGAAAATAATTCAAGGGAGGACATGAAATGTTAAGAGTTGGAGTTGAAATTTTAGATTAGAGGACTAGTTAATGGAGAGATGGCTTTTGAGTAAATATCTGAAGACATTGGAGCTAGCCACTTGGGTATTTATTGGCAGGGTATTCAAGACAGTGGAATAGCATGTGTTAAGGGCTTGAGGTAGAAGTGTACCTGGAGTGTTTGAGGAAAAGAATACCTGTGTGGTTGGGGGTGAACAGAGTCAAGAGGAGGAAAATAAGGGAGATGTTTATAAATGTAGCATAAACCAGACTCTAAGGGCTTGTGATGAATGGTAAAGGCTTCAGGTTTTACTTTGGAAAAGACAGGAAGTCTACCTCATTTGTCTTACATTGTAAACTTCTTCTATGAGGGAATAGATATGTAGGTTTTGTAAACAGATAGTCCTTGTCATAACCTCCAACTCTGAAGTTGCAGTATAAAAATAGCCAGAGATAATTCAAAAAAATGAAAGAATGTGGCTATGTTACAATAAAACTTTAACTACAAAAAAGCAAGATGATGGATGGAACTAGAGCGTATCATGCTTAGCGAAATAAGTCAAGCAGAGAAAGACAACTATCATATGATCTCCCTGATATGAGGAAGTGGTGATGCAACATGGGGGATTAAGTGGGTAGGAGAAGAATCAATGAAACAAGATGGGATTGGGAGGGAGACAAACCATAAGTGACTCTTAATCTCACAAAACAAACTGAGGGTTGCTGGGGGGAGGGGGTTTGGGAGAAGGGGGTGGGATTATGGACTTTGGGGAGGGTATGTGCTTTGGTGAGTGCCGTGAAGTGTGTAAACCTGGTGATTTACAGACCTTTACCCCTGGGGATAAAAATGTATGTTTATAAAATATAAAAAATTAAAAAAAAAGTCACCAGGAAAAAAAAAATTAAATCTCTCTTCAAATCAATTTTTCAGGTTGTGTGTGTTTTTTTAAATCATGTAAATCATATTAAATTTATGTTTAACTCATAAAAAAAAGCAAGATGACAGAATAAGAAGTTATAGGTCCTCAGTTAATGACAACAGATGAACAAGAATACCTCTGTGAGAACTCTAGGGACCAATTGAGAAACTACAAGAGTCAGGGCTTATAAAACCAAGAGGAGAGTCTAGTGAAAAAGGTAAGAAAATTTGCAGCATTTGTTACATGTCTGTGCCCCTGCCCTTGCAGCCTAATGCATAGAAACTCAGAGGAAAGCCTGGATAGGGAGCACCCTCCTTAGGACAGGAATAAAGGAATAGACCATGTATCCAGCATTCTTGTTCTTAAGGGCTGCTTAAGAAACTGGTTTCCATCTTACCTGATTCAGAGCATTGACGGAACCAGCATCGCAGTTTGGAAGCCGCTGAAAACAAAGGTAAGTATGATGCTTACTAAAATTGCTGTTCCTCACACAGAGACCATGGGGAGCAAGAAGTGAGTGAAAAGTTTCAGAGGTCCTAGAATCTCCAGCTAGGGTGATTGGTGAAGGTCTTCCCCTACACACTTGGTACAAAAACAATGTTTTGTTTTGTTTTTGTTTTTGTTTTTAATTCCTAAATTTCAACAGAAGATTACAAGAGAGAGAAATAAATAGGTTAGTATGATGTAATCAAAGAAACAAAATAAAACTCTAGAAACTGATTCTAAAGAAACATACCTGCCAAAGAATTTAAAATGAAGATATTCATAAAGATATTCAATATCTGAAAGAGAACAGCAATGGACAATTAAAAAATAAAATAAAGGAATAAAATGAAAATATCAACAAAAGATAGCAACTATATAAAAGAACCATAAAGAAATTCTTGAATGAAAAATAGAATAACTGCATTGAAAAATTTATTAGAAGGCTACAATATCAGACCTCAGAGTCAGAAGAAAGAAAGAATCAGTGAACCCGAAGATAGTTTTCATTTGAAATAATCAAGTCAGAAGAGGGAAAAAAAATGAGAAAAAGCAGAGAGACCTAAGAGACTTATCAAGAGGACCTATATGCAGAATGTGGGAACTTCAGAAGAGAAAAAGGTCAAAGAGCTTACATGAAGAAATAACTGCCCAAGCTTCACAAATCTGAAGAAAGAGATGGATTCAGAAGCTCAAAGTACTCCAAGAAAAAAAGAAATCCAAAGAGGACCATACTGAAACACTATAATTAAACTGTCTAAAGTCAAAGAAAAAGCATCAAGAGAAAACAGTTTATCACATACAAGTGAACACTTATAAGACTATCAGTGGATTTCTCAGTGGAAACCTTACAATAGGGCAATAGGAAACAATGATATAGTCAAAGTACTGAAAGAAAAAAATATCTATCAATGTATCTGGCAAAACTGTCTTTAAAAAAATGAATGAAAAAAAATGAAGGAAATTGAAGACTTTCTCAGATAAACAAAGACTGAGATAGTTTATTACCACTAGAACTGTTCTATGATAAATACTAAAGGAGATCCTTTAATTTGAAATGAAACCATAGTAGACAGCAATGCAGAGATTAATAGAAATTTAAGGTTCTCTAGGAAAGTACAATTTAATTGCACAAGCCACATTTCAGCTGTGCAGTAGTCAGAAGTAACTAGTCTCTACCATTTGGAGAGCATAGCTCTAAAGATTAGAAAATCTGATTTTCTTTCTTTTTCTTTCAGTTGTCTAGCACTGAAATCTGCATTTATTTATTTTCATAAAGTACATTGTACTGAGAATTATGACATCACAATAAATTCAAATTAATTCAGTGTCTCTAAGACAAATTAGAGGGAAAAAAATCAAAGCAGTAGAGAGGCTCAGCCTAGGAGCAGTAAGTAGTTCGCCAGCCCTTTTTTCAGTTATGTTTGTGATTTCATTTGGTAGATGAAATAACTGAGTCCTAAACATATAAGAAACATTCTACAAATAAGCTAACAAGTTGCAAATGCTATTGGGCCTAAAATTCAGGTCCATATGTTTCCAAATTCTTTCAGCTACATTATGTTACCTTCATAAAGACCTCTTGGTTTTGTAGACCAGTTGTTCTCAAAGTGTGGTCTATGAAACACATTCAGTGGTCCAATGAGGTAAAAAAAAAATCCTTATAATAATACAATATCTTTCACTTGATCACATTTGCAAAGATGATACAAAAGCAATGCAGAGGAAGGGAGATATGAACTTGCTGGTACCTAAGCACAAATCAGGGCACCAGCCCATATTGTACTAGTTACTCATTGCATTTTTCTCCACCACATAGTCACAGGAACATTAAAAGCCAGTTTTACTTAAGAATGCCCTTGATGCAGTAGTTACAATGGTGAATTTTATAAAATCTCAACCCTTGAGTGCATGTCTTTGTAATTCCATGTAAACAAATGGAAAGTACTCATAAAGCACATAAGGTGTCTATGACAGAATGGTGGTTTTCTCCAGGAAATACACTTGAGTGACTGAGTTGTAAACTGAACTAGCCATTTTTTTAAATGGAATACCAATTTATTTGAAAGAATGACTTGCAAACTAAAGTTATGTTTGTTTATTTTTGGAGGTAGAATTTATTTTCAGTTTTATTGACACATAAAATTGTAAGATACTTATATGCGAAGAATATTATATGTGATGATTTGATATGTATGTATACATTGTGAAAGGATTCCCTCCATCCAGTAAATTAGTGCATTTGTCACCTCACATTTAATTTGGATAGCTGCCTGACATTGGGAGAATGAAGAAAGTGTGCCCATTATTTTAAGAAAGTGGCTGACAGTCTTTGTGGCCAGTGACAAATAAGAACTTTCAAGTTAAAATTATAATTTTGGAAAATTTATATCTGCCTCTGTGAGCTTGACATCTTTCTGATATTTAAAGACTATCTTGATGAGATCAGTGTCAAAATTAACCAATGTAATTTTTTTTTAAAATATAATTTCTTATTTTTTATAAACATATATTTTTATCCCCAGGGGTAAAGGTCTGTGAATCACGAGGTTTACACACTTCACGGCACTCACCAAAGCACATACCCTCCCCAATGTCCATAATCCCACCCCCTTCTCCCAAACCCCCTCCCCCCAGCAACCCTCAGTTTGTTTTGTGAGATTAAGAGTCACTTATGGTTTGTCTCCCTCCCAATCCCATCTTGTTTCATTTATTCTTCTCCTACCCACTTAAGCCCCCATGTTGCATCACCACTTCCTCATATCAGGGAGATCATATGATAGTTGTCTTTCTCTGCTTGACTTATTTCGCTAAGCATGATACGCTCTAGTTCCATCCATGTTGTCGCAAATGGCAAGATTTCATTTCTTTTGATGGCTGCATAGTATTCCATTGTGTATATATACCAAATCTTCTTGATCCATTCATCTGTTGATGGACATCTAGGTTCTTTCCATAGTTTGGCTATTGTGGACATTGCTGCTATAAACATTCGGGTGCACGTGCCCTTTGGATCACTACGTTTGTATCTTTAGGGTAAATACCCAATAGTGCAATTGCTTGGTCATAGGGCAGTTCTATTTTCAACATTTTGAGGAACCTCCATGCTGTTTTCCAGAGTGGCTGCACCAGCTTGCATTCCCACCAACAGTGTAGGAGGGTTCCCCTTTCTCCACATCCTCTCCAGCATCTGTCATTTCCTGACTTGTTGATTTTAGCCATTCTGACTGGTATGAGGTGATATCGCATTGTGGTTTTGATTTGTATTTCGCTGATGCTGATATGGAGCACTTTTTCATGTGTCTGTTGGCCATCTGGATGTCTTCTTTGCAGAAATGTCTGTTCATGTCCTCTGCCCATTTCTTGATTGGATTATTTGTTCTTTGGGTGTTGAGTTTGCTAAGTTCTTTATAGATTCTGGACACTAGTCCTTTATCTGATATGTCGTTTGCAAATATCTTCTCCCATTCTGTCAGTTGTCTTTTGATTTTGTTAACTGTTTCCTTTGCTGTGCAAAAGCTTTTGATCTTGATGAAATCCCAATAGTTCATTTTTGCCCTTGCTTCCCTTGCCTTTGGCGTTGTTCCTAGGAAGATGTTGCTGCGGCTGAGGTCGAAGAGGTTGCTGCCTGTGTTCTCCTCAAGGATTTTGATGGATTCCTTTCGCACATTGAGGTCCTTCAACCATTTTGAGTCTATTTTTGTGTGTGGTGTAAGGAAATGGTCCAATTTCATTTTTCTGCATGTGGCTGTCCAATTTTCCCAGCACCATTTATTGAAGAGGCTGTCTTTTTTCCATTGGACATTCTTTCCTGCTTTGTCGAAGATTAGTTGACCATAGAGTTGAGGGTCTATTTCTGGCTCTCTATTCTCTTCCATTGATCTATGGGTCTGTTTTTGTGCAGTACCATGCTGTCTTGATGATGACAGCTTTGTAATAGAGCTTGAAGTCCGGAATTGTGATGCCACCAACGTTGGATTTCTTTTTCAATAACCCTTTGGCTATTCGAGGTCTTTTCTGGTTCCATATAAATTTTAGCATTATTTGTTCCATTTCTTTGAAAAAGATGGATGGTACTTTGATAGGAATTGCATTAAATGTGTAGATTGCTTTAGGTAGCATAGACATTTTCACAATATTTATTCTTCCAATCCAGGAGCATGGAACATTTTTCCATTTCTTTGTGTCTTCCTCAATTTCTTTCATGAGTACTTTATAGTTTTCTGAGTATAGATTCTGTGTCTCTTTGGTTAGGTTTATTCCTAGGTATCTTATGGTTTTGGATGCAATAGTAAATGGGATTGACTCTTTAATATCTCTTTCTTCTGTCTTGCTGTTGGAGTAGAGAAATGCAACTGATTTCTGTGCATTGATTTTATATCCTGACACTTTACTGAATTCCTGTATAAGTTCTAGCAGTTTTGGAGTGGAGTCTTTTGGGTTTTCCACATAGAGTATCATATCATCTGCGAAGAGTGATAATTTGACTTCTTCTTTGCCGATTTGGATGCCTTTAATTTCCTTTTGTTGTCTGATTGCTGAGGCTAGGACCTCTAGTACTATGTTGAATAGCAGTGGTGATAATGGACATCCCTGCTGTGTTCCTGACCTTAGCGGAAAAGCTTTCAGTTTTTCTCCATTGAGAATGATATTTGCGGTGGGTTTTTCATAGATGGCTTTGATGATATTGAGGTATGTGCCCTCTATCCCTACACTTTGAAGAGTTTTGATCAGGAAGGGATGCTGTACTTTGTCAAATGCTTTTTCAGCATCTATGGAGAGTATCATATGGTTCTTTTTCTTTCTTTTATTGATGTGTTGTATCACATTGACTGATTTGCAGATGTTGAACCAACCTTGCAGCCCTGGAATAAATCCCACTTGGTCGTGGTGAATAATCTTTTTAATGTACTGTTGAATCCTATTGGCTAGTATTTTGTTGAGTATTTTCACATCTGTGTTCATCAAGGATATCGGTCTATAGCTCTCTTTTTTGGTGGGATCCTTGTCTGGTTTTGGGATCAAGGTGATGCTGGCCTCATAAAATGAGTTTGGAAGTGTTTCTTCCATTTCTATTTTTTGGAACATTTTCAGGAGAATAGGAATTAGTTCCTCTTTAAATGTTTGGTAGAATTCCCCCGGGAAGCCGTCTGGCCCTGGGCTTTTGTTTGTTTGGAGATTTTTAATGACTGTTTCAATCTCCTTACTGGTTATGGGTCTGTTCAGGCTTTCTATATCTTCCTGGTTCAGTTGTGGTAGTTTATATGTTTCTAGGAATGCATCCATTTCTTCCAGATTGTCAAATTTGTTGGCGTAGAGTTGCTCATAGTATGTTCTTATAATAGTTTGTATTTCTTTGGTGTTAGTTGTGATCTCTCCTCTTTCATTCATGATTTTATTTATTTGGGTCCTTTCTCTTTTCTTTTTGATAAGTCGGGCCAGGGGTTTATCAATTTTATTAATTATTTCAACGAACCAGCTCCTACTTTTGTTCATTTGCTCTATTGTTTTTTTGGTTTCTATTTCATTGATTTCGGCTCTGATCTTTATGATTTCTCTTCTCCTGCTGGGCTTAGGGTTTCTTTCTTGTTCTTTTTCCAGCTCCTTTAGGTGTAAGGTTAGGTTGTGTACCTGAGACCTTTCTTGTTTCTTGAGAAAGGCTTGTACCGCTATATATTTTCCTCTCTGGACTGCCTTTGTTGTGTCCCACTGATTTTGAACCGTTGTATTTTCATTATCATTTGTTTCCATGATTTTTTTCAATTCTTCTTTAATTTCTCAGTTGACCCATTCATTCTTTAGAAGGATGCTGTTTAGTCTCCATGTATTTTGGTTCTTTTCAAACTTCCTTTTGTGGTTGAGTTCTAGCTTTAGAGCATTGTGGTCTGAAAATATGCAGGGAATGATCCCAATCTTTTGATACCGGTTGAGTCCTGATTTAGGACCGAGGATATGATCTATTCTGGAGAATGTTCCATGTGCACTAGAGAAGAATGTGTATTCTGTTGCTTTGGGATGAAATGTTCTGAATATATCTGTGATGTCCATCTGGTCCAGTGTGTCGTTTAAGGCCTTTTTTTCCTTGCTGATCTTTTGCTTGGATGATCTGTCCATTTCAGTGAGGGGAGTGTTAAAGTCCCCTACTATTATTGTATTATTGTTGATGTGTTTCTTTGATTTTGTTATTAATTGGTTTATATAGTTGGCTGCTCCCACGTTGGGGGCATAGATATTTAAAATTGTTAAATCTTCTTGTTGGACAGACCCTTTGAGTATGATATAGTGTCCTTCCTCATCTCTTATTATAGTCTTTGGCTTAAAATCTAATTGATCTGATATAAGGATTGCCACTCCTGCTTTCTTCTGATGTCCATTAGCATGGTCAATTCTTTTCCACCCCCTCACTTTAAATCTGGAGGTGTCTTCGGGCTTAAAATGAGTTTCTTGGAGGCAACATATAGATGGGTTTTGTTTTTTTATCCATTCTGATACCCTGTGTCTTTTGACAGGGGCATTTAGCCCATTCACATTCAGGGTAACTATTTAGAGATATGAATTTAGTGCCATTGTATTGCCTGTAAGGTGACTGTTACTGTATATGGTCTCTGTGCCTTTCTGATCTACCACTTGTAGGCTCTCTCTTTGCTTAGAGGACCCCTTTCAATATTTCCTGTAGAGCTGGTTTGGTGTTTGCAAATTCTTTCAGTTGTTGTTTGTCCTGGAAGCTTTTAATCTCTCCTTCTATTTTCAATGATAGCCTAGCTGGATATAGTATTCTGGGCTGCATGTTTTTCTCGTTTAGTGCTCTGAAAATATCATGCCAGCTCTTTCTGGCCTGCCAGGTCTCTGTGGATAAGTCAGCTGCCAATCTAATATTTTTACCATTGTATGTTATAGACTTCTTTTCCCGGGCTGCTTTCAGGATTTTCTCTTTGTCACTGAGACTTGTAAATTTTACTATTAGGTGACGGGGTGTGGGCCTATTATTATTGATTTTGAGGGGCGTTCTCTGAACCTCCTGAATTTTGATGCTCGTTCCCTTTGCCATATTGGGGAAATTCTCCCCAATAATTCTCTCTAGTATACCTTCTGCTCCTCTGTCTCTTTCTTCTTCTTCTGGAATCCCAATTATTCTAATGTTGTTTTGTCTTATGGTGTTACTTATCTCTCGAATTCTCCCCTCGTGGTCCAGTAGCTGTTTGTCCCTCTTTTGCTCAGCTTTTTTATTCTCTGTCATTTGGTCTTCTAGATCACTAATTCTTTCTTCTGCCTCATTTATCCTAGCAGTGAGAGCCTCCATTTTTGATTGCACCTCATTAATATCTTTTTTGATTTCAACTTGGTTAGATTTTAGTTCTTTTATTTCTCCAGAAAGGGCTTTTATATCTCTCGAGAGGGTTTCTCTAATATCTTCCATGCCTTTTTCGAGCCCGGCTAGAACCTTGAGAATTGTCATTCTGAACTCTAGATCTGACATATTACCAATGTCTGTATTGATTAGGTCCCTAGCCTTCGGTGCTGCCTCTTGTTCTTTTTTTTGTGTTGAATTTTTCCATCTTGTCATTTTGTCCAGATAAGAGTATATGAAGGGGCAAGTAAAATACTAAAAGGGTGGCAACAACCCCAGGAAAATATGCTTTAACCAAATTAGAAGAGATCCAAAATCGTGAGTGGGGAGAAAGGGGATAAAAAGTGGTTCAAAAAGGAAGAAAGAAAAAAAAAAAGAAAAAAAGAAAAGAAAAAAATTTATAAAAAGAAAACAAATAAGAAAAATATAAAAAAGAAAAAATATATATATTAGATAAACTAGTAAAAAATCGTTAAAAAAGAAAAAGGTAATAGTTAAAAAAAAAAAAATTTACCCGAAGGCGAAGGAAAAAAAAAAAAAAATGAAAAAGAAAAAAATTAAATTAACTGCAAGACTAAAAAAAAAAAAAAATCACAGGGAAAAAGCCATGAGTTCCGTGCTTGGCTTTCTCCTCCTCCGGAATTCTGCTGCTCTCCTTGGTATTGAAACCGCACTCCTTGGTAGGTGAACTTGGTCTCGGCTGGATTTCTTGTTGATCTTCTGGGGGAGGGGCCTGTTGTGGTGATTCTCAAGTGTCTTTGCCCCAGGCGGAATTGCACCGCCCTTACCCGGGGCCGGGGTGAGTAATCCGCTCGGGTTTGCTTTCAGGAGCTTTTGTTCCCTGAGCGCTTTCCGTAGAGTTCCGGAGGATGGGGAATACAAATGGCGGCCTCCTGTTCTCCGTCCCAGAGGAGCCGAGAGCCCAGGGCCCCACTCCTCAGTGCACCCTCAGAGAACAGCGCCCAGTTACTCCCGTCTGCCTGACCTCCGGCCGCGCTCCGAGCTTACCGAGCCTGCGACCGGTTCAAGGTCACCCCGAGCTGCGAGCTTACTGTCGTTTCTGTCTCTGTAGCCAGCTTTCCCGTTCCAATACCCGCAAGCTCTGCGACACTCAGACACCCCCGATCCTTCTGTGACCCTGCGGGACCTGAGGCCACGCTGACCCCGCGTGGGCTTCGCCCCGGTTTAGCCTCTGGAGCAATGTCCCTCAGCGGAACAGACTTTTAAAAGTCCTGATTTTGTGCGCGGTTGCTCCGCTGCTTGCCGGGAGCCGGCCCCTTCCCCCAGGGTTTATCTTCCCGTCGCTTTGGATTCACTTCTCCGCCGGTCCTACCTTTCAGAAAGTGGTTGTTTTTCTGTTTCCAGAATTGCTGTTCTTCTTCTCTTCGATCTGCCGATGGATTTGCAGGTGTTTGCAATCTTTAGATAAGCTATCTAGCTGATCTCTGGCTAGCTGAAGTAGTCTCAGCCTGCTACTTCTCCGCCATCTTGACTCCTCCTCTAACCAATGTAATTTTTATATATTAAATGGTGTATTATCTCAACATTTGCAAAATCTGTGAAAATTAGCAAATCAATATTTTCCAAATTACTAATGCATGATGTTACAAAATCATGAGTGAATTAAAAGATTCCTTCAAAGCACAAGACAGGATATTGGATTTAATGTAAGAGCGAATAGAAGCTGATTGAAAGGGTTTCAGATCTAGGTGTGCCTGGGTGGCTCAGTCTGTTAAGCATCTGCTTTCAGCTTGGGCCCTGGAATCAAGCCCCATGTCACGCTCTCCACTCAGAGGGGCACCTGTTTCTCCCTCTTCCTCTGCATGCCACGACCCCTGCTTGTGCTCTTCCCCCCACCCACCCCATCAAATAAGTAAATAATCTAAAAAAAAAAGAAGGGTTTCTGATCTACCTATAATTAACACTTGAGAAACCACCACTTGTCAAGTTTTGATGCAATGTCTAAAAAGAATTTCTATAAGATTTTTAAGGAGATCATTAAAATACTTCTCCTTTCCTTTTTTTCCCCTCAAATATTTTATTTATTTATTTGAGAGATAAAGTGAGAGAGAGAGAATGAGAGGGAAGAATGTCAGTGGGAGAAACAGACTCCCCATGGAGCTGGGAGCCCGATGTGGGACTCGACCTCAGGACTCCGGGACCATGACCAGAGCCGAAGGCAGTCGCCCAACCCACTGAGCCACCTAGGCAGCCCCAATACTTCTCCCTTCTTAAGCTACATATATGTGTGGAGCTGGATTTTTCATATGCTTTAAACAAAAAACAGAACAAAATAAACGCAAAAGCAGATATGAAAACTTGTATCTGCTATTGGGCAAGATATTAAGATATTTGCAAAACTATAAAACAGTATCATTCTTCTCATGAAGTTCTTTTTTCTTTGAAAAATATAGTTATTTTTTCAGAAAACATCATTAGTCATAACATGTAATATTTATCATTTTATTAAGTACAAGAATATAATTCTTGAAAAGTTTCTCCTCCAATTTCTAATACTGTAAATATTTCTTGGTATAACCTACATAAACTCAAACTTGTTGTGGTCCTCAAGAATCCTTAAGACTGGTAAAAGGGACCTGAGACCAAAAGTTTGAGAATAACTTCTATAGACAGTTATAGCTATGTGTGTGTGTGTGTGAGTGTGTGTATATGCTGTATGGTAAATTCTCAATTAACAGGAGGAAGGAGAAGGAATAAAAATTTTCTATTAACTGGCCTGTGTTTTCTTTGATCAAATTTAAGAGGATAGTAAAGAAAACATTAAACAAATCAATGTTGAATGTCTTCTCAATATAGAGTCAACATAAACTTTTACTTATATGACTATATGTGATCGAATCTGATACAATGTAGGATAGTAAAAAAGATCTCCTATTTTCAGGGGTTCTTATAAGAATAAATAATAACATTGAAAAAAATGGGATATTAGATACAAAATCTTGTTGCATATGAAAATCCAATTTTTTAAAAGATTTTATTTACTTATTTGACAGACAGAGATCACAAGTAGGCAGAGAGGCAGGCAGAGAGAGGAGGAAGCAGGATCCCCATTGAGCAGAAAGCCTGATGCAGGGCTCAATCCCAGGACTCTGGCATCATGACCTGAGCCAAAGGCAGAGGCTTAACCCATTGAGCCACTGAGCCCCCCAGGCGCTCCTGAAAATGCAAATTTAAGTCAATACTATATATTACTTAATATGGCATTTCACAAATATTGGCTATCAGATTTATTATCTTATTTTTTGACCATCAGATTTAATTACTTAACTTGGCATATACATATTTCTCAAGCACCTGTCAGTACTGTATTAAACTACATTATATACAAAGATGATTAAGACATATTCATTGTTAGTATTCATCAGAAATTCAAACATGATTTAAAAAATAAGAGTTCTGTATTTTTCCCTTAGACCATTTTATTTTCTAAGTCTGTGGGTAAATAATTTTCTGTATCATAAGTTGATAATTCATCATAGATAAGTCTATTTGAACATATTCTGAAAATTCCTAATCACCTAAAATTGTGTATTTAGTGTCATAAAACAAATAGTACACATTAGCCTCTCTGAAGTCATGGATTCTTTTGAAAGTTCTCTTTTGGACAGAAATAAATAGCTCTTAAAAAGGAAACAAATAAATGAAATAAACAGTACTAAAATCACCAACATTAGCAATACCTGTCTTTCAACCTGACCAATCTTTGGCCCTGGACAGGAATGCTTTTTCCTGTAGATTCATCCACAGTGGTTCATACACTAGGTTTTTGCTGTAGATTCATCCATGGTAGTGCTGTTTCCCTAATCGACTGGGGCTACTCCATCCTTCTCCCATTCTCCTGCCTAGGAAAGGATTTGCTTTGAATTATAGAACAGAAGTCTTGTATTTAGACCAAAGGGACATATATTCTTTGGCAGACTCTTGTTATGTGTCTTTTCCCCTACAAAGTCTAAAAGTCAGGTTTTGGGTATGCTTCATTCTGTTTTTAGAAGGACACAGGGTAGTATTTTTTTTCTTTCATTTCTTAACATACACAAAATCAAGTCTCTGGTAGATGTAAATGTTAGAAAGTGGGACTTAGAGAAGTGATGTGAGAGTTAACAGATAGCTCTGATTTTGGAAAGAGAGCTTAAATATCTTAAGTTTCAGGGCTTTCCATAACTTTTAAAGACTTAGTTGATTATTTGAGCTATCATCTATCCATTCAATTGATTGACCCAAAAAACAATAAAATGAGTCTGAAAATCACAACTTTATTCACTGTAAGAAATTTTTCAGTGTCATCGGGCATCCAGAATATGATTCTCATTAGTTGTCTTTAATTTTATTAACACCTTCCAAAGTATTGAAACCTGATCCACATTAATTAATTAATTAATTTTAATTATAGTGCTTGATTGCAATTTAATCCTTTGCAGATGGGAAAGAATTCTTACTAAGCAATGACACAGAATCAATAGAGAAGTGCTGATTATAACACAGAAAAGAAAAGCCATAGGGTTGCCTGATGAGTGTTTTAGTCTTAAACACAGTTTCTTTTCTTTCTGTGCCTAGAGCTCATTAGACAGATGAATTTTCCCCCTGATTACAACACCCACAAAAGGGCAAAGCAGAGAGAAAATCCACCTTCACTTGGTTTCAAATCAATCTGAAACCCTTTAGGCCTCAGTAGGTGCCCAAGGCACATTCTGCACCCATGTTATTTTTAGTCTATCGCTATTCTTCTGTTACTGGCAGCAAGATTGAAAACTGTCACGACTCTGAGCAAACCTGGTTATTTCAGAATACAGGCTTTCACAGCATTTCCCTCTAATGGCCCAGATTAGAAAAGAAAGGTTGTTTATACGTTTAAAAGGCCAAGGTCTCCTGAACCATCAAAGCAGTGGCTGGTGGTTTTAGAGTAATACAACTTCCTGCTGTGTGTAATGGGTGAGTGCAGACAGACTGTGCTTGAGCTGGGCTGCCACTGGGCACAGATGCTAATTGGCAGTCTGTGAGGGACACTCAAGCAGTGGATGAGCCTTAGCACTTATTTCATTTAGAGTGAAATGTACTGTAAGTAACAAAGTAAGTAACAAAGGACATACACCTTCAATGCCTTCTATCTGGAATTTTTTTTTTTTTCCCCAGTGGATGGACTCAGAGATCAAATGCCATTATATCACTTCCCATTTCTGTACTGACAACCATTTATAATGTTTTAAATAATAATAACAAAATAGTTCTTTGTAATTTGAATTTTGCTCTTTGAAAAGGCTTATTGGAGAGAAAATATGTTGAATTTATTTTATTAATAAAATTTTGCTTCAAGAAACTGTAAACAGGAGAATGCATGTAGTTATCAACAACTCCTCTCACTACCTGATGGCCTTTCTGACATCACAGGCAGCTTGGTGCTTCCTATACAGTCCCTCAACCTCCACACCCTCTGTTTATCCCCTATGCTCTGTCCACTAGTGAGTAAAGTTCATTACCTGTGTGTATGGTTATTCCATAATCCATGCTCTGCTGATATCCTCACAATGATCATGTGTTAATAATAATCTCATGCTTGCTGGGTAAAATACAATTACTTTTCTCAGTGCATCAGATGTGCAGATCATCCTGTGACATTCATGAGAGACTGTTGCCTGAAGAAAGGAGGTAAAACACAGAACAAAATAGGTACTGTCATTAATGCAAATCTTAAACAAGTCATAGAATTAGGTATGCTTTCTGTATGAAGCAAAAGTAGAACTGGAAAAGCTAAGATTAGAAATTAGAGCTGGACTATAAATACAGCCCCACTTATGATATAATTCACCAATAATGATATTGTAATAGTAAAATTATTTGTGGTCATTTGTTTCACATGTAGTACTAATTGATCTTTTTCTATGAAGTAAGACTCTGGCTAAGTCACTCTTTCTGGGCCTCAGTGTATTCATTATTTAATTTTATTCTTTTTAAAGATTTTATTTATTTATTTGACAGAGAGAAAGTGCTCACAAGCAGGGGAAACAGCAGAGGGAGAGGGAGAAGCAGGATCTCCACTGAGCAGCGAGCCCACTGCAGGACTCAAACCCAGGACCCTGGGATCATGACTGGAGCCAGAGGCAGTCACTTAACCTACTAAGCCACCCAGGCACCCACCTCAGTGTCTTTATATGTGGGAGAGAGAACGGATTCTAAAGTGCCTTCCAATTAAAACTATAATGATGTTTCTGTGATTTGTGCAGTGTCAAAAATATTCTCCTGGACACCTGGGTGGCTCTGTCGGTTAAGCATCTGCCTTTGGCTCAGGTCAAGATCCCAGAGTCCTGGGATTAAGCCTTGCATCAGGCTCCCTGCTCCTTGTGGAGCCTGCTTCGCCCTCTGCCTCTGCCTATCTCTGTCTCTGTCTCTCATGAATAAATAAATAAAATCTTAAAAAAAATATTCTCCTAATATTGGAGTCTTATTATAAAAGTCAAGACTTAATAATAATACTTGGGACAATGAAGCAAAATAATTTAAGAGTCAGTTTCTGTTCTCTCAATAGTTACATAAACCCAGTTAATTACTCCCCTAGTATCACAGACATTTGACCAATTTAAAAAGCTGTTGCTCCACTCATCTCTGCTTTCACATTTTTAAAAAACTGAAGTGCTCACCTCAAATTAAAATTACCTTAAATTCATACATATTTTAAATTAGTCATATTTTTTTTAAGAAAAGGAAGAAGTATGTCAAAAACTTTAGGAATTATTATTGTCATGATTAAATCTATAATGTTTATAAAATGTTAGCACAATTATTACAAGGGTAATACTTTTTTTCATCATGTTCTGTCTGGGCTTTCTATTCTAAAATTTTAAAAACCAAACTATTCCATTCCTTCCCTGTGTTTCTTTGGGCATTGTAACTCACCAGAAGAGATGTGTGTGTTTAGAAATCATTGATTGTGCCCTACACATGCACAAAACTCATCCTGTCATTTTAAACATCTGCATATCATACTCTAGGTCACTTTGTGTCATGACAAAATCCCAGATCCTTATGATGTTTCCCCTGTACATATAAGATTCCCTGTCATCTCCCATGTACACAAATTGCTCCAGTGTTCCCCAACACTCCCTATATCCCTATGTAAACTTATCTCTCTTATTCACTTAATTTTTTAAAAAGTTCTCTGATTTACTATTCTCATTTCCCTGTGTTTGCACTGACACCAACCACTACAGTCTGACTTAGCCCCTACTCTTCCACTAAAAATGCTCTCAATAAGATCAAAATAGTGTACAATTGTCTTCTCTAACTCCATCTCTTTTAGCATTTGACACTTTTGACTTTGCTCCCCATGCTCTCAAATGTGAATTTGGTGACACAATTCTCCATTTATTCAGCCTTTACCTTCCTGGACCCTCCTTCTTATTCTCCCCAATACATTTATATCTCAGGGCTGAAGAGAACAAAGACTGATTTCTCAGTTAGGTTGTATAATCATTGTGTTGTCTAATTCTCTTCAGGTAGCCAGCAGTCAGGACAGTCTCTCTGAAGCATGCAGGTCACAGTAGCAGAGGAGAAAGTGAGCCCAGCAAAGAACAAACTGGCTACTAAAGCTTCTGCCATTTCATTTCTACCAAATTTCATTGGCCAAAGCTAGTCACATGATTGAGCCTTACTCCCATTGGGCAGGGAAATAAAATCCTCATTCTAAGAGTGAAGGGAAAACAGATAACTGGTGGGGAATACCATCACATCCAAGCTTTCCTTTTGTCTACTGACTTATTGTTGTTGTTTCCTGCCCTATATCTCCTCTTTTCTTATGTGTATGATCCTTATGGTAGAGTTTATCCACAGTCAGTGTTTGGAATTGTCCTAGAAACTGGTAAGTCAAAAGTCTACCTACCATTTTCATCTCTTTTCTGAATTTCTGTCACTAGGTCCAAGCGTGCATCCACCCAAGTTTGTTGTTTCCTGCCCTATATCTCCTCTTTTCTTATGTGTATGAGCCTTATGGTAGACTTTATCCACAGTCAGGGTTTGGAATTGTCCTAGAAACTGTTAAGTCAAAAGTCTACCTACCATCTTCATCTCTTTTCTGAATTTCTGACACTAGGTCCAAGTGTGCATCCACCCAAGTTTTAGTGATTCAAGGGATAGACGACTCTTAAGGTTTTGTGGAAAGGTGAAAAATTAGGATGAGACTGAGATAGGGACAGGCAGGAGTCCAAAATAACACATGCAAAGGTTCATATGTTTTGTAGGTTTACTTCTTAGTTGAAGTTTAATTACAATATTTGTTTATATGTAAAATTAATAATACTACTACTAATAATTCCTACTTCATAAGATGGTTTTGATAACTAAATTCATATATGTAAAATGCTAAGAATGATGGTTGGCTTATATAATCATTTTTTTTACTCTCAGATTTTTAGCGTAAGAGGAAGTTTAGGTATTATTTATTCTAACCCCCTACTTAGACAGATGAGATAAATAAGGTCAAGAAAAATGCAAAGATTGACACAAAGCTGATAGCTAGCTATTGGGTGGACCAGCTCTAGCATTAGGCTTTCCCAATGCTCCACTCATCCACATTACAGGGCTATCATATTGTCATTTTTTATGTGAACTATAAAAATTCAAAGATAGGAATGCAAACCGATGTTATCCAGTCATAGTACAGATTTTCTTCTGATTGTCTCCATTGCTAGAATCTGACATGTTTCATTATAAGTGCTACTCCACATAAGAGTCATGTGCTGGAAAGTTCATACTCTCTTGAGAGAAGCCAAGACCTTGTGGCAGGATTTGGTCTATTGGTTTAATTTGGAAAGTTGCACATAACTTTCTGGTATCCCACAAATTAAAGTAGAATTACTATAATTTAGTTCCTAAGAGTACTGTGTGAAATCAAATTATATTGTATTACTATTGCTATAGCTATTCTTAAAAATATTCTTTTTTTAAAACCAATATCAATATGTGGAAAAGTTCAGAACTAGTCAAATACAGCCAAAATTTCTGTTTGTTATAAACAGAGAAGAATGTCTTGAGTGTAATAAGTTGTTTGGGCAAATCTGTTTTTGTCTGCTGTGACCAACTGTCCATTATATCTGTGTCTATTATGGACAGCATGTAATTTAAGAGCAGTGGTTTGTGAAGAATGAGGCAAATGCCAAAGTTGGGAGGGAAACCCAAGTTACTCTGTTAACCAAATTCATCTTAAAATAATTTCAATTTTTCAGCAACCTACCAATCTCTGCATACTTGGCTTTGCAATGTTATAAAATCAAAATGCTTTATTCAACTAAAATATATACTTCATAGGGGAAAAAAGACTCCCCCTGTCCAGGAATACTTAATTTAAAAATTCTGTGTTGAGAAGATTTCAGAGATATCTATAGAGACCCAGGCCCAAGAATACAGATCTATTAAATTAATTAACTAAAGATTATAACACAGGAGAAAACCTGTGAGCTTATGAATCTGTCAGCAAATCGGCTAGCAAACTTGCCCAGTTTTAACCCTGGAGGAAAACACTATCTTCATCATATTAGTCAGGAAACAGCACCACAATATTGATACTATCTCTGTTCTCCCAGGCGGTTTTTCATACAAACATCCTTTAAAAGACAGTCTGGGAAAAAGTTGCCTCTGGCAGTATAGAAACACCATGGAGAATTATCATGTCTCTTTTTTATTGTTGTGTAGTATTCCATGGAATGGATAAACCACAATATATTTATCCATTCACCAGTAGAGCATTTGCATTATTTGGGGTTTGGCTAATAAAGCTCTTTTAAACATTCCTATATAATGTGTTGTGTGGATATTATGTTTCATTTATCTTACTGAGCATATAGTTGTGGGATTTCTGTGTCATATAATAAATACATATCTAATTTTTTGAGAAAGTTTCAAAATATTCTACAAAGTGGTTAATCATTTTGCACTTTCAGCAGCAAAGTACAAGAGTTTCAATTGTTCTGTATCTAAGTCTGCACATTAATTTAAACCCCTCTCCATATGAGCTAGTATCTTACTGTAGTTTTAATTTGATATTTAAAAAAAAATTTTTAAAGATTTTTATTTATTTATTTGTCAGGGAAAGTGAGAGAGAGAGAGAGAGAGAGCAAGTAAGCACAAGTGCACAAGCAGGCAGAGGCAGAGAGAGAAGCAGGTTCCCTGCCAAGCAAGGAACCCAATGCAGGATTCGATAGGACCCTGGGTTCATAACCTGATGATGGTTAAGCAGTGGCTTAACTGACTGAGCCACCCAGGCGTCCCTTAATTTGATATTTTTAAGGAATAAAACTGTTGGATCTTTTTTTAAAATTTAATTGAAATTTATTTTTCTCAGTGATCCATAATTTATTGTTATGTTGGATCTTTTTATGTTTAAAAAGGATTTGCCTTTTTTTTTTTTTTACCATCTTTGGTTAAATTTTCATTCAAATCTTTCTTTTTAATACTCTAGTTAATTTTCTTAACATTGAGTTGTAATTGTTGACATAGACTCTCTTTGACCAAACCTCAGATAGATTCTTCAGGCCCTCTTTTCACTTTTTGTTTTGTTTTGTTTTTGTTTTTCCTTTTAAAAAAATTTTTGTATCTGTTTTAACCATTCAATCTGTTTGAAGAAGAGCTTTCCATGTTTAAAAATTTGGGGAAAAAAGAATCCCTGGGCAACTGGTGCCTAGAATACCAACACCCTGTAGGTCTTGTGTTCATCTAATTGGCCCATCCACCTGGCAGGGGCTCCCACATGCCTCTGGAGAACACAACAGAAAGTGCTGGGAAAGGAAGGAGGGACATGGCTCAGCAGCTGCACCTCCCTGGACTCTTCTCTGTGTATACAATCGGAATAGCACTCCCAGTAGGGCAGCCTCTAGGTGAAGCTCCTTTATCTCCATGGCCTGCAGTGCCTGGTCCCAAGCCTGTATACTCAGGAGCCCTCCATCTCTATCTATTACCCATGATGCTGGATGTGCTATAGCAGCCTGTTCAGCATGTCCAGCATATGGTCCTTCTCTAGCACAATGTTCTAAGAGTCTGTATTATGCTTCTGCCACTCTTCCACTTTGTCATTTAAGGAACCAATCTTGAAAATTCCCTCCACACTGGGAACCCCATCGGCCATAGTGAGCTCCCTTATGGAATCTCCCAGCAGGAGGCTGTGGTTTTGCCCGGAAGCTGCTGGACTTAGCCAGAGTTCTCACAAACAGAATTGTTCTTGTTAGTTATCTGTGCACATGAGCTGGCTCTTGAGTCTCTGTAGGAAGCTGTCTTTCTCAAAGTCTGTGTAATCAGACACAGTGTGGATAATGGGGTAGAACACTTTCATCTGTTGGATAATCTCCTCTGGGAGATTGGGATATCACCAAGGTCTGTGGAAAAGATGAAAAGGAAAAAGTTATGTTGGTAGAGATTATTGAGGAATGTCTTGTCTTGAATCCCTCCCTAAGCACTGCATTGGACACTCTAATCACTTGGGCTATCTGAAACTTCTCAATCATCTGCTGGCATGGACAATCATGTGCTTTGGTCCACCAGTCCCTTAGATGAAGTAACTTCTCTATGATGGTGCAGTGTGGATCAATCTCAGCTGGATAATAGTGGTGGAGGAGCTGCTTAAGCTCATTCTAGTATTGCTCACCACTGATCTTGCTGCTCTCTAGAATGTTGTAAGAAGTCCATCACTTCTTACAAGTCCATTCACTGCATGCAAACCTGCTCAAGTTCATGTCAAAATGAGAAATGACCTGTAAGTGGTCTCCTCCACCCCTGCAGTGGGTGCCAACAATCTCTTACCCCTGTCCAGACTGCCAACATCAGGACCCTGGTCTTCATCAGGATGTCACTTGTCCCAAGACCTGAGAAGCACTGATACCAGCTCTGCACTGGGCCCAGGGAGAGCTCAGGGCAGCTCAGCAGCTCTATGAGGCTGGGATACAAGGGTGGGAGGTGGATGAAGGGAACTCCAGCCTGGTTTAGGGTGCCTACTGGCCAGGGTGGCATGGAAGGGACAGGTTGGGGCGAGGGGGAGGCTTGGAGAGCCTTGCGGATCTGGGCCTACCTCTGACATTTCATTCTGCCTCACCTCTCTGCCATGGCACTCCTGGCTCTCTTTTTGATTAGGCCTCATCCTTGGACCTTGTCTTCAGCCTTCACCATCTAGTTGTGGCAAGAATGTTGCTAAATTTGTTAATAGAGAATCCTCTGTCTTTGATATCTGATCACCCTTGATATCTAATCAAATTCCTCATCCTCCATTTTTGATGTCTAAGCCCTTGGATTGTCTTCATCTTGTACAGATGGTCTTAAAGATACAGTCAGTTTAGCAAGAATAAACCTACCCTCGATATCCCTTCATAAGTGATTTTCTACCCACCAACTCCTCCACCTGCTTGATGTCTGTAAGTTCCCAGCTGTCTCTGCTGTATTTACATTTGGGCCAAATCTCTCCCAGTTGTGATAGTCCTAACACCATTTGATATAGTTCTGCACGAGTCTTCCTTACTGTTTTAACAAGTAGCAGAATAATTTTTTAACAGTGTTTTTTTATGTGTTCTAGATACAGTCCATAATCTATTGTGTATTTTGAAAATATTTTATCCAAGTCTATGCCTGGCATTCTCATTTTTTATAATTGTCTTCTGGAGTACAAAAGTTTTTAGTTCTATTGAAGTTACATTTTATGAATATTTCTTATATACTTCAAGCTCTTTGTTTCTTGTTAGAAATCTTTGCCTAACCCCAAAGTCACAAAGGTATTCTCTTTTTTATATATAGCTTCAGCTCTTACATATAGGTTTATGATAATTCTGCATTTAATTTTCACTTATGTCGTCAGGTAATGTTCAAGATTTTTTGTTTCCTTTTTTTAAATGGATATTTAGTTTCAGCATTTTTTTAAAAGATCTCTTTTATTTATTTGACAGACAGAGATCACAAGTAGGTAGAAAGGCAGGCAGAGAGAAAGAGGGGGGGAAGCAGGCTCTCTGCTGAGCGGAGAGTCCGATGCGGGACTCGATCCCAGGACCCTGAGATCATGACCTGAGCCGAAGGCAGAGGCTTTAACCCACTTAGCTATCCAGACACCCTAGTTTCAGCATTATTTATTGAATAATTTTTCTTTCATGTTTGAAGTGCTTTAATGCCTATGTCAAAAATCAGGTAATTATATCAGTGTGGGTCTATTTTTGGACTTTATATTATTACTCCATTAATCTGTTTATCTTTACATTAGTACCATACCGTCTTGGTAATTGTAGCATTCTAATAAATGTTTTTTTTTTAAAGTTTTTGTTTAAATTCCAGTTAGTTAACACACAGTGTTATACTAGTTTCAGGTGTACTATATAGTGTTTCAACAACTGCATACATCAGTCAGTGCTCATCATGACAAGTGCCCTCCTTAGTCCCCATCACCTATTTCACACATCCCCTTCCCATCTACATTCTGGTAACCATCAGTTCATTCTTTACAGTTAAGAGTCTGTTTCTTGGTTTGCCTCTCTCTCTCTCTCTCTCTCTCTGTTCCCCTTGCTCCTTTGTTTTGTGTCTTAAATTTGAGCAAAATCATATAGTATTTGTCTTTCTCTGACTGACTTATTTCTAGTAAGATTTGATAGCAGGTACCGGAAGTTTTCCAAATTCTCTGTCTCTCTCTGTCTTCTGCTTATTCTAAGTTCATTGAATTTCCACAAAAATATTAAATCAGCTTGTCATATTTCCTAATTGTGATTGTGTTGAAACTATGGAGTTTCAATTTTGGAGAGATTTGACATCTTAGTAAAATTGAGTGCTCTGTTCTGTTAATGTGTTATATCCCTCTATTTAATTAGGACTTCTTTAATTCCTGTCAGGAATGTTTTAAGTTGTCTAGGTATATGTCTTATATAAATTTTGTTTAATCTATATTTAAGCATTTACTTTCTGATTCATCGTAAATAGTATTATTTAACTTCAATTTTTTTCTGATATATGATAATAAATGGATTTTTTGTTACCTGTGACTTTGCTAAACTCATCCTAATAGTTGGTTTGTAGATTTCTTATGCTTTTCTAGACAATAATATTGTCTGCATATAAAGAAGTTTTATATTTTTGTGGGTGTATGTGTGTTCATTGCCTTATTATACTGTCCTCCAGCACAAATACGAATGGAGTAGATGGGAATGGACACTCTCACCTTGTCAGTCTTTAGGGTCCAAAGCAAAAGGAACAGTATTTTACTGTTAAGTAAGATGTTAAATGAAGATTTTCTGTTTGTGTCCTTTATCAGTTTATCACATTTTGACATGGATTTTTATGATGAATATGTAAATTTTCTCAAATGCTTTGGTGTAGGTAATAAGATAATCACATGTTATTTTTAAAAATTATATTATTATAATTATTGCAGTGTTTTATTTTTGAATATTAAGCCAATTTTGCATTCCTGGTATAATTTCACACTTTAGTTATGCTATATTATCTATTTTATATATTGCTACATTTAATTTGTTAATACTTTTTGAAGCATTTTTATATTTATGTCTATCATTTTCTTATTATGCCTTTTTTTCTGGTTCTCCTACCAGAGTAATGCTGTCCTCATTAAACAAACTGGGAGATGTTGGCTCCAGTTCTATTTTCTTAAAGAATGTCTATAGGTCTATATACTTTTTTCTTAAATATTTCACTTCAATTGTGAAGCAACCAGAGCTTGGAATTTTCTTTGGGAATATTTTTAACTATGAGTTAAATTTTTTAATAGTTGCAAGGCTTTATCACTACAGAAGTTTTTTTCTGCTTGTCTTTTCTATCAATTACTGAGGGAGGATTATTGAAATCTCAATTATTTGTTTGTTTCTATGAATTCTATTAGATTTTAATTTTTTCATCTCTGAAATTTCCATTTGAATCATTTTTAATCTTCCATTAAGAAATTTTTCTTCGTGATCTTTATATTTTCCTTTACATTCTTACGCATACTCATAATATTCTAATAGCTGCTTATTTATTTTACTATTTTATTGAAGTGTAATTAACATACAGTGTTATATTAGTTTCAGGTGTACAATATGATGATTCAGCAATTCTATGCATTTGTCAGTGCTTATCAAGATGACAGTATTCTTAATCTTCTTTATCTATTTCACCCATCCTCATACTAACCCCCCTCTGATACCTACTGGTTTGTTTTCTGTATTTAAGAGTCTGTTTTTTTGTTTGTCTGTTTTTTCCTTTTTTTAAATTTGTTTTGTTTTTTTAAATTTCACATATGAATGAAACTGCATGGTATTTGTCTTTTTCTAACTGTCTTATTTCACTTAGCATTATACTCTGTAGGTCCATCCATGCATTTGCAAATAGCAAGACAATTCTTTTTTATGGCTAAGTAATATTCCAGCATATGCATATCTATCTATATATATTTATATCTATATCCAGCACATTTTCTTTATTCATCTGTGGATAGACACATGGGTTGCTTTCATATATTATCTTGTAATTACACTGTTTCTTCTTTTTGTGTCTGTTACTATTGATTACTTTTTCTCTTATTATGTGTATATTCCTGCTTCTTTGGTAAGTTTCTAGTGATTACCAGATATCATAAATTTATATGTTGAGTGCCAGAGTTTGTTTCATTCCATTAAGAAATGTTGACATTTGTACTAGCATGCAGTTACTTGCATATAATTTCAATTCTGTTAAGTTTACTTATTATTTTAAGTGTGGCATGTACATAGCTCTTGGGCTAACTTTCTCCACTATAATGATGACAGTCTTTTGAGGAGTTTTTCTAATGCCCCACATATGATGAGGTCTCTTTACTTTGGCTGAAGAAACACAAATTGTTCCCATCCTTGTGTTACTCTGAGAATTGTTCAGTTGATTATTTTACGGATGTTCTTTCCAAGCTTATGGAGATTCCAGATATTGACTTAAGTCAACACTCAAACACAGAAGATTCCTCAGCCAATGTCTGGAATTCTGTGTGTGTATGTATGTGCATGTGCATGTATGTCCCTATTTTTTTTCTCAAAATTGTTTTAATCCTTGTTATGTATAATACACCCTGATATTTTCAATTCTGTTTTCTGTTTTATTTAATTTATTTTTTTTTCAGTGATCCAAAATTCAATGTTTATGCACCACACCCAGTGCTCCATGCAATATGTGCCCTCCTTATTTTCTAGTATTCTGTCTCGAAATTTCTAGCTGCCCCAGTTTCACTGAACTGTGTCTCTCTCTGCAACTCAACCAAACATCCCATCTCTATTTGGGTTCTCCCTCTCTGCCTTTCAGCCTGAAAACTACCTTTAGGAAGGAAGCTTGTCCACTTGTTTCTTTTCCTCCTGTGCTGTATGATGTCCAATGCCTATCCATTTTTTTTTTCATAATAGTTAAGCTTCTTTATTTACAAATTCTATTTTGTAATTCACATACTTGCTAAAATATATTTGTAATCCCAAAATTGGCATTAACAGTGTTTTTGCACCATTTGCAACCATACATAGGATAGGGGAAAGTTTGAGCTGTCCAACATGCATTTTCCTGCTGAAGACCAAGAGTATGCTCTGCCTTCTTGTTTCAATTCTCACACTCATAGAAAGGGTTCTTTTCCTGGTCTGTTTGGTTCACCTTTTTTTTTTTTTTTTTTTTTTTGCATTTGTCTGTGTGTGTGTGTGTGTGTGTGTGAATGAGTGGTTTGGATGGTGATTTCACTGCTTAAAATGGCCCTTGAGCATGGTGTTGAAACACTATCTAGTGTTTCTAGAAAGAGGAAGCCTGTGATGTGTCTTAGGGAGAAAATATATTGGTTAGATAAGCCTCATTCAGACAAGAGTTATACAGCTATTGACCATGAGTTCAAGGCTAATGAATCAAAGAATATATGAAATAAGGTATTTTGAAACAGAAACATACATAACACTAGATCTCCTACTGATGGGTTGATGAAACTGTTTGTAACCAGTGTCTCTGATCTAATTCCTTCTTCATTTAGAACATACAGATACATTCATCTCTGCCCTAAGTGAATATATACATATACATATATACATATATATCAGAAAAGTAAATTTTAAAGAAAAATATGCATTTAACATTTTAGACAAGACCTCTTTCTCTCTCCCCCCAACCAAATAATTAACACTAAGTAACTTCTTGATAACATGCAATCATTGTTTTTATTTCCAAATGTGCACTAGACATGTTGTTATATTACTAATTTCTTGACACATCAGTAATTAGATTCTAAACTGGGCACTTCTTGTATCTATCATCAAACTCAATAATGGTCACAATCTCCAGACATCCCTACATTAATAATTGCTTATATTTAGGTGTGTCTGTGTAACTGGAAGTTTGTCTACTTTGCCTTCTTGAGAACTGGGTCTTGTATTTACAAAACTATAGTTTTCTCCTAACATCTAGCAAAGAGCTACTCATTTAATGGGTAGTACTTATACACCCCCAACTCATTCATACATGTATACTGTGCCACATTCTTAAAAGGCCTGTAAAACTGATGTGTGTGTATGTATTTAAATCAGGGATAACCTTATATGCCTATAGAATACAGGTACAAAACATACTATTTTGTGAGAAGAACCCCTTCCACACAGTCTGAAATCCTACTATTAATCATTCACCTATTTGAATTAGTTAAGTCTGCTATATAAAAAAAAGTTAACTAACTAAATAGCTATTGATTATGTCCAAACTTTGCAACTTAGCAGTATAACAAATACAGTATTGTGGTAATTACACATTTTAATTTATAAGGAGGGCTCTGTGTTCAAAGAGTCAGTTTTTAAAATAAACCATTTAGAGGTAGGAGGGAAGATGGCAGGAGTAGGGGACCTCATTTCATCTGCTCCCTAGAGTTCGGCTAGATATCTGTCAAATAATTCTGAACACCTGTGAATTTAGGCTGAGATCTAAGGAAATAATGGTGCAACTCTATAAATAAGCAATCACTTTTTGCAAGGTAGGAGGTGCAGGGAAGTGAGTGAATCTAAGGGGATATATTGGAAGATATACAGCAGGTGGGAAGGAGCCTCCGGAAGACAGCTACCAGAAAGTATATACACCAGAGTGCAAAATCAGAACTTTTAGAAGTTTGCTTCTGTAAGGAATGACCCTCCCTGAAGGGTCCTCAGGTGGTGAAGTGGGGCAGAAACCTAGATAGGACACTGTAGTCTCAGGATCCCCAGGGTCATGGAAAGAATGGGAGAGGCTGACTTGGCAGAGTTCCCAACCACTGGAGCAAGGAAACTGGCTACAATCAGCGAGGCCAAAAGTGGGCTCTCAGCTCAGTTGCCATCGTCAATGAACTACAGTACTATCCCAGGACCACTTTCTGAGCTGGTTTGCTGCAGAAGGCAGAAACTCAGTAATCCTCATGCTTCCCCAGGGAGGATCTGTGCAGTGTGCACTATAGGAGCCTGTAGGGTTTGGTGAACAGAAAAGTGATTGACTGCTGGGGCCCCTGGGTGGCTTAGTCATTAAGCCTCTGCCTTCAGCTCAGGTCATGATCCCAGGGTCCTGGGCTTGAACCTTGCTTTGGGCTCTCTGCTTGGTAGGGAGCCTGCTTCCCCCTCTCTCTCTGCCTATCTCTCTGCCTACTTGTGATCTCTCTCTCTCTCTCTCTCCATCAAATAAATAAATAAAATCTTTAAAAAATGATTGGGGGGTGCCTAGGTGGCTCAGTGGGTTAAAACCTCTGCCTTTGGCTCATATCATGATCCCAGGGTCCTAGGATCAAGCCCCACATCGAGCTTTCTGCTCAGCAGGGAGCCTCCACACCAACCACCTACTTGTGATTTCTGTCTGTCAAATAAAAAAATAAAATCTTAAAAAAAAATGATTGACTGCTTTTCCCTGAGGATTCACTGAAGAGTTGGGACCTCAATCTAGCATTTCCAGGGCTTGAGATCAGGGGGCTGCCATTTTAATTTTTTCTTTCTTTCATTTTTTTTCTTTTCTTTTCTTTTCAGATCCTCTAAAGCATCACAGAAATCCTTCAGTGGACAAAAGCTACATAGAGCAACCCAAAGCAGCTTACACTGAGCCTGGTTCCATGGAGGGGATAGCACACTCCACCCAGACAAAGACACCTGAGAATCAGTGTAGCAGGTCTCTTTCCAGAAGACCAGCAAGAACATCTAGGTAATAACAAGTTTATGGATCACATAGAACTGAAAAGCTGCAGCACTAGGGGAAAAGAGTATATAGAATTAGAGGTTTTTTCCTCCTGATTTTTTTTGTCTTTCAATTTAAAATTTTCTTTTTCATTTTTTTCTTTTCAATTAGCTTCTTATTTTATCAACCCATTTTAAGTCTTTTCTTAATTTTAATTTTTACATTTACATTTTATAGATATATTCTTCATTTTTGGCTTCCTTTTACTGTGTTCAATTTTATTTGTGTGTACATATGAATTTTACTTTCTTTACAATTTGGGGATCAAGGGTCTTCTAATAAAGACCAAAATACATCCAAGGCCAAGAGCATTATCCTGTTCTACCTGTTTAATTGTATTCTCTCTCCCCCTCTTTTTTTTTTTTTTTTCTTTTTTTGGTTTCTGTTCTCTTCTCATTTGTATAGTGTATATTTCTCTGGGGTTGTGGTTAATTTATTTTATTCTTTTTTGTCTTCTCATTCATCTATTATTTCATGGAGAAAATGACCAGAAGGAATTCCCAGGAAAAAGAACAAGAAATAGTACTCACTGTTAGAAACATAATAAATATCAGTAAAATATCTGAGCTAGAATTCAGAATAACAATTATAAAGATACTATCTGAGCTTGAAAAAAAAAGCATAAAAGACATTATGCATTATACCTTTCTGAAGAAATAAAAGAACTAAGATCTAATCAGGTTGAAAAAAGAAAGATTATAGCTGAGATGCAATCAACAATGGAGGTTCTTATTTCTAGGCTAAATGAGGCAGAAGAAAGAATAAGTAGATAAGGATAATTTTATTTATTTATATATTTATTATTTACTTATTTAGATAACTTTTCCAAGGTAAAATTTTGGGGAACAAAGAAAATGAGCAGAAGAGAGATAAACAATTACTGGATCATAAGAGAAAGATTAAAAATATCAGTGATATCATACTCAAAGGGTCTGTCCAACAAGAAGACTTAACAATTTTAAATATCTATGCCCCCAACGTGGGAGCAGCCAACTATATAAACCAATTAATAACAAAATCAAAGAAACACATCAACAATAATACAATAATAGTAGGGGACTTTAACACTCCCCTCACTGAAATGGACAGATCATCCAAGCAAAAGATCAGCAAGGAAATAAAGGCCTTAAACGACACCCTGGACCAGATGGACAACACAGATATATTCAGAACATTTCATCCCAAAGCAACAGAATACACATTCTTCTCTAGTGCACATGAAACATTCTCCAGAATAGATCACATCCTCAGTCCTAAATCAGGACTCAACCGGTATCAAAAGATTGGGATCATTCCCTGCATGTTTTCAGACCACAATGCTCTAAAGCTAGAACTCAACCACAAAAGGAAGTTTGAAAAGAACCCAAATACATGGAGACTAAACAGCATCCTTCTAAAGAATGAATGGGTCAACTGAGAAATTAAAGAAGAATTGAAAAAAATCATGGAAACAAATGATAATGAAAATACAATGGTTCAAAATCTGTGGGAAAAAAGGCAGTCCTGAGAGGAAAATATATAGCGGTTCAAGCCTTTCTCAAGAAACAAAAAAGGTCTCAGGTACACAACCTAACCCTACACCTAAAGGAGCTGGAGAAAGAAACCCTAAGCCCAGCAGGAGAAGAGAAATCATAAAGATCAGAGCAGAAATCAATGAAATAGAAACCAAAAAAAACACAATAGAACAAATCAATGAAACTAGGAGCTGGTTCTTTGAAAGAATTAATAAAATTGATAAACCCCTGCCCAGACTTATCAAACAGAAAAGAGAAAGGACCCAAATAAATAAAATCATGAATGAAAGAGGAGAGATCACAACTAACACCAAAGAAATACAAACTATTATAAGAACATACTATGAGCAACTCTACGCCAATAAATTTCACAATCTGGAAGAAATGGATGCATTCCTAGAAACATATAAACTACCACAACTAAACCAGGAAGAAATAGAAAGCCTGAACAGACCCAAAACCAGTAAGGAGATTGAAATAGTCATTAAAAATCTCCAAAAAAAACAAAAGCCCAGGGCAAGATGGCTTCCCGGGGGAATTCTACCAAACATTTAAAGAAGAACTAATTCCTATTCTCCTGAAACTGTTCCAAAAAATAGAAATGGAAGGAAAACTTCCAAACTCATTTTATGAGGCCAGCATCACCTTGATCCCAAAACCAGACAAGGATCCCACCAAAAAAGAGAGCTATAGACCGATATCCTTGATGAACACAGATGTGAAAATACTCAACAAAATACTAGCCAATAGGATTCAACAGTACATTAAAAAGATTATTCACCACGACCAAGTGGGATTTATTCCAGGGCTGCAAGGTTGGTTCAACATCCGCAAATCAGTCAATGTGATACAACACATCAATAAAAGAAAGAACAAGAACCATATGATACTCTCAATAGATGCTGAAAAAGCATTTGACAAAGTACAGCATCCCTTCCTGATCAAAACTCTTCAAAGTGTAGGGATAGAGGGCACATACCTCAATATCATCAAAGCCATCTATGAAAAACCCACCGCAAATATCATTCTCAATGGAGAAAAACTGAAAGCTTTTCCGCTAAGGTCAGGAACACAGCAGGGATGTCCATTATCACCACTGCTATTCAACATAGTACTAGAGGTCCTAGCATCAGCAATCAGACAACAAAAGGAAGTTAAAGGCATCCAAATTGGCAAAGAAGAAGTCAAATTATCACTCTTCGCAGATGATATGATACTCTATGTGGAAAACCCAAAAGACTCCACTCCAAAACTGCTAGAACTTATACAGAAATTCAGTAAAGTGTCAGAATATAAAATCAATGCACAGAAATCAGTTGCATTTCTCTACACCAACAGCAAGACAGAAGAAAGAGATATTAAAGAGTCAATCCCATTTACAATTGCACCCAAAACCATAAGATACCTAGGAATAAACCTAACCAAAGAGACACAGAATCTATACTCAGAAAACTATAAAGTACTCATGAAAGAAATTGAGGAAGACACAAAGAAATAGAAAAATGTTCCATGCTCCTGGATTGGAAGAATAAATATTGTGAAAATGTCTATGCTACCTAAAGCAATCTACACATTTAATGCAATTCCTATCAAAATACCATCCATCTTTTTCAAAGAAATGGAACAAATAATGCTAAAATTTATATGGAACCAGAAAAGACCTCGAATAGCCAAAGGGATATTGAAAAAGAAAGCCAACGTTGGTGGCATCACAATTTCGGACTTCAAGCTCTTTTACAAAGGTGTCATCATCAAGACAGCATGGTACTGGCACAAAAACAGACACATAGATCAATGGAACAGAATAGAGAGTCCAGAAATAGACCCTCAACTCTACAGTCAACTAATCTTTGACAAAGCAGGAAAGAATGTCCAATGGAAAAATGACAGCCTCTTCAATAAATGGTGCTGGGAAAATTGGACAGCCACATGCAGAAAAATGAAATTGGACCATTTCCTTACACCACACACAAAAATAGACTCAAAATGGATGAAAGACCTCAATGAGCGAAAGGAATCCATCAAAATCCTGAGGAGAACACAGGCAGCAACCTCCTCCACCTCAGCTGCAGCAATATCTTCCTAGGAACAACGCCAAAGGCAAGGGAAGCAAGGGCAAAAATGAACTCTTGGGATTTCATCAAGATCAAAAGCTTTTGCACAGCAAAGGAAACAGTTAACAAAATCAAAAGACAACGGACAGAATGGGAGAAGATATTTGCAATTGACATATCGGATAAAGGACTAGTGTCCAGAATCTATAAAGAACTTAGCAAACTCAACACCCAAAGAACAAATAATCTAATCAAGAAATGGGCAGAGGACATGAACAGACATTTCTGCCACGAAGACATCCAGATGGCCAACAGACACATGAAAAAGTGCTCCATATCACTCGGCATCAGGGAAATACAAATCAAAACCACAATGCAATATCACCTCACACCAGTCAGAATGGCTAAATCAACAAGTCAGGAAATGACAGATGCTGGCGAGGATGCGGAGAAAGGGGAACCCTCCTACACTGTTGTTGGGAATGCAAGCTGGTGCAGCCACTCTGGAAAACAGCATGGAGGTTCCTCAAAATGTTGAAAATAGAACTGCCCTATGACCCAGCAATTGCACTACTGGGTATTTACCCTAAAGATACAAAGGTAGTGATCCAAAGGGGCACGTGCACCCGAATGTTTATAGCAGCAATGTCCACAATAGCCAAACTATGGAAAGAACCTAGATGTTCATCAACAGATGAATGGATCAAGAAGATGTGGTATATATACACAATGGAATACTATGCAGCCATCAAAAGAAATGAAATCTTGCTATTTGCGACAACATGGATGGAACTAGAGCGTATCATGCTTAGCGAAATAAGTCAAGCAGAGAAAGACAACTATCATATGATCTCCCTGTATGAGGAAGTGGTGATGCAACATTGGGGCTTAAGTGGATAGGAGAAGAATAAATGAAAGAAGATGGGATTGGGAGGGAGACAAACCATAAGTGACTCTTAATCTCACAAAACAAACTGAGGGTTGCTGGGGGGAGGGGGTTTGGGAGAGGGGGTGTGATTATGGACATTGGGGAGGGTATGTGCTTTGGTGAGTCCTGTTAAATGTGTAAACCTGGTGAAACACAGACCTGTACCCCTGGGGATAAAAATATATGTTTATAAAAAATAAAAAATTAAAAAAATCAGTGATATCATAAATGGAGACAATATTAAAATTATTGGTGTCCCAGAGGAAGAGGAAAGAAGGGGCAAAAGGTATATTCAAGCAACTTATACTGAGAACTTCCCTAATCTGTAGAATCGAGATATTCAAATCCAGGAAGCACAGAGAACCCCCCTCAAGATCAATAAAAATGGATCAAGACCCCAATGTATAATTGTGAAGCTTGTAAATTTCAGAGATAAAGAGAAAATTCCAAAAGCAGCTTGAGACAAAATGTCCTTAACCAACAAGGGTAGGAACATTAGACTGGCAGAAGATATATCTATACATTCTTGGCATGATATACTCAGGGTAGTAAATGAGAAAAACATTCAGCCAAGAATATTTTATTCAGCAAAGCTTTCATCCAGAATGGAAGGAGAGATTAAGAGCTTCCAGGACAAACAAAAACTAAAAGAATTTATTATTACTAAGCCAACCCTGCAAGAAATATTAAAGGGAGTCTTATAAGCAAAGAGAGAGCCAAAAAGTAACAGATCAGAAAGGAAAAGAGACAATACATAGAAATAGTGATTTTACAAGTAAAAAAATGACAGTAAATTAATATCTCCCATTAGTTGCTCTGAATGTAAATAGGCTAAATTCTCCAATCAATAGACACAGGGTATCAGATTGGGTAAAAACGCAAGAACCATCGATATGCTGTCTGCAAGAGACTCATTTTAGAACCAAAGACACCTCCAGACTGAAAGTGAGGGGATTGAAAACCATCTGTCCTAGTAATGGACATCAAAAGAAAGCTGGGGTAGCAATCCTTATTATCAGACAAATAAGATTTTTAACCAATGACTGTAGTAAGGGATGAAGAGGGACACTCTATCATACTTAAAGGTTCTATAAAACAAGATCCAACAATTATAAATATATATGCTCCTAACTTGGGAGCAGTCAATTATATACACCAATTAATAATAAGATTAAAGAAATGTATTGATAATAATAGAATAATAGAGAATGACTTTAACACTCAACTCTCAGCAATAGAGAGATAATTTAAGCAGATCAACAAAGAAAGAAGGGCTTTCTTTGAATGACACACTGAATTAAATGGGCTTCACAGATATATACTGAACATTCCTTCCTAAAACAACAGAATACTCATTCTTCTTGAGTGCACATGAAACTTTCTCCAGAATAGACCACATACTGTATCATAAATCAAATTGCAATCAGTACCAAAAGATTGGCATTATCCCCTGCATATTTTCAGAACACAATGCTTTGAAACTTGAACTGAATCACAAAAGGAAACTTAGAAGGAACTCAAACATTTGGAGGTTAAGGAGCATCTTAACTAAAGAATGAATGGGTCAAACAGAAAATTGAAGAATTAAAAAAAAATTATGGAAACAAATGAAAATGAAAACACAACAGTTCAAAACATTTGGGATGCAGCAAAAGGGGGTCCTAAGAGGAAAGTACATAGCAATACAAGCCTTTCTTAGCAAACTAGAAAAGTCTCAAATATATAAGCTAACCTTATTCCTAATGGAGCTGGAGGGGAAAAAACAAAACAAAACAAACAAACAAACAAACAAAACAGTAAATAAAGCCTAAACCAAGCAGGATATGAGAAATAATAAAGATTAGAAGAGACGTGAAATAGGAACCAAAAGAACAGTAGGACATATCGGTAAAACTAGAAATGGTTCTTTGAAAGAATTAATAAAATTGAAAAACCCCTAGGCAGACTTATCAAAAAGAAAAGGCAAAGGACCCAAATTAATAAAATCATGAATGAAAGATGACAACCATACCTATTCTACTGACGCTATTTCAAAACATAGAAATGGAAGGAAAACTTCCAAACACATTCCCTGAGGCCAGCATTACCTTGATCGTCAAGCTAGACAAAGACCCCATCAGAAAGAAAAATTACAGACCAATATCCCTGATAAACATGGATGCAAAAATTTTCATCAAGATACTGGCCAATAGCATCCAACAGTACATTTAAAGGATTATTACGACCAAGTGGGATTTATTTTGGGGATGTAAGCATGGTTCAATATTTGCAAATCAATGTGGTACATCACATTAATAATAAAAGAAAGGACAAGAAGCATATGATCCTTTCAATTGATGCATAAAAAGCATTTAACGAAATATAGCATCCTTTCTTGATTAGAACTTTCCACAGTGTAGGGGTAGAGGGAACATACTTCAGTATCATAAAAGCCATCTACAGAAAGTCCACAGCAAATATCATTCTCAATGGGGAAAAACAGATTTTTTTCTCTTAAGGTCTGGAACATGACAGGGATGCCCACTCTCATCATTGTTCAACATAGTAGTAGAAATCCTAGCCTCAGCAATCAGATAACAAAAAGAAATGAAAGGCAGGGGCACCTGGGTGGCTCAGTGAGTTAAGCCTCTGCCTTCAGCTCAGGTCATGATCTCAGGATCCTGGGATCAAGCCCCATATCCGGCTCTCTGCTCAGCCTCCCTCTCTCTGCCTGCCTCTCTGCCTACTTGTGATCTCTGTCTGCCAAGTAGATAAATAAAATCTTAAAAAAAAAAAAAAGAAATGAAAGGCATTCAAATTGGCAAAGAAGTCAAACTCTCGGTCTTCACTGATGACATGATACTTCATGTGGAAAATCCAAAAGGCTCCAATGAAAAATTGCCAGAGCTCAAACAGGAACTCAGCAACATGCAGGATTTAAAATCAATGCTCAGAAATCAGTTGCATTTCTATATGCTAACAATGAGACAGAAGAAAGAGATTAAGAAGTTGATCCCTTTCACAATTGCACCAAATACCATAAGATACTTAGGAATAAAGCTAACAAAAAGATAAAGAATCTGCATTCAGAATACTGTAGAACACTCATGAAAGAAATTGATAAAGACACAAATGGTGTTGGGAAAAATGGACAGCCAAATGCAAAAGAATGAGACTGGACCATTCTCTTATACCATACACAAATATGAAGTCAAAATGGATAAAAGATCTAAATGTGAGATAGGAATCCATCAAAATCTGAGAAGAAAAGATAGACAGCAACCTCTTTGACCTTGGCCACAGCAACATCATGCTAGACTTATTTCCAAAGGAGGGGAAAACAAAATAAAAAGTGAACTATAAAGACTTTATCAAGATATTTACAATTGTTAGATCATCTTGGTGGATAGTCCCTTTAAGAATGATGTAGTGTCCTTCTGGATTTCTGACTACAGTCTTGAGTTTAAAACCTAATTTGTCTGATGTGAGAATCGCTACCCTAGCCTTTTTTTGAGGCCCGTTGGCATGAAAGATGCTTCTCCATCCCTTCACTTTCAGTCTGGGTGTATCTTTAGGTTCAAAATGGGTCTCTTGTAGACAAAAAATGGATGGGTCCTGTCGTTTTATCAGTCTGCAACCCTGTGCCGTTTTATGGGTGCATTTAGGCCATTCACATTGAGGGTGATTATTGATAGATAAGTTTTAATTGACATCGTGTTACCTTTGAAGTCTTTCTTTCTGTAGATTGTCTCTATATTTCTGTTCAATGCTATTCTTGGGCTTTTTCCTCCTTTAAAGTAGCCCCCTTAATATTTCCTGCAGTATCGGCTTGGTGGTTGCATAATTTTTTAAGCCTTGCCCGTCGGGAAACTCTTTATCTCTCTCCATCTATTTTGAATGTCAGTCTTGCTGGATAAAGTATTCTTGGCTGCATATTCTTCTCATTCAGTGCCCTGAATATATCTTGCCAGCCCTTTCTGGCTTGCCAGGTCTCTGTGGACAGGTCTGACTTTATTCTGATGGACTTTCCTCTGTACGTAAGAATCTTCTTTGTCCTAGCTGCTTTCGAGAGTTTCTGCCTACAATTATAATTCTTCATTCGTACTATTAGGTGTCTTAAGGACTTTCGAGAATCTGTAATCTTGGGGGGAAACCTTTCGGCCTCTAGTACATGAATGCTGGTTCCATTCATGAGATTTGGAAAATTTTCATCAAGAACTTGTTCCACTATATCTTCTAGACTTCTTTATTTCTCCTCCCCTTCAGGGATTCCAATAATTCTGACGTTGGAACGTTTCATGGCATCATTTATTTCCCTGATTCTGTTTTCGTGGCTTCTAAGCTGTTTGTTCCAGGCTTCCTCCTGATCCTTTCTCTCTATCTGTTTGTCCTCCAGATCACTAATTCTATCTTCTGTCTCAGTTACTCTAGCGTTGAGAGAATTTAGATTAGATTGGAATTTATTGAGAGCATTGTGAAGCTCATCCCTGGTAGCTTTCAGCTCTACCCTCATATTGAAAACATGATCTCTGGTCGTTTTCAGTTCGGCCCTAATCAATTCTGTTTGGTCACCCATGGCTTTCTCCAACCTCGCTATTGCTTGGATAATTGTTAGCCTGTATTCTCTTTCCGACATATTGTCTATGTTGATAGCCATTAGCTCTGTTGCAGAAGGTCCATCCTCTGTATTTTTCTTCTGTTGGGCATTCCTCCTCCTAGTCATTTTAGAGAGAGATGGCTGAACGGGTGTAGCCAGGTGTATCGACTGTGGTGCAGTCAAGGTGCACCCTGGAATGCTTCTGAGCAATCAGGGTTCCCCACCCAAATGAGAGGGAAAAGAAAAGGAAAAGAAAAAAAGAGAGAGGGAGAGAGACAGGAAAGGAAGGTGAGATAAAAGAGAAGGTTTAGCCTAAATGGGCCCCAAGATAAGATTTATGAAGTATACAAACAGACACAGACAAGCAAAAAGACTGATAAAAGTATATGACAAGAGAAAAAAATATATATATATGCAAATAAAGGAAGAACCTCGTCAAAAAGAACCCTGAGTGTAAGATTTACATACTATCAGGACAAACACAAAAACACAGAAATATTGGTGGAAGAAAAAGATGGGAGAGTGGTTGTAAATTCTCAGTGTGGGTGAGGAAGTTTGTTTTGATTCTTCCTGGATATATCTTGATATCTTTGTTAAAGGAGTCAACTTTCCTAAGATAAGGGGGGATTAGGAATTTGTTTACCTATAGGGGTGGCATTCATTGGGGAAAAGGGATTACCTTGAAGTTTAACTCTATATGAATATTAGAAAATAAAAATTAAAAAAAGGAATAAACTAAACTAAACTAAAATTAAAAAAAAAGAAATTTAAAAAATAGAAATGCAAAAGAAAAACACAGGTGTATGTATCAAAAAGTTCAGGTTAGAAGGTTATTATGGAATTTGATATACTGGACATCTCACTGTGATGGTAAATAAGTTAAAAATTATCTATATAATGATAAAAAATTAACTATATTAAAAAAATGAGTCAGAATAGTGGGATCAAATTAATAATAAAAATTTTCCTATGAAGTAGTGGTGGTTATTCTCTTGTCATCTTTTTTTTTTTTTTTTTTTAATTTTTCCTTTCCTGGTTGGTTTTCTGGGGGAGGGGCCTGCCGCGTGGGTTTTCAGTCCCTGAAGTTCTCTCAGCTAAGTCTTCCCACCCCCCTCAAGGGGGTGGGCTCTGAGGAAACTGGCTTTTTCAGGCTTTTGTTCTCTGGAGGTTTTTATATTTGTTCACTTTTGTTTTTCTCTTCTGCCTTGACCGCTTTTGATGGTTTTTGTAGGTTTAGAGGAAAGCAAACTGCACCCTGACCTCCCTCTCAGAGAGAAGCCTCAGTCCAGCTGCAGAGCCCATATAACCCCCCCCCCCCCTTGGCAGCTGGCAGAGCAGGTTCCCAGTCGCGGTCCCTGGGGACTCAGGATTTTTTGCTTGTACCTAAAAGCAGGGCAGCGGTGGCTGTCTGGGCAGCTCCAGATGGCCAGAGAAGTTCCAAGCAGTGATCACACACTGAGATTTTCCCCCTGGCCGGGGCTGGGAGTGCCTGGTCTTTCAGGTCCGATAGTACCCAACTGGCGTTTGTGTGCACCTCTCTCAGGCGAGGGCGTGCGGCATGACTTGGACTCTGATGGCATGGCAGGGCACTTGCGTGGGGACTGCAAAAAGGCTGTGCTTCTGTTGGCTGGCGAGGCTCCCAGCCCCTCATGGGAGCTGGGCGCCACGCACTCTCAAGCGCACCGGTGGTTCAGGGAGGGAGACCTGGTTTCTCTGCCGCACTCTCTCTGGGTCTGCGCCAGGGGTGGCTGTCCTGGGTCTGGGGACTTAAGTCCCAACCATAACACCCTGATTCCCGCAATTCCTGCCCCCCACCGTGATCCTTTGCTCTTTTTGAGTGCTTTCTACCAGACTCCCGAGTTAAGGCTGGTCCCCAGGTGCAGGGCACTCTCGTATTGGGATATTACTTTCCAACGGGTCGCCTCTGGTGGCTCCCTCACACTTTGATTTATCTTCCGATATCAGTCCGACTTTTCCACTCCACTTTACCTGCCCACTGGCGTCTTCTGCTCCAGTAGAGATCCAGATGTGTATAATTCTGATCTCAGGCTGATTTCGTGGGTGATTGGAGATCTTTGGAAGGTAATCAGCTCACTTGAGGGTGCAGGTTGAACGGGGGCCTCCTCCTACTCCCCTGCCATCTTGTCTCCAGACTTTATCAAGATAAAAACTTCTCCACAACAAAGGAAACAATTGACAAAACTAAAAGCCAGTCTCTGGAATGGGAGTGGATATTTGATAATGATGTATCAGATAAAACACTGGTATCCAAAATCTATAAGGAACTTACAAACTCAACACCTAAAAAACAAAAAATCCAGTCAAGAAATGCTCAAAAGACATGAATAGACATTTCTCCAAAGAAGACATACAAATGACCAACAAATGTATGAAAAAATGCTCCACATCCCTTGGCATCAGGAAAATACAAATCAGTGAGATACCACTTCACACCACTCAGAATGGCTAAAATTAACAAGTCAGGAAACATCAAATGTTGGTGAGGATATGGAAAATGGGGAACCCTCTTACAATGTTGCTAGGAATGTAAGCTAGTGCAGCCACTCTGGAAAACAGTATGGAGGTTTCTCAGGAAGTTAAAAATAGAACTACCTATTACCCAGCATTGCACTATTAGGTATTTACCACAAAGATAAAGATTTATTGATCTGAAGGGGCACATGTTTCCAATGTTCATAGCAGCAATGTCCACAATAGCCAAAGTATAGAAAAAGCCCAGATATCTATCGACAGATGAATGAATAAAGATGTGAGAAAAATACATAAATCACTCAACCATCAGAAAGGATGAATACCATTTACAGTGATGTGGATGGGACTGGAGGGTATTATATTGAGCAAAATAAGTCAATTGGAGAAAGAAAATTGTTACATGGTTTCACCTACATGTAGAGTGTAAGAAACAGCACAGAGGATCACAGGGGAAGGGAGGAAAATGGAATGGATGAAATCAGAGAGGGAGAAAAACTATGAGAGACTCTTAACTATTAGAAACAAACTGAGGGTTGCTGGAGGGAATGTGGGTGATGGGCATTAAGAAGGGTACATGATGTGATAAGCAATGTGTGGTATGTGCAACCGATAATTTATTGAACACTACATCTGAAACTAATGATGTACTATATGTTAGCTAATTAAATTTAATAACAAATAAAATAAATGATTTAGTAGGTGATTTATTTCAGTGTTTGCTTCAGAAAATAAAGTTGTCCTATGCTCATGCAAAGTCCTCAAGGAATTACAATAGTCACTTCCCTTTTAAAAGTATAAAATGCAATTGAATATGCTGAGGAAACTAAATTTGAATGTAGAGATAAATAGCAAGAGTGGATTGCTAAAATGAGAGAAGGCACTGTAAGGACACCCAGATGACCAGGATTCAGAAAGGCAGTAGGTATAAGGATGAGGTGAGGCCATAAAAAGAAACAACAATTTTGAAAGGCATCTAGAAAGGCCATAATTATATTTTTACTAGAACCAAGCCACGTATATAATTGTCAAAATAAACTGAGAGGTCCCATTTTTGCCTCTTCACACATCTGACAATGGAAATCAATTTTATAACACTTTCTCCTCATTAAACAATGTCCAGGAAATTCTGAAATATGGTATTGAAAACTTGCTTAATATTTTGTTAGCCTCATGCTTTGTGTTGATAAAGTCTATCAGCCACAAGACTTATGTATCCTTTACCAAAAGTATGCTGAGCTTATGTGATTCCTTGATCATGTCTTGTCTCTCTTGTGGTATTGGAATGTACCTACAGAAAGAAACAGGGTATTCTATACAGCTTTATTTACTTGAGCATAAAAGACATTACAGTAACTTTGTGGTATTTTTAAATGCCCTGAATTTAAACATCCTAAGTGAACACCTCAGATTCCTGGTTTAGGTGTGGCCTGAAATAAAGCCTCTCACCCATCTGATTTTATGTTTTCTCAGTACCCTCAGAGATAAGCTACATAACTGGTGATAGCAGCGATTGCTGCTAGAATAAGTGAATTTAGTTGATAAATATTTAGTTGAAAAAATTTAGTTGAAAATAGTTGATAAAAATTGCTGCTAGAATAAGTGAATTTAGTTGATAAATATTCCCAGCATATAGGCAATATACTGAGAGGAATACCAGATTTCTATTTAGAACAAAATTGCACTGCAGCCTAATTTTGTAACTGATTGAAGGCATGAACTTGAGGAAGTCCATGACTGTTCTTTGAAAACTGTTACTACCTTTTCAGTTAGTCCACCTCTTTTCAATTCCACTGTTCTACTCCACTAACCATAATACTTTTTTTACCCAGATTAACATGGTAATCTCTTAACTGATTTCCCACCTTCTGTCTTCTGACCCATTTGTTTTCCAGGTAGAAGTCAGAATGATTTCTCTAGCACTTGTTTATGTTTATCTTCCCTTTGATAAAGGCTAACCAAATCATGATCTGATTCCTGCTTAGGTCTTCTGTCACATCTGCAGACACTTCCTCCTCATCAACAGGTTCCAGATAAGCTCATTTTTTAGTTTCAGATCTGAACTCCTTCTTGAAATCTAGAACTATACATTTTTTAAAAAATACTTTATTTATTTATTTGACACAGAGAGAGATCACAAGTAGCCAGAGAGACAGGCAGAGAGAGAGAGAGAGAGGCAGGGAAGCAGGCTCCCTGTCGAGCAGAGAGCCCAATGCGGGGCTCAATCCCAGGACCCTGGGATCATGACCTGAGCTGAAGGCAGAGGCTTTAACCCACTGAACCACCCAGGCGCCCCTAGTACTATATTTTTAAATATCCGCTGGATATTTCTTCCTTGAACTCTTACAAGCATTTTCTTTTATTCTTTTCTTTTATTGTATTTTTTTAAAAAACTGTGGTAAGAACCATTATCCACCCTCTTAATAAAGTTTTAGATCCATAGGCAACTTCCCCCCACCCCCATAAGCATCTTAAACTTACATAGTCTAAAACTGAAGTTTTTAAAAGTTTTCTCACCAGATCATTCTATTTCTATCTGTACTATTAATTCATCCAGTGAGTTTCTAAAGCTAGGACTTCAAACTGAGTTTTGAAAACACTTCTCCACCTGAGCAACCATTAACTTCTCTCAATTCTCCCCAAAAGAGTCTTGGTTCAATTTTTCTCTCACATTATTTTAGAATTTCTGTTTTTACATCTATCTCAGTATTCTTTTGTAGGCTCTTTGAAGTCAGGATCTATCAGGCACTTAGATCTATCCCTGACACTAGTGTAAACTCCATCAACAGTTGTTGAATGGCTCCATATAAAGGAAAGGCTTGGTAGCACTCACTCTGGTCTATGTGATTTATTAGTTACTAATGTACTTTTTTTATGGGATATGAACCATATAGGACAAGCTCTTCTCTGACTCAAGCTTGTTCTTACCACAGAGCAGATGGTCCAGCAATGTTTTAAATGATAAAGAGATTTGGAATCTCCTAATCATAGATTATTATATTAGTACTTAACTAAAACATATAAAAATCTTTTTCTTATATATGAAGCAATAAGCTTTGAGATTCCATCATCAATAACAGCCAAAAAACCAAATTTTTAAAATTCATAATACAAAGAAACACCTATATTGTCAACTAAAGAACTTTTAGAAAATAACATTCATTTTATAATCATATTTTATAAAACTGAACACATATTTATATGTATAGAGATATTTTAATGTCTGGTCTTAAAGCATTGGCAATGAGTATTTCTTTGTTGTATAATTTTATCTTGTGTTTTTTGGGGGTACATTTCTTTATTTTAAATATTTCTTATAGTGAATATATATTGATTTCCATGACCAATAATTCTATCAAATATATATTATATCCTGTATTTAGTAATGTACTTGCCAAATTCCTGAAAGATCTCTTTTGTCCATTACTCCTTGTAATGTAAAAGAGGTAGAGTTGATGATTATCCAATATTTTAAGCAGTGTTCTTTCATCAAAAGTGTGAATGTATTGCAGTTTAACAGTTAGCAGAGTAAAAGATGAAGTTGGAAATTGAGTGTTGCATGTGAGTGGCACAGAAGATAGGTGAGTATGTGTTTGAGTTCTGATGGGTGCATTTGTAATGCATAAAAGAGTGAGAATGAAGGAAAGTAAAAGTGTTGACAAGTGTTTTTCCTTTTCTGAAATTCCAGTGATGCTGACACCCTTGTCTGAACAAATAACACTTGTATTCAAAACAGAAAAGAGAAGAAAAATAGACCAAATTTGTTTGGCTAAAATAAATCAACTTATAAGATAGGGTAGAGATCTATCAATATCATGGAATTTCTTTCTCCTTCTCTCTCTACACAAAAATTGGCTTAATGAAAAGGACATAAAATTTTGACCTAAAGGGTCAGATAAATCTGAAAAGGTACATGCATTATATATACATACAACTAAAATGAAGATTTTTAAACACAGATTACTATTTTTAGTAAGAATGAAATTTGTGCTTGAAAATATGTCAATGTAAATATATATGGAACAAGTTATATACTACTTTGAAATTTTCTGACAGTAACAGAAGATAGAAGTAGAGACTCACCAGAAATTATACCCATCAAATTAATAACCAAGGATTAACCACTGAGTTAGGAAACATGCCCAAGCTATGAGAGAGAGTGTTAGTCATAGGAGTGGTACTTTCTATCTTCTTCTCTTCTCTGGTAATCCCTCTCTAATCAAGATTATTTAATTTCTCATGGCTATTAAGTTTCAGTTTAAATTGTTTTGGTTAACAGTGTGATTTTTAAAAAAATAATAAATTGTGCTCTTTCATAAGAAAAATCTTGCCTAGTTTCCTGTATAACTTTGGTAAAATGTCAATATAAAGCATGATATTAAAGTCCCCCTACTTCTAGCACAGTTGTTTTTGCTGAATTTAGTGGGAGCCCAGGAATTGAAGAGAACTTTCCATGTCCTCATGCAGTATTTTCTTTGTGAGAAGCCTAAACAAGAAGTACCTATGTTTAGTAACAAGAAGAGTCACAAATTCTCCTTACAAATTAAATTATTCTATTGAGTTTAAACTGTATAACAGACATTTCCCTTTTCTTTTGGACTCTCAAGCTTGCAGCCAAATGTTAGCCTATTCTTGGTGCTGCTAAATGTTTCACAACTAGCTCTCTGGAGAAAACAGAAAAGTTCTGCTTTGTGGTATTTACCAATTTCTGAGGTGTAAACTCTTCCACTAAAGCTGATTTCAAGCTACCAATGTGATGTTACAATGGTGGAACTGAGAAAGTATGTGCTCAGCTGGCTTTTAAGCTGGTATGAACTGGGGCACCTGGGTGGCTCAGTGGGTTAAGCCTTTGTCTTTGGCTCAGGTCATGATCCCAGGGTCCTGGAAAGGAGCCCTGCATCAGGTTCTCTGCTCAGCAGGGAGCCTGCTTCCTCCTCTCTCTCTGTGTCTACTTGTGATCTCTGTCTGTCAAATAAATAAATAAAAAATAGACTGGTATGAACTAGCTCCAGTGTAGTGCTGAGCCTACCCATTATATTTATGCTCTAATCATATACTATTTATGCATTTTCGTAGCTCTCTTTTTTCTTACCCTTGTTTTCTTTTGTTTCTGTTCATGTTTTGCTCACCACATTTTTATCACAAAATTAAACAACTTGCAATTCTTTCTGGTATAAGAAAAAATAAAATAAATAAACACCAACTGACCCATTAGTGGGAAGATGCATTTAAGATGTAACTTTTGTGATACCTGCCAAATCTAGCTTTCATTAACAATAATGACTGGAAGATAATTGTTACCATAATAGATTCTCTAGAACTTTTCTTCAGGTCTTTCTTCAAAAAGAACAATGCAATATTAATTAAGTACATCACTCTGGATTTTAGCTTTTTTATCTTGCAAAAGTCCTCCGAGTGAGAAAGGGAAGATACTACTGTCCTCACTGTATGGATGAAAAAGCTTCAAAAGTCTAAATATGTTACTTGAAATCATACAATCTATAAGTAGCAGAAACTTCAGTCCTGTTTTTATTCCATTAACACTCTAAAGAACAAACCACAATTCCTACTATTTTCTCCTGGGATATCAGCGTACACTAGATACTATTTTCAATGGTATAGTTTTCATGGTAAATGAAAACATATATTGCTGCTAAGTTCTAAACATTACTAGGATTTTGAGCCCTAAAGATAATAATGATGTACTTAATTTTTAAATTCCCATGTATACTGTTGCTTTTCAATTATAAAATAATTGCTTTGAAGAGATTCATAATGCTAAGGGTCCTGTTGTGGGACAGTTTTTCAAGGAAATTACTGCCAACATAGTTGATAACTGAATAGTGAGAAAGTTTGTCTGTTATCTTCTAAAGGGCTAATAAATTCTGCATAACTCATTTGAGCTGTGGAATCTGTATATGAAACATAGTAATTAAAGGTAGGAGAGTATACAGATAGAACATCTTGAGTTAGTTACATCTTAACAAAAACCAAATTTAAGTGTTCTCTTTTTTAAAAGATTTAATTTATTTATTTGACAGAGATCACAAGTAGACAGAGAGGCAGGCAGAGAGACGGGGGAAGCAGGCTCCCTGCTGAGCAGACAGCTCGATATGCGGCTCCATCTCAAGACCCTAAGATCATGACCTGAGCCGAAGGCAGAGGCTTAACCCACTGAGCCACCCAGTCACCCCTAAGTGTTCTCTATAGGGGACTCAGAAGAATTTTGTGCAGCAGTGGCTTACTCACCCACCTTCCAGGCCATTACAGCCTAATGTCCAGAGAACTACTGGGATGTAAGCTGCAGAACTGCATTTTCAAGTGTGCTTACAGTACCAGTATTGATTGCTTGATTCTGTCCAACTACCCCTTGCAATAAACAACCCAGCTAGAGTCTGCACTGCTGGGAAGCAGTGATGCATTATTTAACAGTAACTAATCAATATAAAACAAGCCTCCCCTTTGTTACAGCAGTACTGTTGATAGAATGCTTCTCCATTTTAATTTTTTATTATTTTGCATTGATTTCTGAAACTCAATTCTGTATCTTACTTTTCTTCCATCAGTATCTGTGAGCTGAGCCCTACCTGACTAGAAATCCAATATCCTTTTTGAATCACAAATTACCCAGCTTCATTAAGAAACAATTAGTTGAGAGTTTTAAAAAAATCATTCAACTTTGCTCTAATCAAATTTAATGAGCGTGACACATTAAGTACAGAATTTTGGGGAGGATACATACAGAAAAAAATCTAAAAGACAAGATTTTTGCTGTTGTATATGTTTTAGGGAACAGGCTCTCAAAATCTTCCATTTAACCTGGGTGAATGTGGGAGGGAATTCAGTCCTGCAGCTACCATTAACAGTAATAGGGGTTTGTCTTCTAAACCCTGCTCTATCTATGGAAGAATAGGGTCCTTAGTTCTGTTCTTTTCTTTCTTTCTTTCTTTCTTTCTTTCTTTCTTTCTTTCTTTCTTTCTTTCTTTCTTTCTCCCTTCCTTCCTTCCTTCCTTCCTTTCTTCCTCCTTCACCTCTTCCCTCCTTCTCCCCCTTTCTTTCTCTCCCCTCCACCATCCCCCTCCCTCCCTCCCTTCTTTTCTCTTTCTTTTCCTTCCTTCCTTCCTTCCTTCCTTCCTTCCTTCCTTCCTTCCTTCCTTTTTTTTTTCCCTTTTTTTCTTCTTTCTTTTTAAATCTTAGCTGAATTTATTGCCTATAACAAAAAATCAATGGCAGCTACTTTGGTCATTGTTGCACCTGAGTGCTAATCCCTAATCAGCCAAACATAAAAGATCTAATCCTCTGTCTGTTTAAACAGTGTGAGAGAGGAAGGAAGTCAGGTGTGAGCAGGCACACAGATAGTGTAGATGTATGTAGCTATGTGAATTGGGCTTAAAATAAGCAGAGAGATGCCAGCTGATCTGTTCATTTGATAAAATGGTTTTAGTTACCATTTTTGGCCTATTATAAAACAATGACAAAATACAACTGGGCTTCAAGATAATTTATAGAGGTTTAAAATTTATGTACTAAAGATATTTCTTTGGTTAGTTATGCTCATCAATAAGCATTTGTTGTTTAATATGTATTTTGCTAATGACAAAAGAAATTCAAAATCTGGAAAAAATTAAAAAGTACATGAGTAGAAAGAAAATACTAACTGACCTGTACTTCTACTTACCTAATAACAACTTTTAAGTTGTTCAAACTTTGGTGTATACAGCCAGCAACTCATTCTCTCTTTTTCTCCCCATATATAATTAACTTATGTTACCTAAAGTGTAAATTATACAGAATATCATGTCTAGTCTCTATGTAATTTTGTGCAATGTAACAGAGGCCAGGTTAAATTATTTTATTAATGTTTTATTTTTGTCATTATTATTTTAAAAGACACATTAGCATGACATATTGTACTAATATTAAATTGCATGTTTGCTCTAAGTGTTAAATTACCGTTAATTTGGTAAGGGACACAGGGTTGCCAGTATTTATTCACCATTACAAGGTCAAGAATCCAAAGCCAAATTATTAATACAAGGAGTAAAAACAAACCAGGATTGGGAATATTAGCTCTGGATAATTGGGAGCAGTAAAATAGGAGATTAGAAACAAAAGAACTCATGGAACTAGGATGTTCAGGCTCACAAATCAAAATAAGCTATAAAAAGAGAATTAAAAAGTCCCTCAGAAAGGGAAAAGATCTAAGTGTACATTTCCAGTTATATTTATGGCATCTCCATCCTAATTTTCCTTCAGCAATATTCAACATATATTGAGCACTAACAATATGCGCAGCATCAGAGGTAGCTGCTAGGAATCTGACAGCCAACTTTAAGTGCAGTCCCTGGAAAGTACATAGCATTTTAAGATTAACATTTTAAACCTCGTGTTGACTCAATTTGACATGCTTACCCTGGTTTTTTCTTCTTAGTCTGCTTTAACAAATCAACAGGGTCCTCTATATCTATATTTATGGATATATCATTATAAGCTATTTAAAATTATGTCTGGAATGAGGCTAGGTGAGGAAAACACAAAATATAGCTGCACTAGAAACTTGAGGAGAATAAGCCATCAATAAGGGGTGGTTTTGATTCACAGTAAGAATAAGAGTCTAGTAAAAAAAATGCCTCTTTACTAAAAGAAAAAAAAATAAGTGTTACACAGTGAGGGTTGAAGTGGTGGCAAAATGATTGAGTCACAACCTTGCAATGTGCCCTGTGGTTTCAACCTGCCTGAGTCATTCTAATAGTCATCATTGCCAAATAGCCATTTTGGGGACAGAATTTGGTCATTTGGTTTTTAATCTCTGGAAGGGCTTAACATATTTAGTTTCTTACGTAGGGAATTTCAACATGTTTATATTTTTTAATTGAGAATTACCACAAAAACACAACGCTTCTATTTAGAAAAAAAAAATCAAATTACCAGAGCTTAATGATAGATTTAAATGACCTAAATAGGGTTCTTTAACTTTGACTTTTTAAAATAGCTATTTCATATTTTATTTATTTAAACTGTTTTCATTTAAGCCACAACAAGTAATCAATACTTATTAGAAAGTTTAAAACATGATTTAGTCATAGGATCTCCTTTATGCCTGAACAAACACTCAGTTCTAAGGGAAAACCTGGTAATGGGCAAGTCAGTGTTTTTGTTTTGTTTTGTTTTGTTTTGTTTTTAATAACATATACTGTATTATTTTTTTCGGGGGTACAGGTCTGTGACTCATCAGTCTTACACAATTCACAGCACTCAACCAATGACCATTACCCAGTCACCCCATCCCTCCCACCCTCCTCCACTCCAGCAATGTTCACTTTACTTTCCGAGATTAAGAGTCTCTTATGGTTTGTCTCCCTCTCTGGTTTCATCCTGTTTCATTTCCCCCCTCCCTTCCCCTATGATCCTCTGTCTTGTCTCTCAAATTCCTCCTATCAGTGAGATCATATGATAATTATCTTTCTCTGATTGACTTATTTTACTTAGCGTAATATCCTCTCATTCTATCCACATCATTGCAAATGGCAAGATTTCTTTTTTTGTTGTTGGCTGCATAATATTCTTCCTTTTTTTTTTTTTTTGGTGTGTGTGTGTGTGTGTGTGTGTGTGTGTAGATAGATAGATAGATAGATAACATCTTCTTTATCCACTCATCATTTGATGTACATCTAGGCTCTTTCCATAGTTTGGCTATTGCGGACATTGCTATTATAATTATACATTGGGATGCATGTGCCCCTTTGGATCACTACATTTGCATCTTTGTGGTAAATATCCAGTAGTGCAATTGCTGGGTCATGGGGTAGCTATATTTTCAACTTTTTGAGTAAGCATCATACTGTTTTCCAGTGTGACTGCACAAGCTTGCATTCCCACCAACAGTGCAGGAGGGTTCCCCTTTCTCTGCATTCTTGCCAACACTTGTCATTTCCTGAGTTGTTAATTTTAGCCATTCTGACTGGTGTGAGGTAGTATCACATTGAGGTTTTGATTTGTATTTCTCTGATGCCTAGTGGTGTTGAGAACTTCTTCATATGTCTGTTGGCTATTTGGATGTCTTCTTTGCAGAAATGTCTGTTCATGCCTTCTGCCCATTTCTTGATTGGATTATTTTTTCTTTGGGTGTTGAGTTTGATAAGTTCCTTATAGGTTTTGGATACCAGCCCTTTATCTAAAATGTCGTTTGAAAATATCTTCTCCCATTCTGTCAGTTATCTTTTGGTATTGTTGACTGTTTCCTTTGCTATCTAGATGAAGTCCCAGTAGTTCATTTTTGCCCTTGCTTCCCTTGCCTTTGGTGATGTTTCTAGGAAGAATTTGCTGCAGCTGATGTCGAAGAGGTTGCTGCCTGTGCTCTCCTCAAAGATTTTGATGGATTCCTTTCTCACATTGAGGTCTTTCATCTATTTTGAGTCTATTTGTGCGTGTGGTATAAGGAAATTGTCCAGTTTCACTCTTCTACATGTGGCTGCCCAATTTTCCCAGCACTATTTTTTTAAGAGACTGTATTTTTTTTCCACTGAACATTCTTTCCTGCAAGATCCCAAACAGCCAGAAGAATGTTGAAAAAGAAAACCAAATCTGGTGGCATCACATTCTGGAGTTCAAACTCTATTACAAAGCTGTAATCATCAAAACAGTATGGTACTGGCAGAAAAACAGACACATAGATCAGTGGAACAGAATGGAGAGCCCAGAAATGGACCCTCAACTCTATAGTTAACATAGACTTTCAAAAAGAAACTCAAAAGAAAGAAAGAAAGAAAGAAAGTCTATCAGTTGAGCCAAAACTTACAGGTGAAACTGCTAATCTTAGACACATGTATAATTAATTATTTATATATATGAGATATATTTGGCTTTGTTCAATATCTTCTCACTAAGAAGTGGGAAAACTTTAAAACTTCATGTGTCTAGATATAAATTCAACACAGCTCAATCCTCTTATGAGTTGTCCTCTCCTTGAGATTCATGTTTTTATCTTATGGTTGACAGTTGTGACTTCTTGATTAAAATTAGTTTTCTTTCCCTTTCTTCCTTCCTTCCTTCCTTCCTTCCTTCCTTCCTTCCTTCCTTCCTTCCTTTCTTCCTTCCTTCCTTCCTTCCTTCTTTCTTCTTTCTTTTAAATTCTGGGTCACCTAGGTGGCTGAGTCAGTTCAGCACCCAACTCTTCATTTTGGCTCAGGCCCTGATCTCAGTGTCATGGGATTGAGCTCAGTGATGGGCTCTGCCCTGAGCTTGGAGTCTGATACAGATTTTCTCTCCCTTTCCTTTTGCTTCACACACCCTGACTCCAGTTCATGCTCTCTCTTTCTAAAAAAAATAAATAAATATAATTTTTAGAAAAAAATAATTTTATAAGTATAAAGCATAAAGCAGGTGCACAAATCTTAGTATACATCTCCATATATATTTACTCCTGTGATACACCTGTAAGCACCCTTGTAATTTCTAACTGAATCAATATATAAAACATGCCCAGCATCCTGGAAGCCTCCCTTTGTACTCTTTTCCATTAACATTCCTTAACAGAAACACTATTCTGCCTCCTGCCTCATGAAATAATTTTTTGTATATTTTTAAAAGATTTTATTAATTTATTTGTGAGAGAGAGAGAGAAAGAGCACAAGCAGCGGAAGCAGCAGCAGCGGGAGAAGCAGACTCCTAGCTGAGCAGGGAGCTTGATACCGGACATAATCCCAAGACACTGAGATCATAACCTGAGCCTAAGGTAGGCCCTTAACCCACTGAGCCACCCAGATGTCCCAGAAATAATTTTACCTGTTGTTAAAATGTATATCAATGGTATCACATGATAAAAACTTTTTGTTTGACTTCTTTCACTCAATATAATTTTTGAGATCATCCATGTTATGAGTAATCTACTGATATTGTTCATTCTTTGTTGTGCAGTAATTCTATATATGAAGATACTGCAAATTATTCATCAATTCTACTGATAGACATTTGAGTTGTTTTCAGATATTATGACGGAGCTGCCATGAAAATTCACCAATGTCAGGTGACATTGGTATTGTCAGGATTTGATTTGGTTTTTTTTTTTTGTTTGTTTGTTTGTTTTTTTTTTTTTTTTTTTTGCTCATTCTATTGAGCATTTATGATACTTCCCTCTAGTATTAATATGTATTTTTCTGATGACTGATAATGTTGAGAATCTATTCATATAATTATTGATCATTTGGATGCTATATTCTGTGAACTGCCTACTTTAACTCATTTGCCAATTTTTTCCTTTGGGTTGTCTTAATGATTTTTAAAGTTCATTATTCAACTCAATTCAATTCAACAAGTAATATAGAGCTAGAACTTGATGTTTCACAATAACTTTTCTCTACTCTTGGCATTGCAACTATTTCTGCTTCAATTGCATTTTTCTTCATGGCCTGTGCTCTCCTTTGCTGTTTAGTATTTTTCTCTCCTGCTGTGAGCTGCCATACTCTCTGGGTCATATGACTTTTATTGCCACTTGCCAAAAATAAACTTTCTAGTCATTCAAGGGACTCCAATGTAAGATTTCATAGCCTAGGGACAGTGACTTTTCTATCAAATTCCAAGGTGGAAGTCTTCTCTTTTGGGGTTCCCTAGTAGCATCAGTGATTAGACTATTGATCACTTATTTTTGAAATCACTCATCCTATTGGTTACACTGGTCCATATCACCAACAAACAACTATTGGATGAACCAACATATCTCTTAGATTTTCCTAGAATTCCAGGTATAATTTTTCTGAGCCTCTTTCCTCTGTTGACTACGCAGGATAATTTTAGACAGTGAATAATGCTTCTAGCAAGAGTCCTGTGGAAGATTAGCCATAGTTAACAACATACTTTTTCTTACTAACTTTTTTCTCATCTCTCTTCTTTCAGGTTCCTTCTTCATTATGGGTCATTCACAGATTTTCTAGGACACATGTAAATGCTTCTTACAATAGGAAAGGTTAATAGCAGGAATTTTAAACTCCTTTAACATTGCCACTTTTCTGCCCTTAGTGGATCTTACATAGACAGAACGTGAATGGGAAGTCATGTTTTCCAACAAGGATAAATTCTATTTTTAACACTACACTTAGAACAAAACAGTTACTCCTCATCAGAAAAGTCTATAAACTTAGATAAGCAGGTGAATTGACACATACAAGGTAACTGACACAAATATGCATGTGTCCACTCACATGTTGAAGACCTATCAATGACCAAAAGATCCATCAAATGTCTATGTGACATGAAGTTTTTGATAATCTTATCTGCCATAAATGCTTGCTATTATATGCAAATAAGGTTTGTTATCTTAAATATCTAAAACATACTTTTATTAATGAAAAAGCTGAGACTTCAGTGAGATAAAATTGCCAATTCATGTATGACTAGCCTCAGAAGTATGCTCTTTCTACACCTCAAGAAACAACCTATTCACTACTGCTCTAGACTTTTGTTCTTACATCTCATAATATTTAAAGCATTTACCATAATTGACTTTTATTTTTCTGTTCACAGAAATTTAATTTGTAATAATTAAAAACTGAAAAGACTAAATTTAAATTAACAAGTAAATGCATGAACAGATTATTGTATTGTCATAAGTAAAATTTTACTCAACAATAAAAGAATGAATCATAACAGGAGTACGAAGCCATTATAATTTGTGGAAGTTCTAGACAAAAAAGTAAATTTAATGTTTAATTCCATTTATATAAATGTCTAAAAAATGCAGGCCAACCAAAAGTAATAGAAAGCCAAAATCATTTGTTGCATAAAGATGGAATGAAAAAGCATGAGGGATTCTTTTGAGTGTGATAGAAATGTATTTTGACTGATATTTGGTCCATTACTATATACATATTTCAAAACTCGTCTAGTTGTCCCCTTGAAATATGTGCATCCTTTTGTACACAAGGTGTTTTTTAAAATTTTTTATTTCCTTTCAGCATAACAGTATTCATTGTTTTTGCACCACACCCAGTGCTCCATACAATCCCTTCCCTCTCCAATACCCACCACCTAGATCCCCCAACCTCCCACCTCCTTCCCCTTCAAAACCCTCAGATTGTTTTCAGAGTCCATAGACTCTCATGGTTCAACTCCCCTTCCAATTTCCCTCAACTCCCTTCTCCTCTCCATCTCCCCATATCCTCCCTATTATTTGTTATGCTCCACAAATAAGTGAAACCATATGATAATTGACTCTCTCTGCTTGACTTATTTTACTCAGCATAATCTCTTCCATTCCCATCCATGTTGCTACAAAAGTTGGGGATTCATCCTTTCTGATGGAGGCATCATACTCCGTAGCTTATATGGACCACATCTTCCTTTATCTATTCATCCGTTGAAGGGCATTTTGGTTCTTCCCACAGTTTGGCGACCATGGTCATTGCTGCTATAAACATTGGGGTACAGATGGCCCTTCTTTTCACTACATCTGTATCTTTAGGGTAAATACCCAGGAGTGTGATTGCGGGGTCATAGGGATGATCTATTTTTAATTTCTTGAGGAATCTCCACACAGTTTTCCAAAGTGGCTGCACCAACTTGCATTCCCACCAACAATGTAAGAGGGTTCCCCTTTCTCCACATCCTCTCCAACACATGTTGTTTTTTCTCTTGCTAATTTTGGCCATTGTAACTGGTGTAAGGTGATATCTCAATGTGGTTTTAATTTGAATCTCCCTGAGGGCTAGTGATGATGAACATTTTTTCATGTGTCTTATAGCCATTTGTACATCTTCATTGGAGAAATGTCTGTTCATATCTTCTGCCCATTTTTTTATATGATTGTCTCTTTTGTGTGTGTTGAGTTTCTGGAGTTCTTTATAGATCCCGGATATCAACCTTTTGTCTGTACTGTCATTTGCAAATATCTTCTCCCATTCCGTGGGTTGCCTGTTTGTTTTGTTGACTGTTTCCTTTGCTGTTCAGAAGCTTTTGATCTTGATGAAGTCCCAAAAGTTTATTTTCACTTTTGTTTCCTTTGCCTTTGGAGACATATCTTGAAAGAAGTTGCTGTGGCTGATATCGAAGAGGTTACTGCCTATGTTCTCTTCTAGGATTCTGATGGATTCCTTTCTCAGGTTGAGGTCTTTTATCCATTTCAAGTTTATCTTTGTGTATGGTGTAAGAGAATGGTCGAGTTTTATTCTTCTAAATATAGCTGTCCAGTTTTCCCAGCACCATTTATTGAAGAGACTGTCTTTTTTCCACTGTATATTTTTTCCTGTTTTGTCGAAGATTATTTGACCATAGAGTTGAGGGTCCATATTTGGGCTCCCTACTCTGTTCCACTGGTCTATGTGTCTGTTTTTATGCCAGTCTCATGCTGTCTTGGTGATGACAGCTTTGTAATAAATCTTGAAATCCGGTAACGTGATGCCCCCAGTTTTATTTTTGTTTTTCAACATTTCCTTAGTGAATCAGGGTCTCTTCTGAATCCATACAAATTTTTGGATTATTTGCTCCAGCTCTTTGAAGAATACTGGTGGGATTTTGATCAGAATGTCATTAAAAATATAGATTTCTATAGGCAGTATAGACATTTCAACAATGTTTATTCTTTCGATCCAAGAGCATGGAATGGTCTTCCATCTTTTTGTGTCTTCTTCAATTTCTTTCATGAGTGTTGTGTAGTTCCTCGAGTACAGATCCTTCACCTCTTTGGTTAGGTTTATTCCCAGGTATCTTATGGTTCTTGGTGCTAGAGTAAATGGAATCGATTCTCTAATTTCCCTTTCTGTATTTTCATTGTTAGTGTATAAGAAAGCCACTGATTTCTGTACTTTGACTTTGTATCCTGCCACATTGCTGAATTGTTGTATGAGTTCTAGTAGTTTGGGGGTGGAGTCTTTTGGGTTTTTCCATATAAAGAATTATGTCATCTGGGAAGAGAGAGAGTTTGACATCTTCCTTGCCAATTTGGATACATTTTATTTCTCTTTGTTTTCTGATTGCTGTTGCTAGGACTTCTAATACTATGTTGAACAAGAGTGGTGAGAGTGGACATCCTTGTCATCTTCCTGATCTCAACGGGAAGGCTACAAGCTTTTTCCCATTGAGGATGATATTTGCTGTGGGTCTTTCATAGATAGATTTGATGAAGTTCAGGAATGTTCCCTCTATCCCTATACTTTGAAACATTTTAATCAGGAATGGATGCAGATTTTGTCAAATGCTTTTTTTGCATCAATTTAGAGGACCATGTCTCTTCTCTTAATAATTTGTTCTATCACATTGATTGATTTGCGAATGTTGAACTGTCCTTGTAACCCAGGGATGAATCCCAACTGGTCATGGTGGATAATCTTTTTAATGTGCTGTTGGATCCTGTGTGCTAGGATCTTGTTGAGAATCTTAGCATCCATATTCATCAGTGATATTGGTCTGAAATTGTCCTTTTTGGTAGGGTCTTTGCCTGGTTTGGGATCAGGGTAATGCTGACTTCATAGAAAGAGTCAGGAAATTTTCCTTCTGCTTCAATTTTTTGAAACATTTTCAGGAGAATAGGTTTTATTTCTTCTTTGAAAGTTTGGTAGAATTCCCCAGGGAATCCATGAGGTCCTGGGCTCTTGTTTTTTGGGAGGTTTTTGATCACTGCTTCAATCTCGTTACTAGATATTGGTCTATTCAGGTTGTCACTTTCTTCCTGATTCAATTTTGGGAGTTTATAGTTTTCCAGGAATGCATCCATTTAGTCTAGGTTGCTTAGCTTATAGGCATATAACTGTTGATCATAATTTCATTCTCATTGGTTTCCAATGAGGTGGTCTTTAGCTTCCAGGTGTTTGAGTTCCTTCCGATCTTTTCCTTGTGATTGAGCTCCAGTTTCAAAGCATTGTGATCTGAGAATATCCAGGGAATAATCTTAGTCTTTTGGTATTGGCTGTGTTCTAATTTGTGACCCAGTATGTGGCCTGGTCTATTCTTGAGAAGGTTCCATGTGCACTTGAGAAGAATGAGTATTCTATTATTTTAGGGTGGAATGTTCTCTATATATCTATGAGGTCCCTCTGGTCCAAAGTGTCATTCAATGCTTGTATTTCTTTATTGATTTTCTGCTTCGATGATCTATCTATTTCTGAGAGAGGCATGTTAAGATCTCCTACTATCAATGTATTCATATAATTATGACTCTTTATCGGGATTAACAGTTTTCTTATGTAATTGGCTGCTCCCATATTGGGGGCATAGATATTTAAAATTGTTAGGTCATTTTGGTGGATAGTCCCTTTAAGAATGATGTAGTGTCCTTCTGTATCTCTGACTACAGTCTTTAGTTTAAAATCTAATTTATCTGATATGAGAATCACTACCCCGGCCCATTGGTATGAAAGATGCTTCTCCATTCCTTCACTATCAGTATGGGTGTATCTTTAGGTTCAAAATGGGTCTCCTGTAGTCAACATATGGATGGGTCTTGTCGTTTTATCCACTCCGCAACCCTGTTTCATTTTATGGGCACATTTAGGCCATTCACATTGAGAGTGATTATTGATAGATAGGTTTTTATTTACATCGTGTTACCTTTGAAGTGTTTCTTTCTGTAGATTGTCTCTATATTTCTTTTCAATGCTTTCTTAGGATTTTTCCTCTTTTATAGAACCCCCCCTTAATATTTCCTGCAGTGTCAGGTTAGTGGTTGCATAGTCTTTTAAGTTTTGCCAGTCTTGGAAACTCTTTATCTCTCCATCCATTTTAAATATTAGTCTTGCTGGATAAAGTATTCTTGGCTGCATGTTCTTCTCATTTAGTGCACTGAATATATCTTGCCAGCCCTTTCTGGCTTGCCAGGTCTCTGTGGACAGGTCTGACTTTATTCTGATGGGCTTTCCTCTGTAAGTAAGAAGCCTCTTTGTCCTAGTGGCTTTCAAGAGATTATATCTACAATTATGATTTTTCAATTTGACTATCACGTGCCTTGATGTTTTTTTGGAATCTATAATCTTTGGTGGAGACCATTCAGCCTCTAGTACATGAACGCTGGTTCCATTCCCGAGATTTGGAAATTTTTCATGAAGAACTTGTTCCACTATATCTTCTAGACTTCTTTCTTTCTCCTCCCCTTCAGGGATTCCAATAATTCTGACATTGGAACGTTTCATGGTATCATTTATTTCCCTGATTCTGTTTTTGTGGCTCCTAAGCTGTTTGTTCCAGGATTCCTCCTGATCCTTTCTCTCTATCTGATTGCCTTCCAGATAACTAATTCTATCTTCTGTCTCAGTTACCCTAGCTTTTAGAGAATTTAGATCAGATTGGAACTCATTGAGAGCACTGTGAACCTCATCCCTTGTGGCTTTCAGTTCTGCCCTAATCAGTTCTCTTTGGTCATCCATGGCTTTCTCCAATCTAGCTATTGCCTGGATAATTGTTAGCCTGAATTCTCTTTCCAATATATTGTCTATGTTGATAGCTGTTAGCTCTGTTGCAGAAGGCCCATCCTCTGTATTTTTCTTCTTTTGGGCATTACTCCTCCTAGTCATTTTGGTGAGAGATGACTGAATGGATGTAGCTAGATGTATTGACAGTGGTGCAGTCAAGGTGCACCCTGGAACACTTCTGAGCAATTAGGATTCCCACCCAAACGAGAGAAAAAAGAAAAGAAAAAGAAAAAAAAAGAGAGCGAGTGAGATAGAGAGAGTGGAAAAAAGGGAATATAGAAGAGAAGGTTCAGCCTAAGGGGCTCCAAGGTAAGATTGATGAAGTATACAAACAAAAACAGACAAACAAAAAGACTGATAAAATTATGTGACAAGAGAAAAAAAATATTTAAGCAAATAAAGGAAGAACCTCATCAAAAAGAACCCTAAGGGTAAGATTTATATATTATCAGGACAAACACAAAAACTCAGAAACACTGGTGGAAGAAAAAGATGGGAGAGTGGTTATAAATTCTCAGTGTGGGTGAGGAAGGTTGTCTTGATTCTTCCTGGATGTATCTTGATATCTTTGTTAAATGACTCAACTTTCCTAAGATAAAGGGGATTAAAAATTGGTTTACCTATAAGGGTAGCATTGATTGGGGAAAGGGGATTACCTTGAAGTTTAACTCTGTGTGAATATTAGAAATTAAAAATAAAAAAGGAATAAACTAGACTAAACTAAACTAAAATTTAAAAAAAATTAAAAAAACATAGAAATGCAAAAGAAAAACACAGGTGTATGTATCAAAAAGTTCAGGTTAGAGGGTTATTATGGAATTTGATGTATTGGACATCTCACTGTGATGGTAAATAGGTTAAAAATTATCTATATTTAAAAAAAAAAAATGAACCAGAATAGTGGGAATGAGTTAAAAATAAAAGTTGTCCTATGAAGTAGTGGTGGTTGTTTTATTGTAGTCTTTTTTTTTTTTTTTTTTTTTTTTTTTTTCCTTTCCTGGTTAGTTTTCTGGGGGAGGGACCTGCCACATGGGTTTTCAGTCAATGATGTTCCCTGAGTTACATGGGAGGGATGTTCCCTCCCATCCCCCCTCAAGGTTTTGGGCTCTGAGGAAACAGGTTTTTTTAGGCTTTTGTTCTCTGGAGGTATTTATGTTTGTTCACTTTTTTTTTTTTTTCTCTCGCCTTGACCACTTTTGATGGTTTTTGTAGATTTAGAGGAGAGCAAACTGCAGCCTGACCTCCCTCTCAGAGAGAAGCCTAAGCCTGGTCCCCTGTGGGTGCTGAAGAGCCCATATAAATTACCCCTTGGCCGCTGGCAGAGCAGGTCCCTGGGGATGCAGGATCTTCTGCTTGTACCCAAAACCATGGCAGCGGCGGCTGTTTGGGCAGCTCCAGACTGCCAGAGAGGTTCCAAGCATTGATTGCACACTGAGATTTTCCCACTGGCCCGGACTGGGAGTGCCTGGTTTTTCTGGGGCTAAGAGCTCTGGGCTTATGCACACCTCTCTCAGGGGTGTGCCCTCATCACAAACTCTGATAAAATGGTGCAGGTCCGAGAGCACCAGGCTGGGCCTTTGCTCACCTCTCTCAGGGGAGGGTGAGGGGCATATGCATCTCAGGCTCTGTTACCAGGGCTCTGCGTTCTGCTATCTGGCGTGGCTCCCAGCCCCTCACAGGTGCTGGACTCCACGTGTTCTTTGGCGTGCTGGCAGCTCAGGGACCAAAACCTTGTTTCTCCACCATACTCTCTCATGCTCAGCCCCAGGGGAGGCTGTCCTGGGTCCGGGGACTTAAGCCCCTATCTCTAGTCGCCCCAATTCCCACAATTCCCCCCCCCCCAATCCTTTGCTCTTTTGGAATACTTTCAGCCAGTCTCCAAGTTAATGCTGGTCCCCACTTGGAGGGCACTCTCGTATTAGGGGTATTATTTTCCAATTGGTCACCTCTGGTGGCTCCCTCCCCCTTTTGTTTATCTTCTGATATCAGTCCGATGTTCCCACTCTGCTTTACCTGCCCACTGGTGTCTTTTGCCCCTGTAGAGATCCAGACATGTATAATTCTGATCTCAGGCTGATTTCATGGGTGATCGGAGTTCTTTGATAGGTAATCAGCTCACTTTAGGGTACAGGTTGAAACGGCACCTCCTCCTACTTCCCCACCATCTTGTTCTTCCCCACAATTGAATTTTAATATGATTGTTGTTTTGATCAGAATGTGAGTACACACAAAGCATATGTCTTATGCTTCTCTTTTTTCACAGTCAGGTCCTCAAGAAAGTTTGTTGATTGAAAACAGTGGTTATAATTTAAACACCAAAGGACATTTCTTAAGTTATAATAAACCCCTAAAATAGTGGAAAAGTTTATTTGAATGGGCAGAATCAGACAAGATAGCTAAAATATTCCCAGCACTAATTTATTTACTAGGCATTGCAATAAGGTTTAATCTGCATGAAATCCTAAAAATAAACTTAGTAGTTAATCACTACTATTCTCATTTTAGAGAATTTCTTTTAAAGATTTTATTTATTTATTTGACAGAGAGAAATCACAAGTAGGCAGAGAGGCAGGCAGAGAGAGAGGAGGAAGCAGGCTCCCCGCTGAGCAGAGAGCCCGACGCGGGACTCTATCCCAGGACCCTGAGATCATGACCTGAGTTGAAGGCAGCGGCTTAACCCACTGAGCCACCCAGGTGCCCTACTAATCTCATTTTAAAGATGTAGATAGGTTTCTCCTTTTCTCTTTCATATTTCCCATTTTTCTGGACTGACTCCAGAAAAAAGCACCAAGTTTCAACCACTATGCCTTGAGGTTGCATTAAGATGGTTGATGCAAGACTTGAACTGAAATATAGTCCTAAAGGATTATTAGAATCTGTACAAACTAAATTGGGGAATAGGGAATAAGGCTAAACATAAACTAGGAAAGATGCTGTAACAGAAACATGGTTCAATTCCCCTTGGGAAGACAGATGCTGGAATGGGTGGAAGTGCATAGGATGTCTACTAAATCAGGTAGGGGAACCCAGGGTTAATGCACATGCTTGCATCTGACTGCCAGGAGTTGACTCAGCTCCACCACTTAGTATTTACATAACTCTTCAAGTGACTTAACCTCTCTGTGCTCTATATGTTTGCCAACTTCATAGGGTTTTTATGAGGATTAATATGAGTATGTCTAGAAGTACAGTATGTGGCATTCAGTTAACACTGTTCACGTTTGGCCATTTTATGATTATTACCATTAGTATTATTTTAAAAATTGCACTCATTCAAATTTATAGGTTTTAGTATATTCATCAAGAAACTTATTTCACTTTTACATTTGTTCTTCTTTTGTCCTAAGACTATATGGCATAGATTAAATCAATTCTGGATTTTAAATTGTCTTTTAGATTCATCTACTTTAGTAGATGTGAGAGAATCAGGCTTAAGTAGATGGGTGATTTGGCTTCATCCACATAATGCCATTTATCTGTGCTCAAGCTTCAGCTTGTGATGATTGGAAAGACCAGAAACAGTAAATGTATACTCTAAACAGCAAACCAAAACTCTAGATCAAGTCATAGATCCTTAATTTTCTTGAAAAGATCTTATTTTCAAGTATCTGTTCAGTTATAAGCCTGGCTGTAATGTTCTATGTCTGAATTTCAAAGCAATTGCCAACATTTTAAAAATTAATTTGGAAGACTGTTATTTTTACCTCTCCCTGCTTTCATCATTTGCATGATACAAAGTAGCTGTTTTGATGAGTCTACTTGTCCAGGTGGTCTCAGTTACATAATTTGACCCAGTCAGCTAAATTTTTGAATAAGTTTGTGTATATAGAGCTAGGGGTCATATATAGAGCAAGGGGTTAATTTCCAAGGATTTCATTTACAAAGGTTCCTTCACTGCAAGGAAATATTAGTGCTCCTAGACTTAACTTCTTAAAGTGTCTGGTCAACAAGTTTGTCTAATGAGTTATCAGCTGGTTGTTTCTAATATTCCCTTTTCTCAGTTTTCACCCCGAAATGACATCCTTTTGTTTCTATAAGTATGTATATTTATATGTACAAACTATATAGAGCTCTGTATGTATGTGTATAAACATACAAATACAATCTTCTACAGTCTTTTCCAACTTTTCTTCTTTATGGTTAATAAAAATTATATTTATCAAGTCATTAGATTTTTCAGAAGCCTCAGTGTTTTCCTCCTTTCCTATATCATAACATAATGTACAGGGATGCATATTTTATATATATATATGTATATATATATATACACATACACACACATATATATATATTTTAAAAATATCTAGGATGTGTTATACATGTTGACTTTTTATTTTCATGTTTATAAACTGAAGAGTAATTTGAAAAAAATTGTAGTGTGATCAAAATATGTTCTTTGATTAGCCTAAATACATAATCTTTAAGCAATAGTAATAGAAAAGAGGAAAAGGCAAATAGAAAATATGAAACCACTTTGATCAAAAATGCCCACTTAAAAGGACCTGTTTTGCTTTATAGTTCATTACAAGAAGGTAAACAGATTACTATTCTTGCTACTGCTTTATATTCTTATTGCATTTTTTCTTAATTTTACCAAAGATATATTTGAGTATCCCCTGCTTCATAGTCTGAGAAAATGAGGAGCCATTGAAAGCTTATTCAGACTTCAGTTTTACTTCAAGTGTAAAGTATGTGACAGTTTATCAGAATTTTAATATGGAATATAAGATATAATAGAAGTATATCAAATGTTTAATAGGCTAAAGTGAAATATATATTTAAGAGAATTTTTGGCAAAATTCTCCAGCCCATTTTGTATTACTGTCTTCTTTACCTTTGATTTTTTCCCAAGGTTTTTATTGTTTTAAAGTTTAATACTATTAAAATAAGATTATGCAGTTATATGGATATAACTTAAAAAAAATATATCCCCACACTTGATTTCCTTTTTCCTCTTTTTCCTCCAAGATCTATAAAATGTTTCTAAAAACTCATGGATTACCAATGAAAGCCATGATTCAACTACAAAGCCAGCTGATTTCCTAAATAAATTATTAGCTAGTCTCTTCCATTAAGAAGTCCAGCCAGAAAAAAACATAGCTAAATTTTCTCTAAAATGTTTACTAAAATACTCATCCAGGAAGAGGTGTTGGTAAATACACATATTGTGAAGAGACGTGATTTATTGTTTAGTATACCTTAAACTGCTTCATAAATAATAATGGAACTTTAGAGTAAAAAAAGCAAGCAAAAAAACAAAAAGCAAATTTCTAAGCTTTCTTTAGCTTCTTTTTATAGCCTCTCTTTCTTTGGGAACAAGCTTCAGTTAAAACTTCAGTGTTGTGATGAAGCAACCAAACATCCTTCATCCTGGTTGGTCATCAATTTTCACTGATGGAGTCAGGATTTCTAATTGCATGAAGAAGACTGAGAATATATAGGCCAAACAAACAAAGATGGTAACTTTTCACTTTCTATGTACACATATACCTTCTCTGTTTCCTGAAAGAAAAGGAAAATCAGTATCCCTTCTTCTTCCATGAAAACTAAACTTTTAAATGAACTTTTTTTCCCTCAAAGTCACGTATCTGGTGGCTCCTTTTAGCCATGGAGGTCATGAATTCCTTTAAGAGTATAGATTTAGAACATCTTTCTAGCCAAATGTTATTGGCAGATACCCTTATAATTAAGGCAGCAATGGTCAAATTACAGAATATGCTATGAACAGAAACAGTTCTCCAAAAATTATAATTCCCTAGCCATGGTTGTATTCTAAAGCATATTGAATCATATTTTGGCCATAGAGTTGATTACAATGTGATTTTAACTGTCAGAATAATGTTCCCCAATAGAATCTTAGCAAAGCAGAATGTTTGAGGCTATGGGCAATTCTATACTTACATGCATGGCTAATTGGCTGGTAGTTATGGACAAGGACCAAAGTTTAGAATTCCCTGGAAGAAACAAATCTGCTTGCATGTGCCCTTGAATTAATATTTATATGTCCTTTGGGGAGTTTGTGTATTTCATAAGCTTTTAAAATTCTCTTCCCCAAACTTTCCTCACAGTGATTTTAAAGAGTCAGCAAGACAGCTATCTTCATAAAACACAAAGGGACAATGAGACATATGACTCATTCAGGGTCACCAGTTAAATTTGGACAAAAGTGAGGGCAGAATCAGATTGCTCAAGTCGATGCATGACAGTTCTCCTTTTTCTTATGCTCATAGACACAAAAAAATGTGTTTCAATAGGTTGAATAATAAAATTTGACCTAAAGAACTAGAATTATCCATGGTCAGGGAATAGCATACTTAACATAAAATTGGCCTATAACAAACTATTTTAACTCAATTTCCCTTTCTTTGCTTACATAATGGAGGAAGGACTAATAAACAGTAAAATTACAAAAGTGGAGAAGAGGAAGGAAATACAGAAATCAAGTTCATGCAAGTAGCTATCTCCTGAATAATTAAAAGTTGGCTGTGATTAGAAGCAAAGACAATATAGTCTTTACCAAGCAAACACATAAAGGATGTTTAAAGATGCATTAACTAATATGCATATTACAAAATTATTTCCTTACAGGTGGGAGCTTAACTTGAACTAATTACTCTGTTTTCACTTAAATCATTTTAACAGCCAATAGACATTCCATATCTGTGAGCATAGGAAAATCCTGTGAGTTTGAACAATATGGTTCTACAGCAGGCTTTGTCAGCTAGCGATTCCAAACAAGACTTCAGTCTTTGCCTTGCTCTGAAAACTTCCTTTTTCCACCAGCATTACTGTGCTTCCCAAGAGTGACATAACCTTGAAATTATTTGTTAAATTTTCCAATGAACAAACCCAGCTTGTTAAGGAAATGGGCAGCCTATATCATTAGCAAAGAGTACAATAGTGGACTCAGAATTCAGTCTTGATTGGTGAGCCCAGAGTATTACTTGTTTCTGGGAAATCCCTCTGATTTTAGAAACAAGCCAGTATTTTAACTGTGCTGATAGTGCTGGGTTAGCTTCTCAAGGTTGTTAGGGAAGTGTGCCACTTCCTGCACCACATGAAAGCTGAAGTTCACGTAGTCTTCAATACAACCCAGTCCAAATAACATTTACACTCATTTTAATTGCACTTGCCATGTATTAATGGTCTTTCTTTGAACGAGGCTTGTTGGCAATGAAATAAAATCTTGAGAGTAACTATTATTTTTTCTAATTATAAAATTAATATGCTTCTACTGCAGACAATTTAAAAGTACTCTATAGAGTTAAGTAGAAAAACAAATCACTCTCACCTGTCAAACATACAATGGTGAACACACACATACATATAATTATCCAACTCAAAGTAATGATCCTATAGGTGATTTGATTCAGGATAATAAGATTTATAAACTGCATAACACCTGTTGGCTTCACAATATTTACAGATTTAAACAGAAGAACCAATCCATTAATAAACTGTATTTCTGGGGTGCTTGGGTGGCTCAGTGGGTTAAGCCTCTGCCTTCGGCTCAGGTCATGATCCCAGGGTCCTGGGATCGAGCCCCACATCGGCTCTCTGCTCAGCAGGGTGCCTGCTTCCTCCTCTCTCTCTCTCTGCCTACTTGTGATCTCTGTCTGTCAAGTAAAATAAATAAAATCTTAAAAAAAAAATAATAAACTCTGTATTTCTGACAATGTGCTATCTGGCAGATAGATTAATCTGAGGAATACCATAATAGAAAATCTTGATTTGGAGAAAAACTGATGTGTGAAATTAACCTCCAGGAAGTAAGTGCTTTCTGTTTTTTCCTTGAAAATTACATTATGCTGTATCTTTTGTAGTTAATTTTATTTATTTATTTATTTATTTTTTTTTTTAAATTATTTTTAAATAAGTAATATTTACATGTTTCTCAATTAAAAACTATATAAGAAAATACATTTTGGGGGCACCTGGGTGGCTCAGTGGGTTGAGGCCTCTGCCTTCAGCTCAGGTCATGATCCCAGGGTCCTGAGATCGAGCCCCACGTCGGGCTCTCTGCTCCGCAGGGAACCTGCTTTCTCCCCTCTCTCTGCCTGCCTCTCTGCCTACTTGTGATTTCTCTCTCTCTGTCAAATAAATAAAATCTTAAAAAAAAAAAATACATTTTGAAGACATTTGCTTTCATTCTTATCTCTGCCTGTCCCATTATATCTCTTGCTCTAAAAAGAAGTGACCTTTATTAGTTATCAATGTATACTTTCAGTTTTGTTATCATATTATGAAAACATGAGTATGTTCTCTTATATTCCATTTTACACAAATAACAGCTTACTAAATTGCCTTTGGTATCCTTGTAGCTCCTGCAGAATTTCAATATAAGTACATAAAGAACTTCCCTTGTATATATTCATATACTCAGAACTTCCATTTCTGTGTAAAGAAATACTATAAGTAGTTTCTTATAGAGAGTTCCTTTACATTATTTTGTGATTGTAAAGAATGCTGCCATGATAGTCTTCTGCCAATGTTATTTTGTACTTTTGTAGATATTTATTTAGAATAAATTCCCTGGAGTGGGATCACTGTGTCAAAGACTAAATTCATTTGTAATTTTGAAAGATATCTTTCATAAGGATTTTAACATTTTGTGATACCATCAGATGTGAAAGTGTCTGTTTTCCTTTAGCCATACAAACATTCTATGTTATCATTCATTTACATTTCTGTGATTCTGATGGGTGAGACATTATATTTTATTTTAGTTTGCATTAAAATTTTAAAAGGTGCTGCAGGGCTTCACGTTGGTGTAGCCAGGCACCAGCCTCCCCACCTAGCCCTGCCTCTGGCTCTTTGTTTAGCAGAGAGCCTCTCTTCCCCTGTCTCTCTGCCACCCTCTCTGCCTGACTGTAAAAGGAAGAAATAAAATCTTAAAAAAGAAAAGATAGTAAAAAAAAAATTTTAAAGGGACAGCACATCTTTTTTAAATGCTTGCAAATGTGATACTTATCTAGAAAATGATTCATTCTGATCTATGCCTATTTTTCTATTGGGTTCTTTATTAATTTGTAGAGCTCATCATACATTGGAGAAATTAACCCTTTATGATATCAGTTGCAAATTTTTTGTAATTCTCTTATATATTTACTTATACTATTTGTTTTGAAGTCTGAGTTTTTTTTTCTTTATTTTTTTGTCCTGTTTTGTTTTATTTTGTTTATGCTCTTATCTGGGATTTTGTGTGTGTGTGTGTGTGTTGTCAAATTATCAGTCTATTTTCCCCACAAACTAAATTCAGTCTTTCTTAACCAAAATTCTGTAAAGCAGAATAAATGATATTTTAGGTATTTTCTCCTTCATAAAGTATCCATTAAAAATAAGGCTCTTTTGATGAAAGATAATGCTATCTCATTCTGAAAAAAATACTGCAAATTTCTAAGTTATCAAAGTGTAATATGTTTTCTCTTAAATGGGAATGCTAACACTACAAACCTTTGGGATTTGACTTTTTAAATGTCTGATCCCACATATACAGTACAAGACTTTTATGATCATGAATATTTGATGAATTCATATACTTTTGCATGATAGAGATACAGATCTCAATAACAATTCCAAGTAGTCTAAATAGCTCTGCTGGAAGATTAATATATCTCAGAGTTTCTTATATTGAATTAACTGCAGAAAGCCATCTGAGGAAATATGTGGAGGTATGTCTCATGTACACATAGTAGAGAGGATAAAAATATAGGAATGACATTCATATATGTTAATGTTTGCATCACTTTGTATTTGTTCTACAAATAGTAATAAAATGAGGTCAGTAACAACTTGGAACACTTCCGTCTGCTCCGGACAGCTGGTATAATAGTGTGTGCTGATATTTATGATAATAATCAAACAGCATCAGCTGCCTTGGGTTAAAGTCTGAACATGTCTTAAACTGTGCATGTCAGGAGTGTTTAGGACAACTCTATCATTTATGTAGCTAGTACTGATACTACTCTCTGGTGGTGGATTCAGAGCTAAGCTCCAAGGCTCCAGTTCTAATTGAAGAAATCTCTGATAAATTCCCACAGCATTCCATTTGGATACGTATTGCTGTTCTGCTATGAATATTCTCTACCCAACTCCCACACAATGACCCTGCTAGTATAATCCCATCCTATAAGAACTGCTCTGATAAAGGGTATATCTTTGGATTGATTTTATGGATTCAGATTTTTGTTTCTTAGTCTCAGAGGAGATAATCTACAATTTCAGTTTCCTATTTTGAAGGAATAATGGACAAGTCAAAGAGAAGGTAAGTGCTGACAGTAAGCCAAGTTATATTTTCTTTTTTACAAGGACATACTCATCCTAAAAACACTGTTTTAGTTCTACATTTTAAATAATTTGAAAATGCATATCTGTCACAGATGCTCTCCCTTTATCATTATTAAGCAGCCTTTTTATTCTTTTTCCACGAAAAACTTGTCAATAATTTGAGACATGTGTGAAAGACCTCCATTAACATCAAAGTATCCTACAAACATTTATTTTCTACCATGGATATTTTATTCTTTTACTTCATTTAACAAATAGAACTACAACCTCTGCTCATTCTATTTTTATTTCTTGGGCCACTTTTACAGAAATTTTTATTTATTCACCATTTAATTCATCAATTAAACATTTAGTTTGCATGGGTTATATACTAGGCTTTAACTAGGTTTGGTGACTACTTGGAATATAAAACACTGCCCCTGTCCCTGACCTTCAGGTATTCATAGACTATGGGGAAAATATCCACACAAAGAGAAAATAATGCAATGAGTGTTATCACATAATACAATCAGAAAATAATACAATCAGTGGCAGTTCAAAGAAGTGGATGCTAGTTTGTCAAAGTCATGTTCTGTTATTGGGTTGAAGTAAGTCGTTACATAATAATTAGCTTGACTATTCTGAAATCATTGGAAACCAACCAAAATATGACATAAGCTGGTTTATGGGGATCAGACATAAACCAGCTTATGTCATATTTAAGATCAGACATTGTTTGCAGCTCCTAGAGATTTTGATTCTGTGCCTTTCATGAGGTCACTGTAAGCAACTTGGGGAATTGCTCATTTATTTTTGGCATGCTGGAATTCTCCCTAATATGAAGACTATTCTTGCCAGACATAATTCTAAAGACATTATCATATTTTTATTTGTGATATTGAATGCTTAACATGTCTTTCCCTGAAATTCCCTAGACACTTGTTCTTTTTTTTTTTTTTAATTCCAGTGTAGTTAACAAATAATGTTATATTAGTTTGAGGTTACAACATAGTGATTCCATATATTATTTAGTGTTTCTATATATGACTTAGTGTTCATCGTGATAAGTGTACTCAGTCCAATTCACCTATTCTACCCATCCCCTACTTACCTCCCCTTTGGTAAACCTCTGTTTGTTCTCAATAGTTAAGAGTCAGTTCTTTGGTCTGTCTCATTCTTTTTTTCTCTGTTCATTTATTTTGCTTCTTAAATTTCACATTCAAGTGAAATCACATGTTATTGTTCTTCTCAGACTGGCTTATTTTGCTTAGCATTATACTCTCCAGATCCATCCATGTTGTTGCAAATAGTAAGATTTCATTCCTTCTTAAGGATGAATAATATTCCATTATATATGTATATATATATATATATTTTACATATATATATATATATATATATATATATATATATATATATATGTGTGTGTGTGTGTGTGTGTGTGTGTATGAATAAAGAAGAAATAGTATATATACCATCATCAATCTATGGACACTTGGGCTGCTTCCATATTGTGGGTATTGTCAATAATGCTGCTATAAATATAGGAGTGCATATATCCCTTCAAATTAGGGTTTTTGTATTCTTTTGGTAAATACCCAGTAGTGTCATTACTGGATTGTGGAGTAGTTCTATATTTAATATTTTGAGGACACTCCATACTGTCTTCCACAGTGGCTGCACCAGTTTGCATTCCCACCAACACTGCACTAGGGTTCCTTTTCTCCACAAACCTCACCAACACCTGTTCTTTCTTGTGTTGTTGATTTTAGTCATTCTGACAGGCATGAGGTGATAACTCATTGTAGTGTTGATTTTCATTTTCTTGATGATGAGGGCTGAGCTTCTTTTCTTGTGTCTTCTGGCCATCAGTATGTATTCTTTGGAGAAATGTCTGTTCATGTCCTTTGCCCATTTATTAATTTTTTTTAAAATTTTGTTAGTTGTATCAGTTCTTTATTGATTTTGGACATTAGCCCTTTATGGGATATGACATTTGCAAATACAATCTCCCATTCCATATGTTGCCTTTCAGTTTTATTGTTTCCTTTGCTATGCAGAAGCTTTTTATTTTGATGTAGTCCCAATAGTTCTTTTTTGCTTTTGTTATCCTTGCCTCAAGAGACATATCTTGAAAGGTGTTATTATGGCTGATGTCATAGAAATCACTGCCTGTGCTCGCTTCCAGAATTTTTATGGTTTTAATTTTCACATTTAGGTCCTTAATCCATTTTGATTTTATGATTGTGTATGCTGTAAGGAAGCAGTTCAGTTTCATTCTTTTGTATGTAGCTATCCTGCTTTCCCAACACCATTTCTTGAAGAGAATGTCTTCTTCCCACTGCTTTTTCTTGCTTCCTTTGTTGAAAATTAATTGACCATAATATCATAGGTTTATTTCTGGGATTTCTTTTCTGTTCCATTGATCTATATGTCTTTTTTTGTGCCATATTGTTTTGATTACTATAACCTTGTAATATAATTTGAAGTCTGGAATTATAATATCCAATTATTTTTTTCTTTTTCAGATTGCTTTGGCTTTTCAGGGTGTTTTGTAGCTCCAAACAAAATTTCAGATTGTTTTTGCTAGTTCTGTGAAAAATGTTGTTGCTATTTAATAGGGATATCATTAAATGTGTAGATTGCTTTAGGTAGTATGGACATTTTAACAATATTTGTTTTTCATATCTGTGAACATGGAATAGCTCTCCATTTGTGTTGGTTTAAATTTCTTTCATTAATGTTTTATACTTTTCAGAGTACAAGTCTTTCACCTCCTTGGTTAAGTTTATTACTATTTTATTGGTTTTGGTGTAATTATAAATGGTATTGTTTTATTAATATCTCTTTCTATTGCTTTATTATTAGTGTTTAAAACTGCAACTGCAACTGATTTCTGTACATTAATTTTGTATTCTGTGCCCTTTCTGAATTCATTTATTCCTTGTGGTTGTGTTTGGTGGAGTCTTTAGAATTTTCTACATACTCATTTGCAAATAATGAAAGTTTTTACTTCTTTTCTGATTTAGATCATTCATTCTCTCTTTCTTCTCTCTCTCTCTTTTTTTTTTTTTTTTTGGAGAGAGAGTGGGGAGACAGGCAGACAAACAGGAGAGAGAATATTAAACAGGATGCTTAGCGCAGAGCCTGATGTGGGGTTCAGTCTAACAACCATAAGATCATGACCTAAGCCCTAAATCAAGAGTTGGATGCTTAACCAACGGAGCCACCCAGGCACCCATGGATGCCTTTTATTTCTTTTTCTTGTCAGATTGCTGTAGCTAGAACTTCTGCTACTGTGCTGAATAAAAGTGGTGATAATGGTCATCCCTGTTTTGTTCCTGATCTTAGAAGAAAAGCTGTCAGTTTTTCCCTATTAAATATGATGTTACCGGTGGATTTTTCATGCATTATGAAATATTTCTTTCATTATGTTCAGGTATCTTCCCTCTAAACCTACTTCATTGAGGGTTTTTATCATGAGTAGATGTTGAACTTTGCCAAATGCTTTTTCTGTCTCTATTGAAATAATCATATGTTTTAATCTTTCTCTTATTGATGTGATGCATGTATCACATTGATTGATTTGTGAATACTGAACCACCCTTGCATCCCAGGAATAATTTCCATTTTATCATGGTAAATGATTTTTAATATATTGTTGGATTTCATTTACTATTATTATGATGAGGATTTTTGTATCTATGCTTTTCGTTTATATTGGCCTGTACTCTTTATTTGTGGTGTTTTATCTGTTCTTTTTGTATCAGAGTAATGCTGGCTTTATGAAATGAATTTGGAAATTTTTCTTTCTCTTCTATTTCTTTTTGAATAGTTTGAAGAGAAGGGTCTTAAATTTTCTTTAAATATTTGGTAGAATTCACCTGTGAAGTCATATGGCCCTAGACTTGTTTGTTGGGAGGTTTTGACTATTGATTCAATTTCCTTGCTGATAACTGATCTATTCAAATTTTCTATTTCTTCCTGCTTTAGTTTTGGTAGGTTATATGTACCTAGAAATTTATCCATTTCTTCTACGTTGTCCAATTTATTGGTACAATTTTATTTTAATATTCTCTTACAATCTTTTCTTATTCTGTAATGTCAGTTATTTATCCTCCTTCTGATTTTGTTTGTTTCCTCTTTCTTACTTCTTTTTGTTTGCTTGTTTGATGAGTCTGGCTAGAGACATCCATTTTGTTGATCTTTACAGAGATCCAGCTCCTGGCCTTATTGATTTCTTCTATTGTTTTTTAGTTTCCATCTAATTTATTTCTGCTCTAATCTGTATTATTTCCTACCTTCTGCTGGTTTCAGGTTTTGTTTGTATTTCTTTTTCTAGCTCTTTTAGGTATAAGGTTAGGTTGTTTATTTAAAATTTTTCTTGCTTCTTGAGGTAATCTTGTGTTGCTATAAATGCCTCTCTTGGAACTACTTTTGCTGCATGCCTAAAATTTTGGACTGTGTTTCATTTTTATTTGTCCCTGTATAATTTTTTAAATTTCTTCTTCAATTTCTTGATTAATCCACTCATTATTTAATTTAACCTCCATGTATTTGTGGTTTTTCCAGAGGTTTTTAGGATTTATTAATTTTAGAGAAAGAGAGAGAATACAAGTTGGGGAAGGGGCAGAGGGAGAGAGAGAGGAAGAGAAGCAGACTCTCCACTGAGCACAGAGCCCAACATTGGGCTTGATCTTCTGACCCTGAGATCATGACTTGAGCCAAAAATCAAGAGTCAGACACTCAACTGAGTCACCCAGGCACACCCAGATTTTTTTCATGTGGTTGATTGCTGGTTTTAAAACTTTGTGGCCAGAAACAATGCATGGTATGACTTTTATATTTTTGAATTTGTTGGAACTTGTTTTGTGACCTAATATGTGATCGACTTTGGAGAATATTTTAAGTGTGCTTGAAAAGAAAGTGTAGTATGCTGCTTTAGGATGGAAAGTTCTGAATATATCTGTTAAATCCATCTGTTTCAAAGTGTCATTCAAAGGCATTGTTTTCTTGTTCATTTCCTGTTTAGATGATCTGTCCATTGATTTAAGTGGAGTGTTAAAATGCCCTATTATTATTATTGATTACTTCCTTTATTTTTCTGATTAAATGTTTTATGTATTTGGGTGTTCTCAGGTAGGGGGCATAAATATTTACAATTATATCTTCTTGTCAGGTTGTCTTTTTAATTATTATACAGTATCCTTTGTCTCTTAGTATAGTCTTTGTTCTGATATCTATTTTGTCTGACTTAAGTAATGCTACCCCAGCTTTTTTTTTGACATGCATTTGCATGATAAAAATTTCTGCAGCCTCTCACTTTTAATCTTCATGTATTGTTATATGTGAAGTGAGATTCCTAGAAACAGCATATAGATAAGTCTTGTTGTTCATCCATTCCATCACTCTCTGTGTTTTGATTGTTTAGTCCATTTCCATTCAAAGAAATTATTGATATGTATTTATTGTCATTTTGTTACTTGTTTTGTTGTTGTTGTTTTATAGTTCTCTGATTCTTCTCTTGCTTTCTTATGGTTTGCTGGCATTCTCATGGTTTGCTGGACTCCTTTCTCTTTATCTTTTGCATATCTATTTCTGGTTTTAATTTGTGGTCCATTAGGTTTGTGTATAACATTTTCTGCATATAGCAGTCTATATTAAGTTGATGGTTGCTTAGTTTAAACCCATTCTTTACTCCTTTGGCACCCATTCTTAAGTGTATAGTGTCATAATTTACATCCTTTTATTCTTTGAGTCCCTTGAAAATTTTCTACAAATATATTTACTGCTTTTGTGTTTCCTACTTTTTATACTCTTACTTATGTTCTTGCCTTTCCACTCAAAAAATCTCCTTTACATTTCCTATAGTGCTTGTTTAGTGGTCAAGTACTCCTTTAGTTTTTTTTGGTCTTATAAACTCTTTATCTCTCCTTCTGTTTTGACTGATATCCTTGCTGGATAGAATATTATTGGCTGTAGATTTTTTTTTTTTTTTCCTTTTCAGTACTTTGAATATATCATGCCACTCTCTTTGGGGCTGCAAAGTTTCTGCTGAAAAATACACTGATAGCCTTATGTGGTTTCCCTTATATGTAACTGTCTTCTTTTCTCTTGCTGCTTTTACAATTTTCTCTTTATCACTACTTTTTGCCATTTTAAATACTATGTGTTTTGGTGTAGAGCTTCCTAGGTTGATTTTGTTGTGGCAATATCTGTGCCTCCAGGTCTGAGAATCTATTTCCTTCTCCAGATTAGGGAAGTTTTCAGGTATTATTTATTCAAGTAAAATTTCTGCCCACTTTACTTTTCTCTCTATTCTTCTGGGATCCTTAAAATCCAAATGTTGTTATGCTTGATAGAGTCACTGAGTTCCTTAAGTATCTTATTCTGAATATATTTTTTTCTCTCACCTGCTCAACTTGATTACTTTCTACTATTACTGTGTCCTCCAGATTGCTAACTTGTCCTTCTGTTTCCTCTAGTCTGCTATTTAGTCTATGTAATATATTTTAATGTCATTTATTGGATTATTCATCTTTGATTGGTTGTTTTTTTTATCTATTTTTAAGGGTCTTGCTGATGTCCTCCACTCCTTTTCCAAGTACAGTGAATATCTTTAAGATCATTACTTTAAATGCTCTATCAAGCATATTACTTGTCTCCATTTCACTTAAGTATTTTGTTGTGGTCTTTTCGTGTTCTTTCATTTGAGACATGTTCCTCTGGTATCTTCATTTTATCTAACTCTATGTGCTTCTTTCTGTGTATTAGAAAAGTGAGCTATATCTTCTGATTTTGATGGCAATGCCAGTCAGCTGCAGTGGCTCTCTTTGCCAATTGTGGGGAGTGTTGGGTTCCTTTGATGCTGGTAAACCACTCTGGGGCCACTTTGGGCTTGAACTGAGTCAATCTAGGCATTTGCCAGAGATGTAGTAGCACCAAACTACTGGCTGATTTTCCTGTGTTGTCCCCAGAAAAATTTTCATTGATGGGCATGTGTGCAGTCAAACCAACTGCCTGCCCCCAACCCATGCTGGGGTTGCTGTTTGATTGGTGTGAAGTTTTCTTCCCTTCACCCCAGGGCAGGAGTTACTTTGGAGTGGTGCTAGCCCCTATTGTGGCAGTTCACACACTGCCAGTCTTGTGACTCTGGTTTGGCCTGAACACAAGAGTGAATGGTAAAGGATGTGGTGCCACCATCAAGACCAGGCCAGCCATGGTGGGGAATGGAGTTTTAACAAGGTGTGCATAGGTCTACTTGGGAGGTGAGCTCTTCTGCTACCACCACCACAACTGGGGCTGGTCTAGGTGCACATGCAAAGTGCTAGTGTGCTGGTATGGGAACAATTTTGAGAAAGTGTGTGTTGGTCCTCTACTGTCCTGCTACTGGCACTGACACTGACCATTGTCACTCAGACTGAGGCCCACAAAGTGTGTGGGTCAGAAGAGATACTGTTGGAGTTTTTTGATGATGTTCTGGGAGAAGGAACCAACAATGATGGGATTAAAGTAAGTGTGACTAGAAAAGATGGATCTGTTGAAGTGTGTGGGGAGGTACCATAGTATAAACATGTTTGGTAGTGAATTTCAACATAACACTGGTTCTTCCAGGTGGCCCTGAGTTTATGCTGGGGACTAGGAGATGTTCCTGAAGATGTCCCTCAGCAGACTCTGTCCCTCCAGTACATGCTCTGAGATTACTAAATAACTCTGCTTCCATTATGCCCGAGGAATTTTTCAAACTGCTGCTTCTATACTGTGATGCAGAGGTCTATTTGTTGTGTTGTTTCTTTAAGGCCAGGAAGTTGACTTCTTATTGCCTTCAGGGCTCTTTCTGAGCTGAGCCTGTTGAATTTTTAAACTCGTGACTTAAAGTCCCACCAGTTTTAAGAAGTAATGAAATCTAGCCTTTCTAATTTTTAAAGCCAAATATATGGGGATTCCTCTTCCCTTTATGGGTTTCCTAATGTGATGGTCTGTTTCTCTCCTTTGGGTCCCTCCCTCCCACTGATGACCTGCTGTCCATTTAGGTCCCCACAACATCTCCTTCCTTTCTACCTTTTTCAAAGTGGCCTCTTATCTACCTTGATTTATGGAGTTTGTTCTGCCAGTCTTTGGATCATTTTCTGGATTATTGACATTGTAGTGAGTGTTATCTAGCTGTAGCCATGGGATGAGGTGAGCTTAGGGTCCTCTTACTCCATCATCTTCTGAGAAGTCTGTTCACTTGCTCTTGGTTGTATTCATTTTATACTTACTGCTAATTGTCTTATTTTAGAGTAATATATGTTTCTAGTCCCTTGGAGGACAACATCTTTAAAAGAGGGACCAAGGTCTTAGATGTTCATGATATAGGTATTATAGACCATGCTCAATGACACACACCCTGGTTCTAATTCTGATCTGCCACTAGCCACACGACTTTGGGTAACATAAAACTAAGGTGTTCTTTCCTTCATTATTGTTGATATGTATTATTAATATTACAGCATTAGTAATAATAATTACAGTCTCTTTTATTACTATGAAGATCCTCTATTAAAGTATTCCAATGGGTGTTTTACATGCATTTTTTTTTCATTTTCATGGTGTTATATCTTTTGATAAAAATCACATATCTATCATAAAATGTATAATACATGCCTGGTAAACATTTTACATATATTGTTTTATTTAATACTCACAACCTTATGCAATAGATGTCCTAATTCATTTTATGGATGAAAATATTTTTCTTACTTTCTCTAAGTCACATATTCAGCATGAAAACTCAATTAAAGCTGAGGGAATATATGATATCAAAGTGTGCTAAATTTTACAAAAAGAAACTATTCATAAAATTAATATATGTGTATGTAAAAAATATTAGAAAAGTGAAGATGAGATTAAACAAAAGTAACAGTTAAAACCCTTGATTTTTAGTTTCTTTCACTAGAGGCATATACTGTCATGGTGGAAAATTCTATGTGCCTGAATAAGCATGCACCCACCACTATATATATGCACAAATATTATATACATCACAAATGAGCATAGTAAGTATGTTCAACAACTTGCTTCTTCCCTACTTAATGTATCTCCAGGTACATATGTATGCATGTGTGTGTGTAATCTGCATTTTCCTTTTAACATATGCATCATAGTTTTCTACTGACTGAATGTAATATAATTTATATAGTCAGTTTTTTAATTATGGAAGTCGAGTTTGTTTTAAGTTTTATTGACATTTCAAACAATGCTACACTGATCACTTTAATATATATATCTTTGTATATTTCTCTTGCAATTTGTATTCCTAACAACAGTTTGAGTTAATATTTTCTTACAAATCCTGGGATAAATTTTCAAAATTTTATCCAATTAGAAAGTAAACTAGGGTGTGATGTATGCATGTAAATATATGTATATGTATATGTATATATTATATACAATATATATATTCAGTCATAGAAGGCTTTAGTAAATGGTAATATTGAATCAAATGTTTGAAGGTGAGGAGGGAGCCAATACATGAGAATTTCATAGAGGATTTCAGAATGGTCAGCAACAGCAGCAGCCCTGAGGCTAAAAAATATGAACACATACAGGGTTTAGTAAAGAGGTCACCATGGTTAGGACTATGTGGGAGAAGGGGCGGGTCGGAGTAGGTGAGCTTTAAGAAGTGAAAATTTGGATTGGGTAGGGCCTCATAGGCTATCTTAAGGACTTTTACTTGCCTGGGTGAAGAAGGTAATCATCAAAGGATCTTTAAACCCATGAGTAACATATCTGATTTGAGTTGTATGTGAGGTTTGGGCTTCCATGTTATATATGGTATGTAGTGGGCAAAGGAGGAAGGAGAATCACTGGTTATCATGCTATTGAAATCATTTCAGACAGAGGTAATGTTGGCATATATAACTGCAGAATTGGGGAGTACACGAGGACAGGTAAATTTCTGAATATACTCTGTATGATCAAAATAACCAGGATTTACTGACAGATTATATGGAGGTTATGAAAGAAAGAAGTGTCAAAGAGAGAGGGATAAGCTGAGAAACAGACTCAACTACAGAGAGCAAACTGATGGTTACCAGAGGGGCAGGGGTGGGGAGATGAGTGACATAGGGGATGGGGATGAAGGAGTACACTTGTTGTGATGACTAACAGGTGTTGTATGAAAGTGTTGAATCATTATATTGTACACCTGAAACTAGTGTTACACTGTATTTTAACTAATTGTAATTTAAATAATTTTTTTAAAATTAAATACAAAAATACATGAATAGAAGAATGAAGAGTCAAAATGATGTCAGGGTACTTGATCCAGGCAACTAAAAGAGATGAGGAAGAGAGTAAGAAAGTCAGGTTTGTAGGGGAGATTAGACATTTAGTTTTGGGTGTTAAATCTCACATTTATATTAGACATTCAAGTGATGTTATTAGGACACCAGAGATCAAGGGAGATATAATTCCAGGCATCATCAGCACATAGATTTTCTCAGTTAAAGCCTTGAAAATGTATTTTATCACCCAAGATATACATAGAGAAAAAGAAAAGAACTGAGGACTGGATTATATAATGTAAATATTTTTGGTTTTGGTTTTTGGCTTGGTTTATATCATTTTTGCCCAAGTTTTTAATATTGTCTCTACACTTCAACAAAGTAGGATATCTATTTTCATTTATAAACAAACAAAAAAATCAGCAATAACAGTGATGAACTTGATATTCAGAGATTATTTACCATCCTCAAGGCCCAAGGGCTAACATGTTTGGGGGCCTGGATTAGCCTCCTTGTGCTCCTTTTCTAAAGCCCAAGATCTTCAATCTGACTGCTTTGCTATGGAGCTTCTTTTATCCTTAGGGGAGGCAATGTAACTTACTTAAGCAAAAGCATACTTAATTTAAAAGAATAGATTTTATTGAGCTACACCTATGCTTGAGTATCTCTTTGGATTTGATTGACATCTTAACATAACGTTCCTGAGAGAACGATTTATAATGAACAAATATTATGCACTATGTTCCAGACAAGAGGCTGGAGATTTTAACATTCATTTATCTAAATAGTCTACAATAACCCTCTGAATGAGAATCCTATTTTCTTTTCATTGAGAAGTTAAGAGAGGGGGAGGAGGTCATATCTAAGCCTCTAACAGATATCCTTACAGCTATATTAATTCCAGAAGGTGCCGATTTTCCTTATTGGGGGCTTGACAGGGCCGGGCCTTTAATTCAGTCAGGAAGCCCCAATTCCCTTCTTTGTAAGCCTTATGGGCATATACATGGAATCTGTTATGAACATTACATATCTTTTAGAACACTGTTTTGCTCAATAAATAATACATCAGTCAAGGTTAACTGACTTGCCCAAGGTCATGTAATAAATAGGCAGTGTTGTGGCAGAGAAACAAACTTTATACATGTCTCCTGGCTCTAGGCCCTGACTGTATTCCTCTGGCCGAACTATTTCTGTAGTTGTCAGGATTTGAAATACACATTTCACTTTGGTTAGAAAATACCACTTGAAGGTAGGAATGCTTGAATAGTCCATAAAGGCCATGCTGGGATCTTTCAGCCTGTTACAAATATTACCATCCAAAAGGTATATTAAGAAAATCTTGTCATCTGTGCTGTAGAGTTAATGCCTGGTTATAAGCAGCTATTTTGACTGTGTTCCTGAAGAAGGAAGGTGAGCAGATCATTTCTGGGTAATGAATTAATCACTTTAAATATGTTTTCTGATGGAGCCAATGTGTAACACAGGAGGGAGCCACTAATGATGTGCTTAACCCATCAGCCCACTAGACAGGCCAAGCCTCTCCTTTGAGGTCTTGGGGGATTGAATAACATTAGAAACAGATGAACAGTAGGTTATTCTGAATCCCCTGCAGAACTAATTGGTCATACAACAGAATGTTCTATCAGCAGGCTACCATTTATTGAGCATCTACAGAGCAAAAGAGCATTATAGACTCGTAGCTTTTCACAAGTCTAAACACACTCTCAACTAGCAAGGACAATTTTGGTAACCTGCCTTATTCAGCCTAGGTATCTGAAAATTTGGTATTAGAATGGTTGTGCTTTAGTATTTAGATACATAATTGTTTTGAAAATTGCCCAACCTGTGTCAAATTATCTTGTTCTACAGGACATTTTTTTAAATTTATTTTTTATTTTCAGCATAACAGTATTCATTATTTTTGCACCACACCCAGTGCTCCATGCAATCCCTGCCCTCTATATTACCCACCACCTGGTATCCCGACCTCCCACGCCCCGCCCCTTCAAAACCAGGACATTGTTTTAATTGAGTTTTTCTTGAAGTTTGAATTCATTGTATATTGAGTGTTAATGCCTCTTTGTTCTTTAGACAATCTAACATGTCTCAAATCTAACATGTCATTGCCATTACACTTCATCTAGCTGAATTTCTGTATTTTTGGTATCAGTAGGGAATTAAATCCATCATTTTTTGAATTGAAAAAAACTGCAGTAATTTTAGGAACAGCTATTTCTTTTTAAAATACAGTATGATTTCAGTTTGAGCTGATTTTCTCAATCTACCAAGAGCTAAGAGCTAAACCTAACAGTGTGGGTTAGGTTTCCATATATGTGAGCGTAATCTGAGTTCCTGCAGTTAAAAGCGTGAATGTGTGGAATCACTCTAAATGGATGCATCTTTCTCTAAAACAAGGTTTTCAGAAGGGAAAGCGAGTAATGACATGTACACAGAATTTAAACTGCAAAGGGTATGATTGAAAAATCCTTCACAAAAAATGAAAAAAAAAAAGAAATATTATTTCTGTCAATGGGTAATTCAGAACACTAACAGTATAAAATACAACTCTATCTATGTGATGAAATCATATAATAGAGTATTAGAAACAATATAATGCATGATTGTCAATTGAATCCCTTCATTTTAGAGATGAGAAAAAGAAAATGCAGTGCAATAATAGTAATAATAATAAAATACCTGTAACTAAAACTTATTGAGAACTTACTAAATCACTGCTATAAGCATATTACATATATTATCTTATTTTATTATGTCACAATGCTATAAAGTCAGTAACATTATTACTACAGATGGGAAAATTAAGGAATTTTCCTGAGCCACATAGCAAGACAGACTCTCGTTTTGAATCCAGGCAATTGACCTCTGGAGTCTATGCTCTTAACCACTACACACATACACACACTCATATATACACACATATATACACACATACGCACACACACACATATGTATGCATATATACATACATATATATTTAGTCTTTAGTTTGTGCTCCAGTCTTCCAGATTTCTGGAGTCATTCTTTCCTTTAATATTAAACAAAGCAGGCTTGACACCTTCCTAATCACCTTTACCGTAGAACAAAGTATTCTAAAAAGAGAACATTTTTTTGAATCTATAAATTCCAGTGCCCCTTCCAGAATTTTTTGGATTCCTTGAACATTAATTACCTATAGTCATCATAATTCTAATACTGTCAATTTCACTCATGGATGATCTCCTGTAACTTTTCTTCATTCTCTAGTTTAATTGACCCCTTTAAGATTAAATAGAGATTCAATGTATTGCCTTAAACATAATGTCATCTTTAGGAGATGTACAATGATACAATTACAAAAAATGGCTCCAGACTGCTATTTTTAATAATAATTTCTAAAGATCTCTTTTTTATCTTATCTTCCTCCTTTCTTAGCCTATCTCTTTGTGGAAAATTCTTCCTTCTGAACCATACATAAGGAGTGTGTGTGTGTGTGTGTGTGTGTGTGTGTAATTTTCCCCATCCTATAATAGGAAGATCCAACAAATTGATCCCATACTAGGAATGAAATGTAGAAGTTATTTGATAAACTCTATTTCCTCTATCTCTACTTTTATCTGTTGTTCTATGCCTAGTGAATAGGGACAAGATGATTTCTCTTTCCTGAGTACAGGTGTAATCCTAACATCTGCAATTAAAAGTCGTGCCAAGGCCTGTAGCTGGCACCCCAAATTTGTCTTTTTTTTAATCTTTGCTTCTCTTCTGCACCCCACTGCTAGTTGGAGTTACAGTGTCTCCCTTGCCCCCACCAACCTGTTATTTCATGGCCAACCTCTTGAACCTCCACACAGGTGGAGAGTTTGCCTTTAAAAAGCTGACCCACGAATGAGAATAGAACAGTTTCCATCAGTCAACTCAACAACATTTGGGAAGGATGGTCTGGCATCCCAGATAACTGGACTGAGGTCTAGAACTGAAGTTACTGGCTCTGAGTGTGCATGTATCTTTGTTGCAGTGATACCTTCTCTTATATATGAGAAGCAGGCAACTTGAATTGGTACTACCTGAGGTAAGTCATGACAGTCTTTCTTAGAACAAACTGCAGTTGATTTCAGTGGATGTATGAACATGTATTTTTTTAAATTAATTTTTTATTTTTTATAAACATATATTTTTATCCCCAGGGGTACAGGTCTGTGAATCACCAGGTTTACACACTTCACAGCACTCACTAAAGCACATACCCTCCCCAATCCCACCCCCTTCTCCCAAACCCCCTCCCCCCAGCAACCCTCAGTTTGTTTTGTGAGATTAAGAGTCACTTATGGTTTGTCTCCCTCCCAATCCCATCTTCTTTCATTTATTCTTCTCCTACCCACTTAAGCCCCCATGTTGCATCACCACTTCCTCATATCAGGGAGATCATATGATAGTTGTCTTTCTCTGCTTGACTTATTTCGCTAAGCATGATACGCTCTAGTTCCATCCATGTTGTCGCAAATGGCAAGATTTCATTTCTTTTGATGGCTGCATAGTATTCCATCATGTATATATACCACATCTTCTTGATCCATTCATCTGTTGATGGACATCTAGGTTCTTTCCATAGTTTGGCTATTGTGGACATTGCTGCTATAAACATTCGGGTGCATGTGCCCCTTTGGATCACTACATTTGTATCTTTAGGGTAAATACCCAATAGTGCAATTGTATTTTATTGAAAGATCAAGAACACATCCTGAAGCAGGATGGAATAAAACCGCAAATAATTGTAACTTTTATGATTATTTGTTTAACTTGGAAGTAAGAATGTGAAATATCACTTAGACCTTTGTAGGTGGCCCTATTTGGATGTGCTCATCTTTTCACCTTCTGTATTATAGACATCCTTCCCTCCATTTGTACTAATCCCAACTGTTCCTCATAGGCCCACTATCTTCTACAGGAAGTGTATATCACAGGAGATAGGATCCTTCCTGAAACTTGTAACTTCTGACTTTTCAGGTCTGAGCTCTATGCTATTTTAAAGTTTATTCGGTTTATATTTTGACAGTTCTGGAATAAAGTTGGAAAAGCCAGCCACTGGCTTTATTTGTCATCACTCCTTACTCCACAGAATTATTTTTCTTGAAGAAAACCCAATCTACTCTTCTAACAGAAAAGCACATTCATTTGTTTACATAACTTGATTCAATTCCTTGTCTAACAGCAGCCCTAGGATTATTGTGCCTAAATCCTAGCCACTAGACCACCAGGGAGCTGGATTATTGTGCCTAAAGATATTTTGTTCCTTAAGCATGAAGGACTACCTGTTAACCCAGGAACTTGGGCTAAAACACTCAACTTTTTTGCCAACTGAAAGAAAGGATGTTTCAGTTCATCCTGCAAGGGATACATGTGTGTTAACACATGATAAACACTCATACATACACCCACATTCATAAATATATACTTACAAGAATTTATATGTTACATTTGCATTCCTAATTTTATATTCAGAGAGATGAAAGGTTGCTTTCCTTGGGCAAGAACAACTTATGGTGAGAAATCAGAAATGTATAACATAGAAAGGGATGTTCAACCTTATGGAAAAAAAAAAAAAAAGAAACCTAAAGAATTAAGTAAAGTTTCAGGATATAAAATCAATTTATAAAAATCAGTTACATGTCTACACACATGACATGTCTAACAATGAACTAGCAGAAAAAAATAATAAAGAATGCAATACCACTTAAATGGTATAAAAAAAACACTTAGAAAAAAATGAACTGAGTATGTGAATGATCTGTATTCTAAAAACTATAAGATATTGATTAAAGCAATTGAAGAAGACACATATAAATAGAAAGACATTCTATATTCATGGACTGGAAAAATTAATGTTAGTATGTTAGTAATGTGCAAAGGGTTCTACAGATTCAATGAAATTCTTTTAAAAAAAATCCAATAACATTTTTCAAAAACAGAAAAACATCTTAAAATTCCTAGAAATCACACACACATGCCCCAAAGCAGTCTTGAGAGAAAAACAAACAAACAAAAAAACAGTGCTGGTGGCATCACACTTCCTGATTTCAAACTATATTACAAATCTGTAGTAGTCAAAGCAGTATGGTATTGGCATAGAGAAAGACATAAAGATGAATGGAACAAAATAGAGAGCCTAGAAATCAATATATATACATAGATAGATCTAGATCTATCTATCTATCTATCTATCTATCATCCATCTCTCTCTCTCTCTCTCTCTATATATATATATATATATATATATATATTCAATTAATTTTGGCAAAAGAGCAAGAATATAGAATGGGGAAATAATAGTTTCTTGGGCTAATGGTGTTGGGAAAATTAGATAGTCCCTGCAAAGAATAAAACTGGATCCCTATCTTAACCATTCACAAAAATCAACTCAAAATGGATTAAAGACTTAAACATAAGACGTGAAACTGTGAAATTTCTGTAAGAAAACACAGTCTCCTTGACATTAGTCTTGGCAAGGAACTATTATATTTGACACCAAAAGCAAATCTGTATCCCAATGTTCATAACAGCAATGGCCATAGTCATCAAACTGTGGAAAGAACCAATATGCTCTTCAATGGACAAATGGATAAATTAATAAATGTATGTATGGATATACTCCATACATACAATGGAATATTATGCTCCATCAGAAAAGATGAATACCCAACTTTTGTATCAATATGTACAGGACTGGAAGAGATTATGCTGAGTGAAATAAGTGAAGCAGAGAGAGTCAAGTATCATACGGTTTCACTTACTTGTGGAGCATAAGGAATAACATGGAGGACATGGGGAGATGGAGAGGAGATGGGAGTTGGGGGTAATTGGAGGGGGAGACAAACCATGAGAGACTGTGGACTCTAAGAAACAAACTGAGGGTTTTGGAGGGAAGGAGGGTGGGGCATTGGGTGAGCCTGGTAGTGGGTATTATGGAGGGCGTGTATTGCATGGAGCACTGGGTGTGGTGCATAAACAATGAATTTTGGAACACTGAAAAGAAATAAAATAAACAAATGGGACCATATCAAACTAACAAAGGAAACTATCAATAAAATGAAAAGGTGACCTATGAAACATGAAAATATATTTATAAACCACATACTCAAAAAGGGGCTAGTATCCAAAATATTTAAGGAACCTATAAAATTCAATAACAAAACAATTCAATTAAAAGTAGACAAAGGACTTACATAGACATTTGTTTTCTTTTTTCAAGGAAGGCTTACCAATGGCCAACAGAAGGTGGCCCTGGGTGGCTCTGTCAGTTAAGTGTCTGACTCTTGGTTTTGGCTCAGATTGTGATCTCATGGCAATGAGATTGAACCCTGAGTCAGGCTCTGTGCTCAGTGTGGAGTCTGCTTTGGATTCTCTTTCCCTCTCTGTCTGCTCCTCCTGCTCATATGCTCTCTTTCTCTCAAATAAATAAATAAGTCTTAAAAAACAAAAACAAAGACAAATGGTTATACACACACACACACACACACACACACACACACACATGCATACATATATGGAGAGAGATAGAATATATAGACTAGAATATTACAAAAAGATTATAAAGGAATACTCTTTAGCCTTAAAAAAGAAGGAAATCTTGCCACTTGTGACAATATGGTAGATTTGGGAAGGTAAGTTAAGTAAGTCTGACAGAGAAAGACAAATAATACCTAGTATCACTTATATCTTTGTGTGTATGTATATATATATGAATTCAGCATATATATATGCTGAATTCATAGAAACAGAGTAGGGTGGTGGTTGCCAGGGGCTTAGTGGTGGTGAAATAGAAGTTAATAAAGGGGTCTGAAGTTTCAGTATAAGATAAACAGGGTCTCAGGATCTAATGTGTAACACGGTGACTATAGTTAATAACACTATATTGCAAATTGAAATTTGCTAAGAGAATATACTTGAAAAAGAGAAATAATGGGAGGTAATGAATTAACTTGATGGAGATCATGCTGTCACAGTGTATGCATATACCAAATCTTCACATTGTACATTGTAGGTATCTTTAAATTTTGTCAATTATACATCAATATAGATAAAAAACAACAAACTACAATGCCTCCATCACCAATTACAACATGGAAACTAGAAATCTGGAAAACAGATGGTAGGCAATATGAAATTTAATGTTTTTGAAAATAAATGGGTCTGAAAAAATTTGGAGGCCTGGCTATAAATACTACTTTTCTTTCTTTCTTTCTTTTTTTTTTTTTTTTGTTTTTATGGGATGTTTGGGGTTTGTTTTCCACTTTGTGCAAGACACACAGTTCCAGGGTGTCAGAAAGGCTTGCATGTGGCTTGAATAATAATGTGGTTTTCATTTAACTTCCTTTTTTTTAAAATTTTTATTTATTTATTTATTTATTTAATTTATTTATTTTCAGAATAACAGTATTCATTATTTTTTCACCACTCCCAGTGCTCCATGCAATCTGTGCCCTCTATAATACCCACCACCTGGTACCCCAACCTCCCACTCCCCCACCACTTCAAACCCCTCAGTTGTTTTTCAGAGTCCATAGTCTCTCATGATTCACCTCCCCTTCCAATTTACCCCAACTCCCTTCTCTTCTCTAAGACCCCTTGTCCTCCATGATATTTGTTATGCTCCACAAATAAGTGAAACTATATGATAGTTGACCCTCTCTGCTTGACTTATTTCACTCAGCATAATCTCTTCCAGTCCTGTCCATGTTGCTACAAAAGTTGGGTATTCATCCTTTCTGATGGAGGCATAATACTCCATAGTGTATATGGACCACATCTTCCTTATCCATTTGTCCGTTGAAGGGCATCTTGGTTCTTTCCATAGTTTGGCGACCCTGGCCATTGCTGCTATAAACATTGGGGTACAGATGGCCCTTATTTTCACGACATCTGTATCTTTGGGGTAAATACCCAGGAGTGCAATTGCAGGGTCATAGGGAAGTTCTATTTTTAATTTCTTGAGGAATCTCCACACTGTTCTACAAAGAGGCTGCACCAACTTGCATTCCCACCAACAGTGGAAGAGGGTTCCCCTTTCTCCACATCCTCTCCAACACATGTTGTTTCCTGTTTTATTGTTTTGCTGTTTTTTATTTTGTTGGTTTGTTTTAAGATTTATTTATTTATTTTGGAGAAAGAGCAGGGGGAGGGACAGAGGGAAAACGAGAGAGAAGTTTAAGCAAACTAACCTACCCCCTCCCACCCCCACCCAGAGTGATCCTGGACTCTGGCTCCATTTCCCTACCCCAAGTTCAGGACCTCAGTGGGAAGCAAAAGTCCAATATTTAATGGACTACCTTGGCACCCCTTGCTGTTTTGATATAAAAGAATCCTCTGCTTCCGCTTGCTACAATCTGCCTAGTCTATGGGAAGGTTAGAGAAGGTGCTTCAATGAACCTAGAGCCTCCTGAAGCCTGATGGCTGGTAGTGGCTACCGAGGACTGAAACCCAGTATTGGTTCTGCTGGGCTAGCCACCAAGCTGTTTCCCAAGATATAGGTGATGGTGCCCTGGAGGCCTGGGAAGATTCTGAGTATTCTGGGGACTCCAACACTGTAGCCATGAATAGGAGAGTAGACTTCCCTAAAAAGAAGCTTGCCCACCAGTGACACTGGTGGGCCATGAGGAGACCAATGTGGTGAAGAATGGTTTCCCAGGATACTCAGCACTTCTGCAGGAGCTAATACTGGAAGGGGAACCCAGGGGTTACAGGTGATAGTTGTGAATGGCCACAAGGAAGATGCTGGAGGGGATGGCAGCCATGCTGTCACTTGTGACCTGATGAAAATCTCTGTGTTGATCCCTCATGGCTCTTGGCACAGGATGGCAGGGACAGGGACCCTAGGACCCCATTTGCCAAGGAGACCCCCAAAGACTGCTCCCAGAGCAAGCCAAGCATGGGGTCAAAAACTACTTTTCAATAATCTTAAAATAGAGTTTTTGTCATTAAAATGTTAAATTTATCAAATTACTTGCTTTGAACAAGTTATCAGTCTTAAGCAGTGATATCAAATAGCCTTAACTTACCATCTATTAAATGATTCCCTAGGTGATAGGGAGAAATTATTCTGGATATTTACCAAAGTGTGTCCCTATAAGTCTTTATTCACAGAAACAAAGGTACACTTACATTTTAATCATCTAGAATTAAAATAACCTAGAAGATCATTCTCTCCAAAGTTTCTTAGCATAATGAGTATACTTTTAAGCCAATAGTAGAAAGTTCTCTTAAAAAGCAAGCTGATCACAAGACTCCCCACTTCTTGTCATTTCATTTCTCTAATAGTTACTTTTTAAAATCTCAACTTTTTTAACAGAAAAAGATCTAGAGTTCCAAAAGTTACATGAAAAAAAATTAATTTATTTATTTGAAAAATATTCATTGTCCACCTATGATATGCTAAACTCTGGATGAGATGTTGGAGTTAGAGGAGTAAACAAACAAAAGGTCACAATGATCAACAACAGAAAACCACCTGCTTACATGATGTTTCCACCATCAGAGAACTTTGTGTTGTCTGTTTCAAATTCAAAACCTTTTTGCTGTTACTTATTGATCTGAAGGTTTTTGTTACTCTAGGGACTTTATTTCACACAAGAGATACACCTGTAGGAAGTGAGGAAGGTAAGATAAGGGAAGGGAGAAATTGTCCTGATGAGTATTTATAACTGAAACCCAGCCCACTTTACACAAATTCAGAGCCAATGGCCATTCCATGTTAAGGCAATGGACCCTGGCCTTTGAATATCAACATCACAAAGCCATTGATCACTGTACTCATTTCCTTCTTAATGGAAACTTAATAAAAGAGAACAAGAATGTCATTTTATAAACACTAGTTTTTTCTTAAAAGATTCAATAAACAAACAAAAACCAGAATCAGACCTATAAATAAAGAAAACAAACTAATGGTTGCCAGAGGGAAGGGAGTGGAGAAGATGGGCAGAATCAGTAAAGAGGAGTGGGAAATACAGGCTTCCAGTAATGAAATGAATAGTCATGGGAATAAAAGTTACAGCATGAGAAATTTAGTCAATGATACGATAATAGTGTTATATGATGGCTGATGGTAGCTACACTTGTGGTAAACATAGCATAACATATAAACTTGTTGAATCATTATGTTGTACACATGAAACTAAAGAACACTGTGTCAACTATACCCAAATAGTAATAATTATGATAACAATAGTAATTTTAAAATAAAAAATGTTTAATGTATTATTTATGATTTACCAACTTGTGTTCCAGATACAAATACCCTTTAATAAAAAATACACATGATTATAAGACAACTTTAAATATAATTTTTGAATTCTTAGTTATAATTTATTTGACCTTTTTCTGCCATGAAGACTTATGGAGTTCAGCTGCTTTTGGTGATCCTTCTCTTTCCCTTCTGTGGTTTATTGCAGTTCAATTCCCTGGGGAACAACACTAGCCCATTCATTTGTTTCCTAGCAGAGGGGGCTACTTGGCAGATTCCTTGTGCAAAATGAGTTGCTCTCTTGTCAGGAGACTGTTTGATCCTGATAGGTTTGTGATACAAGCCTTGCCATCTGTTGAATAAATATAGGACAATGAAAGCTCAAAGTATAAACACATGTGAAAACATGCAGAGCTACTCTATATGAACACTTGCTCTTGAATAATTTTATGCCATTTGGAAAAATTTTATGAGGCATGAAGTGTAGCAAGCATTGAATTTTTAAATTTGCTTTTCTGACTATTTTCTCTAAAAAGTGATAGGAGTAATTTCCCTGGCAAAAGCTCCCACTATTTCCCTTTGATTTTTCCTTATCTTTTCTGTGTACCCTCTCAGTGAAGCCCTGATGCCGAAACCTTCCTCCTCTTGAGGAAATGTATTAGAAGAAAGAAAGAAAGAGAGAAAGGAGGAATGAAAGAAAGAAGAAAGAAAGAAAGAAAGAAAAAGGAAGGAAGAAAGGAAGGAGGGAAGGAAGGGAGGAAGGAAGGAAGGAAGGAAGGAAGGAAGGAAGGAAGGAAGGAAGGAAGGAAGGAAAGAGAAGGAAAGAAGGAAACAAAACTTTAGGGGCTTCATTCATAGTGATAAAATGAGTCAAATCTAATTTGGACACTTAGGACCCATGCCTTGACTAGAAATTTGAGGTTTTTTTCCCCTAGTTTCTTAACTTTATCATCTACTACTGAAATTCACATTTTTCTATGTGCTTATAATAATGATATTTTAAGAAGATATCAAATATTGCTTATGAACTTGAGAGTTCAGGAGACTGACCCTTGGCAAAAATCTCAAAAACACTTTTGTTTCACTTCTCTATGTTTGATACATTTACTGCAAGTTTTATCTTAAAGATGCACCATTCATTAACCCACTTGTCTTTTTCTTTGCTGAGTTGTCAATGCCAATAAGAAAATGATCAATAAGTGGAAGGCATAAGCCCCAACAGTCATACCAGAACAGGTTGTTTGAGTAGTTGCCATTATAACTCCTTCCAACTTCTCGCCTTAATTTTTTAAACATCTGTCTTTATGGACCAGGAATAAAATGTTTTAAGTCAAATAATACATACTGGAAACTATATCCAGTACTCCCTTTATTTTTGAGAAAGTTGGCCTTTGAGATATTATATAAACTTTGCATTCATAGTGAAATGTAAAACAAAACATGTTCTAGAAGGGAGTATTGGCTACTTTAATATCTTTGACAATTTAGATGTAGTGTTTAGCACAACAAATAGAACAATTTGTGACAATAAGTCTATGCTAAGCACTGTTTTAGGCACTTTATATCCATTAAATCATGTAATTAGCATAACAAATTCTAAAGTGGTAGTAATATTAAACTGAAGCACAAAGAGATAACTTATAAGACAAATGCCATATGATTTCACTCATATGTTGGATCTACAAAAAAGAAAAAGGAAACAAATAAGTACACAAAAAGCAGAATCAGACCTATAGAAACAGAGAACAAACTGATGGTTGTCAAAGGGTTGCAGACCAGGAGGATAGGCAAAATGAGTGAAGGGGAGTGGGAGATACATACTTCCAGTTATGGAATGAACAAGTCACAGGAATAAAAGGCACAACATAGAGAATATAGTCAATGAAATTGTAATATAATAGTATGGTGACAGGTGGTAGCTACACTTGTGGTGAGCATACCATAACCTATAAATTTGTTGAATTGCTGTTGTATACCTGAAACTAACATAATATTGTATATCAACTATATTGAAATAAAAATTATAAAAAATAAGTTTGCTGGGAGGATAGACATGTACTTATACACGTATCTTTTATACTATATGACATAGGATAGGCATTAATTTTTGGATCTCTTAATCCTTTTCCTTTCAAAATATTGTTTAGTGAGATAATGGAATTTCTTTGACCAGCTCTAGGAAGAATCTAGAAGAAACTCTTTCAATGTGAATCTTTAAAGCACACAAAAAACAATTGCTTAATTACCTAATATATTCTTGCTATCTTGTCTCATAATGTCTTGTGGTAGACTTCTGGGATTTAGGGGTACCCAGATAGTGCTATCATAGATTAGGAGTAAGAAGAGATCCAAATATATGGGGTTATGGTCTATCTAGCAAACACTTAACAAACCCATCTTAGCGTTAAACTGTTTGGAAAAGACTCTTTAATATTATTAATTCTTTCTGACTTTTCTGTTTGATAGGTTCTACACTGGTCCTACATTTTTTTTGATGGCCTGGAATAATATTTATTCATTCAAATATAATTATTATGCATCTATTATTTACAGGTATTCTTCCAGGTTCTGGTTATAGATCAGTGAATATTCAGAGAAGTTATCTTTTATCCTGGAGCTAAAGTTCCAGAGAAAGAGATAGGAAATCAAAAAAGATCATTTATGTGGGGATCAGGGACAGGCTTCAAGCTCCATGGGCTCAAGATTCTTATGCATAGCCTATGTAAAACAGTCTTAAGGGGCACATGGGTGGCTCATTTGGTTAAGCATCTGCCTTTGGCTCAGGTCATGATCCCCAGTTCCTGGGATCAAGCTCCATAGGAAGTCTCTGCTCAGTGAGGAGTCTGCTTCTCCCTCTTCCTTGACCTCCAGCTCTGCCTACTTGTGTTCTCTCTCTCTGGCAAATAAATTAATTAAATTAAAAAAATAAAAATTCTTAAATGACTATCCCTATAATAAGCAAGCAGCCACACCAAAGAATGTTCAAATAAAGATACATACACATTGTTATGAGAATCAGTGTAATAACCACAAAAATCTTGTCTGGATCAGTGAAGGATGATATGCTGTGAACTTTATAACTTTGCTTCCCCAAACTCCCTCTCAGGATTCATTACACCTTTGAGGTGGCTAGTAGCTTCATGGTATTATTTCGAAGACACATCAGATTCTATATAAAATTTTAGTTTTATTCCTATAACTCAAAAAATAAGTGAGACTCAGGTTCCTGAGTGGCTCAGTGGGTTAAGCATCTGCCTTCTGCTGAGGACATGATCCCAAGATCCTGGGATGGAGCCTTGTAGGTTCCCTGCTCAACAGGAGAATATGCTTCTTCTTCTCCCTCTGCCCTTTCCTAACCTCACTTGTGCTCTCTCTCACTTTAAGTAAATAAATAAAATCTTTAAAATTAATTAATTGTTAATTAATTAATTAATGAGACTCAGGGGCACCTGAGTGGCTCAGTAAATTAGGCATCTACCTTCAGCAGAGTTCATGATCTCAGCGTCCTGTGGTTGAACACCACATCAGGCTCTCTGCTCAGTGAGGAGCCTGCTTCTCACTCTCCCTCTCTTCCTCCCCTTGCTTGTGCTTTCTCTCTCTCTCTCTCACAAACAAATAAATAAAATCTTCTAAGAAAATGATAAATGACACTCAGACTATCACCTTCTCTCTCTCTCTCTCTCTCTCTTTTTTTTTTTTTTTTTGGATTATCTAACAGGAAAGTTAAGGTAGCACAGTATCCACTTTAAGATTAAAATCCACTGCAAAGGAAAAAATCTAATACCCAGAATACTGTGATAATAGCCACCATGAACTGAGATATCACAATTTGTTTTCCTATGCCAGCCCCCAGTCCTTTAGAAGAGATACTCCTTGGTGATACAGAATGTATTCCCTGCCAAGGTGTATCTGGGTAAACTTAGGAAGTGTAGAAGTCAGAAGGAAACTTCCTGAAATCTTTAATAATGGAGCAAAATGAGAGGAACAGGATAAACCTAAATTGTGTGAGTTGTATATATGTATCACCGCCCCATGTAATATATTATTCTACTGATGATATTATTAACAGATGTGCATATAAGGCATCGGTGAATCACTAGAGATGCAGAGTGTAATCCTTTTAAAAATTCATTTCTTAATGATGATTAAGATTATAATATAATCATAATTATATAATTATGATTATAATATAATCATAATTAATGATTCTTAAAAGAAATATAAATGCAAAGGAAGGAAGGAAGGAAGGAAGGAAGGAAAACTAGCCCAATAGCCAATTAAGGAAATGCAATTTAACATGTTTTACCTTTTAAATTGTTGAAGAATTTAAACAAACACCATGTTCTAGTTATCTATTGCTATATAAAAAATCACCCCAATTTTAGTGGGGTAAAAGAACCATTATTTGATCATGTTCATGGATTCTGTGGATCAGGAATTCAGAATGGACACAATGAGACAACTTCTTTCTGTTTCACAGTGTCTGGGTGCACAGTTGGAAAAGATTAAATTAACAAGTATGGTAGTTGATCTCAGATTCAGCTGCCAACCAAACATCTACACAGGGACTCTCCATATGACTGGTTTCTTCACAACATTATGGCTGATTTCTAAAAACAAGTGTTTCAAGAGAAGTGAGATTGAAATTTTCTTTTTTATGACCTGGCTTTGGAAACCACATTGCATCAATTTTGCCAGTCACAATTCCATCCAATATTCAAGGGACCTTACTTTTTGAGATGAAGAGTGACAAGGGCACATTGTAAGAAGAGTCTGGGGCATGGGAGACGTTTTTTGGCTATTTTTTAAAAATACAATTGGCTACATGTACTAATAACCATTTTGATGAGAATTTAAGAAAATAACAGTAATTAAAATTTTGTACTACCAATCTAGACACTGGCTGGATTTAACATAGGACTTAAAATATATCTATCCTTTGACAAACTAATTCTAGGTTTCCAAACATGAAATCTATTTTTTTTTCTTTAAGATTTTATTTATTTATTTGACAGAGGGAAAGACAGTGAGAGCAGGAACACAAGCTGGGGTGTGGGAGAGGGAGAAACAGGCCTAGCAGGGAGCTCCACGTGGGGCTCAAGCACAGGACCCTGGGATTATTACCTGAGCTGAAGCCAAATTCACAACAACTGAGCCATGGGGATGCCCCCCAAATACCAAATCTTAAGGAAATAATTGTGGTTTTATCTATAATCCATTATGTGTCATAGTTCACAACCTATGAATATTTTATTCTTTTCAAAATCATATCTGAGTTATTGCAGCACAAACCTCCAAATTGGGGGGCAACTATAAGAAGTTAGTAACCTTAAAATGTCCCTGCCTTTATTCAGTTTTTTTAGAGGATTCCAAAGGTGTGCTCCATGCTGCACTCAGTACCAGGTCTTCATCCTGTTCCTGCTTCATTGAGTGATGCAGACTTTGAACACTTGGTACTGATGGAAGTGGTATTATGTGTTATTGTAATTATTTTAGCTGTGACAAATACATTTGTAATCAGAAAAAAGTTATTAGGATGAAACCAAAATTTTGTAGCTCTCATGCTAATTTGTTGGGACAAACGATATTTTGTCCTCACCTTATAGTTCTGTTACCAAAGTAGTTCAAATAAAAAGATAATAAGATAGTTTGAGAGATGATAGGTAGAATTATACGTAACCATATATATGAGGCATTTTATATGTCATATATATTATATAAGACATATGACATAACATATGACATATGTAATATAGGATATATGACATATTATGACATTACATATGACATATATATCATGTATATTATATATGATACTTAAATATCTATATATGTAGGTATAGATAAATACCTTAATAAATATATGTCTATCTATCTATATCTGTATCTATCTATACATATCTTAAATACTGTGTTATCTTTCTAACTTATTTCCCTGACAACAGTTTTGCCCACTTCAATCCAACCTTCAAACTATACCCAGCCAGAAGGAACTTTTGAAAATGAAAGTTTGATCACATCATATCTCTGTTTAAAAACCTTCATTATTGTTAGGATACAGCACACATTTCTTCCCATAGCTTACATGTTCTGATAGAATTTGCTGTCTGCTTACCCCTTTGCTCCTATCTTTTCCCTCTACACCTACAAATAATCAATGCTTTAAATATTCGTACCCTCCCTCAGCCTGTAGTTTTATTTGACATGGCCCATAGTACATTTAACAAATATTTTTGTTTGTGGCTAATGTTTATAAATTGGGAGATTTTACACTAAAAATATCTAGGTTTTCAAATTTTCTTAAAATATGACACCTTGAGGCAATTGGGTGACACAGCCTCTTAGGCAACCAACTCTTGGTTTTTGGCTTGGGTCATGATCTCGGGGTTGTGGGATTCAACCCCACATCAGGTTCTGGGCTCACCACAGCATCTGCCTCAGATTCTCTCTCCCTCTACTTCTGCCCCTTCTGTTTATGGTCTCTCTAAAATAAATACATAAATTAAAATATATATATATATGACACAGTTTGCCAACATTAGGTTTGCATTTCTAGTACCTCCTTTGGAGCAGGAAAGAGATTTATAGATTGCAACAGGGATCATTCCTCCCAAAGTTCCCTTGCCAGCTCATTTTACTATGTACACTACATTCCTGGCACCTATACACATAGAAGTTTGTGACTCTTGTCTAAAGACAAAATTACTTTTTCACCTGAATATTTTAGCATCATTTAGAAGAAACATAGACATCACATCTTTTCTTGGATTAGAAAACATAATTTCAATCAGTTCCTCAATTCTAGGGAAATGTAAGGTTTATAGATTAAATTTAGTGTTTTCTTTAGTCATTCTTCTCTGTACTTCTTAGAGCCTTTTAAGCTCTGCTTTTCAAGTGAGTGATTTATTATACGCTTTACTTTGCCTGCTAATTGTTTCATGGTTGTTAGTTTTGAATCCTCTACTGGACTCCAAACTCAGTGAAGGCAGAAGCCATGTCAGGATACTTGTACTTAGAAAAGCTCTCAACAAATTCTGGTTGTGATTTTGATAACAACATATTCTCTTAGGCACTGATAAATATTCTGGGAGAATGGTATCCTGGTCATTGACAAGTCAGGCAGTCTTAAACAACTCTTCGGGAAAGGTCAATTTTTATTCCCATACAGGAGGAGAGAGTAGAAAAGTCTTTATAGTCTGTAATCCAACTCTGCCTTCCTGCATTTATTTTTCAACCTAGGAGTTTCTCAAGATAAAAACAGCACCGTAGACTTTTTCCTTCCATGGGGGAAAAACCCAAATGAAAACCTCTCAGTAGGTTCCCAGGCTACCTGTCTCTGATGTCATCATTATTTGCATGCCAAAGGGAAGCCTGAAGGCATACCGGCCTTCTCTGGGGATGGGTGCTGGGCAGAACTGGAGCTGACAGTTCTTGGTCAGGGCACAGAGAAAGACTGGGTCTGCAAGTACCCAGGGGCTGTTATTTGGTTCTTTGGAAGAGGCAGGATCCCAAGGGTAGGCCAAGAGCTGGAGGTCAGGGTTTTGCCAGTTGCAAGGTCTAACTAAATGCAAAGCTGAGGAAAATTTGGAAAATTAACTTGTTGAGGTGCTGATAGAATAATTAAATGACTCCATATCTTACTTCCCAACTGACACAAGGTATTGTAATTTTAGAATCATTTTCTTCTCTTAGATGAAGACAAATTTAAGAGCTAAGTGATTGCTTTCAAATGGATGCATAACATCTCTATAGACAGCATGAGGGATCTCTTTGCAGCTAACATTTGTGAAAGATTATTTGTCAAAATCCTAGGCAACTAAACTGACAGAGTCATTTGACCTTGGGATGAAAATGCAAATGACAGCTTCCATTTTAAGTCTTCCTCACTGGAACAATTTCTTTTTACATTAGCTTGAATGAAAATGCTGACTTATAACAACATATTTATTACTAATGTGCGATACAAAGCTCTGCCAAAATTCAGAACAAACAAAATGAAGAGACCATGGTCAGATATTTTAGTGATCACTGGTAAAGGGTGATATGACTTATATACTTCCCATGAACAATTAAAAACTGAACTATAAAATAAACTCATTTCAGTTGCTATTCTCTTTCTGCAAAAATATGTATGACAAAATAATGAAATAAACTAGATTAAATATTTTCTTCTAAAATAACCTCTCAAAATAGATATTCTTGGAGACTGATAAAAATTCATGTGCACATTCTGTCTTTTAAACATGTAGACATACAGGGGTGCCTGGGTGGCTCATTTGGTTAAGAGGCTGCCTTAGGCCCAGGTCATGATCCCAAGGTCCTGGGATAGAACCCTACATCAGGCTCCCTGCTCAGTGGAGAACATGTTTCTCCCTCTCCCTCTGACTGCCGTTCTGCCAACTTGTGCTTTCTCTTTCTCTCTGTCAAATAAATAAAATCTATAGAAAAAGAACTGCTGTCATTTCTAAAATAAATAAATAAATAAACATATACACATACATACATACACTTATATCTGGTAAATCTTTATGAGAAAGATAAGTGTATTGACTAGCAGGAGGTAGTAAAGGAAGAAAAGGAAGAAAAGACAACTCAGGCTTTGTTGGTATTGGCACTATTGACATTAGAAGCTGGATTATTACTTGATGGGGAGACTGTCCTATGCATTGTATGATGTTTAACAAAATTCTTAGTCACTACCTACTAGATACCAGTAGCATGCCCTCCTTCCACGTTATGACGATCAAGTATACTGTCCAGGGTAACATCACTAAAATGGCAACACAGGGGACCTCAGCCTCTGTCTCTCTGCAAAGATCAATAATTAGACAGCTGCCAAAGAACAAAAACTATATAGTCTACCTGAGAAACTTTAGCAATACAGCGGAAAAACAAAAACAAACAAACAAAAAACCGTGAAGATAACTGCTCAAGAAGAGAGCTTCATTTTGAATACATTATCCCATTCCCGTGAGATGCAACTTAATACCTAAAAAGAGTTCTCCTTGATAGGAAGGGGTCAGGGTGAGGGTCCAACTTCTCCATTTCATTTTCACCCCTCCAGACCTGAAAAGCTGAAACATATAAAGAAGGCTACGAAGAAGGTAGAAAAGCAGAAGCTACCAATAGTGGCCATACAAGAGCAATTGTGGTTCACAATGAACTGCTTTGCAGAAAAATCTAGCAAATTTTACCACTGAAAAAACCAGTGCCAGAACAGCTACCAAATGCCTCACTACAGATTTCACCATTCTCATACCTCAGGTATATGTAGTTAATGACACCAGCTGCCTCAGTTCCTCCTGCCTTGCTCCTTCCCCTCCTCGCCGCTGGAGCCAAAAGTTCACTGGAAGCCAGCCCAGGCCTCTGAGGTTGTACAAGTGCAAGATGCCAGCCTAGACGCTTGAGGCTGACCCCCACCACCATGCAGCATACCATGCATGTGCTTCACCACCCTAACCCTCTAGCTGTGTACTTACATGATGCTGGTCTGGCCTGACACCCATCACTAGTCTCCTCTGCAGTGTGCAGTGTGCATTAAAGGGACTAGAGAAATAAAAGACCACTCAACCACAGGATGGCACATTGACAGCCAGGGTCCTCATAGCTACATGTGGGCCTGCATCAGGCTCTGTCTTTTGTCACTGGCCTACACAATCAGCAACAGCTAACACTTCTGGTTGTTTACATTCTTACCCCCAGCCCAATCCTCATCAATGGACTCAACTGTCACGTGCCCATGGCAAAACCCAACAGTCATGGTAGTCTTGGTGACAGCCAGAGCCTACAAAGCTCTTGCTCTGTCTCCCTACCTTGGTTCCCATTATTTTTATGTGTCTGTAAGTGACCCTGCCACTGCACAGGTACCTAAAGATAAACCCCAGAGCCAAGTGTGTGAACCCCACAAATTCTAGCCACCACTATGGCTTGCCTTGGTCCCCAGACACTGGACCTGGAGATGTCACTGCACATCTCCACAGAGATGATAAGAACTACAGAGCTATCAGTGCTCTGGAACCCCTTGTCCTGAACCAAAGAGACATCATGTGCCCCCAAGATCCCAGCCATCACATGTCCCCATACAAGGTATCATGCACCACTAGACACAGGGTGACAATATGCTCCAACATGCCCCATATCTAAGTGAAAGTCTTCCTTACTGAAATAAATCTATAAAATTTGGAAAAGGTGACTGTTTATTTAAACAGGCAGACAACCATGCAAGACTAGGCAGGTCACAAAAAAATACACTAAAATAAGTTCAGTAACTGGCCTCAAAAAAAAAAAAAAAATGGAGATCCAGGAATCAAATGATATAGACTTGAAGTATTATTTTCTAAAGATGATTAGAGAGATACAAGAGAACAGATACATCCTTTAAAAATATCTGAAAAATAATACAAGAACAAAATGAGAAGTTTGACAAAGAGGGGGAAAAAAAAAAAAGACCCAAACAGAAATGGGTAAATTCCTAGAAACACACAACTTTCTAAGACTGATTCAAGAAGAAATTGAAAGCCTGAATAGAGCAATAGTAAGTAAGGACATCAGATCAGTAATAAAGCTCCCCCAAAGTCAAGGAACAGAAGCCTTCAGGGGTTACTTGTACCAAGCACTTATAGAATTAATGCCAATCTTTCTCAATCTCTTTCAAAAAACTGAAGAGGAGGGAACTATTTTGAGACTAGGATTACCTTGATTGTCAAAGCTAGTTAAGGGCACTGAAAGAAAACAAAACAAAACAAAAACAAAACAAAAGTTACAAATAAATTTCCATGATGAATATCAATGCAAAAATCTCAACAAAATATTATCAAACAGAGTTTAAGACATTTAAACAATCATATGGGGTTTATCCCTGGGATACAAAGATTGTCCAACTTAAACAAATCAATAAATATGATATACAACATTAATACAATGAAAAATAGAAATTATTTGAGTATTTAAATAGATGCAGAAAAAACCTGACAAAATTCAACATCATTTTGTGATAAAAATACTCATCAAATTGGGTATAGAAGATATATACCTCAATGTAATAAAGACCATATATGATCAGCCCATAACTGAAATCGTACTCAATGGTATCATGCTTTTCAAATCTTTCCTTCTAAGATTCAGAACAAGACAATAGTCCAAATATCACCAATTTTATCCAACATAGTGATAGAAATTCTAGCCAGAAAAATCAGCAAGAAAAAGAAATAAAATGCATTCAAATTGGAAAAGAAGTATAATATTCTCCATTTGCAGATGATTTAATACATAAAAAAATTTCAAATTCCACCAGAAAACTGTTAGAACTAATCAATGAATACAGAAAAGTTGTAGGGTAGAAATACCAATATACAGAAATCAGTTGTTATATATACAAACAATGAAAGATCTGAAAAGAAACTTTTAAAAAAATCCCATTCACAGTAAAAAATGAAGTATTTTGAAATAAATCTAACCAAGTAGGTGAGGAATTGTCTACCGAAAACCATAAAACATTGATGAAAGTTACTGAAGAACACACAAACAAATTGATAGATATCCTGTGTTCGTGGATCAGAAGGATTAAAATGTTTTAAATGTCAATTCTACCCATAGTCATCTGTAGATTATTTGTAATCCCTACCAAAATTTCAACGACATTTTTCACAAGTAGAAAAAAAATCCAAAATTCTATGGAACAAATAAAGACTCTGAATAGCCAAAGCAATCCTGAAAAAGGACAAAACTGGTGGTATCACACTTTCTGATTTGAAGCTGCACTACAAAACAATAATAATCAAAAGAGTATGTTACTGGCATAAAAATAAGCACACAGATAAATGTAACAGAATCAAAAAAAACCAAAAAACAAAAACCTGTATAGACAGTCAACTGTCAAGGGATCCAGGAGTCTTTCTCAGTGTAGAAAGGATACTCTTCAATAAATGGGGGGGGGCAATTTGATGGGGACCCATCATGGGCTCAAGTCAGGAATGACAGCTGTTGGGACTGGGCTTGCCTGGACCAGTATCCCTCACAGTTGTGGTGGCATGGGGGTACAGAGATAAGCAGGGCCTCAGGTAACTGAGATGGTGGCTGGGGGTGTGCATTGCATGTGGTATTCAATGGAGTTTGCAGAGGGGGAGTCTGTGTGTTCTGGAGGTTTAAGAGAGGAGCAGACTGTGGATTCTCTCTGAGGCAGAGGTCTGGGTGCAGACAGCTCACTTTGTTCTGACCCTCCAAAGAGGCATGAAGACTGCCAGAGAAAAAAGCCTCCAGAGAACAAAAGCCCAGAAAAACTGGTTTCCATGGAGCCCAGACCCTTGATTGGGGGCAGAGCAACTCCACCCAAGAAGCACTGACTGGAAAATAATGCAGCAGGCCCCTACTCCAGAAGACAAGCTGAAAGAAAAAGAGGACTACAACCACAGAGTCCCCATAAAACTGTAAAACTGCAACCCTAGGTGAAAACAGTATATTAAACTCCTGGTATTGCCTCATAGCCTGTATATTTCTTAGATACAACATTTGTCTCTCTTTTTAAAAAATTCTTACTCATGAGTCTTATTATTTTATTTTATTTTTTTTACCTACTTACCCTTTCAGTTAGATGTTTAATACAATATATTCCACAGTAACTTTTTAACTTGAACTTTTTTCATATGTATACTTTTTTCTTTCTCTTTTTTAAAATATATATAGATATAGATACAGATATAGATATAGATATAGATATAGATACAACCACAGAACTAATGGATATGGACATAAATGAGATGTTGGAGATAGAATTCAGGGTATCAGTTATACAGAAAATAACTAGGTTAGAGAAAAACACTAGTGGCAACATAGATTCTCTAAGGGCAGAAGTGAGAGCTGACCTGGCAGAATTTAAAAATGCTGTCAATGATAGATCCAATCCAATCTAGGTACCCTAACAGGATAAATAAGGCAGAAGATCAAATTAGTGATCTAGGAGACAAACTGATAGGAAAGAAGGAGCAGGAGGAAGTATGAAACAAATAGCTTAGAGTCCCTGAAAACAGAATTAGAGAAATAAATGATGCCATGATACATTCAATGTCAGAATTATTGGGATCCCTGAGAGGGTGGAGAGACAAAGGATTAGAAAATATAGTTGAGCAAATCCAAGCTGAAAATTTCCTTAATCTGGGGAATGAAACAAGTCTTCATATCCTAGAGGCAGAGAGGTCACTTCCCAAGATCAATGAGGATAGTGCAACCTACTGGCATGTGATAGTGAAACTTGCAAATCATAAAACCAGAGAAAATATCTTAAGGGTAGCTAGGGGGAAGAGATTCCTTATGTGCAGAGGAAGGAATATCAGAATGCTGTGAGACCTGTCCACAGAAACCTGGCAAGCCAGAAATGGCTGGCAAGACATATTCAGGGCAGTAAATGAGGAGAACATGCAGCCACGAATACTGTATTCTGCAAGTTTGACAGCATGGATGGAGAGATAAGGAGCTTCCAAGACCAGCAAAGACTGAAAGAATATGTGACCATCAAGCGGACCCTGCAAGAAATATTAAGGGGTGTTCTGTTAAAGAAGAAAGACCCCAAGAATGATAGAGAACAGAAATTTACAGAGACAATCTGTAGAAATGAAGATCTCACAGGTAACATGATAACAATAAAAACATATCTTTCAACAATTACTCTTAATGTGAATGGCCTAAATGCTCCCATAAAATGGAACAGGGTTGCAGATTGGCTAAAAATACAGACTCATCCATATGTTGTCTAAGAGAGACTCATTTTGAAACTAAAGATACATCCAGACTGAAAGACTGAAAGATAGAAAACCATTTTTCATGCCAACAGACCTCAAAAGAAAGCTGAGGTAGCCATTCTCATATCAGATAAGTTAGATTTAAAACTAAAGCCCATAGTCAGAGATACAGGACATTACATCCTTCTTAAAGGTCTATCCAACAAGAAGATCTAACAATTATAAATATCTATGCCCCCAACATGGGAGTAGCCAAGTACATAAGTCAACTGTTAATAAAAATAAAGAGACATATAGGTAAAAATATGTTAATTTTAGGGGATCTTAATATGCCACTCTCAGCAATAGACAGGTCATTTAAGCAGAAAATTAATTAAAAAAAAGCCAGGAGTTTTGAATGACACATTGGACCAGATGGAACTCATAGTTATATACAGAACATTCTACTCTAAAACAACAGAATACTCATTCTTCTCAAGCCCACATGGAACTTAATAGACCACATACAAATCAGGTCTGACCTGACCAAAAGACAGAGATTATTCCCTACATATTCTCAGACCACAGAGCTTTGAACCGGGAATGAATCATAAGAAAAAGTTTGGAAGAAATATAATCACTTGGAAGTTAAAGTCCATCCTGCTCAAGAATGTTTAGATCAACCAGGAAATCAAGGAGGAACTTAAACAACTCATGGAAACCAATGAGAACAAAGACACATTGATACAAAACCTATGGGATATAGCAAAAGGAGGTTCTAGGGGGGGAAATACATAGCCATCCAAGCCTCACTCAAAAAAATAGAAAAATCCTGAATACACAAACTCTTTTTACACCTTAAAGAACTAGAGGATCAACAACAAAATAAGCCTACCCCACACGAGAAGGGAGATAATTAAGATTAGAGAAGACATCAATTAATTAGAAACCAGATATATATTATAAAACATTGATGAAACTAGAAGCTGGTTCTTTGAAAGAATTAATAAGATAGATAAACCACTGGCCAGACTAATCCAAAAGAAAGAGGAAAGACCCAAATTAATAAAATTATGAATGAAAGGGGAGAGATCACAACTAACACCAAGGAAATAAAATCATCAGAAATTACTACCAACAGCTCTATTGAATAAGTTAAGTAACCTAGAAGAAATGGATGCATTCCTGGAAACCTATAAACTTCCAAGACTGAAACAGAAAGAAATTGACAATCTGAATAGACCAATATCTAGTAATGAGATTGAAGCAGTGATCAAAAGCCTTTTTGGAGTCCAGTACCTGGTAGATTCCCCAGGGAATTCTACCAATATTCAAAAAAGAAATAATGCCTATTCTCCTAAAGGTGTTTCAAAAAATAGAAACAGAAGGAAAATGTTCAGACTCTTTCTATGAAGCCAATATCACCTTGATCCCCAAACCAGGCAAAGACCCCATCAAAAAAGGAAAATTTCAGATCAATATCCCTGACAAATATGGATGTCAAAATTCTCAACAAATTCGTAGTTAGTAGGATCCAACAGTACATTAAAAAGGTTATCCACCATGACCAGGTGGGATTTATCCCTGGTATGCAAGGGTGTTTCCACATTTGCAAATCAATCAATGTGAGAGAATAAATCAATAAGAGAAGAGAGAAGAACCACATGGTCCTCTTAACTAATGCAGAAAAAGCATTTGACAAAATACAGAATCCGTATTAAAACTCTTCAGAGTATAGGGATAGAGAAAACTTTTCTCAACTTTATAAAATTCATCTGTGAAAAACCCATGGCAAATATCATTCCCAATGGGGAAAACTTGAAGAGACTTGTCATTGAGGTCAGGAACACGACAAGAATCCCCACTCTCACCACTGTGGTTCAACATAGTTCCAGAAGTCCTAGCAAAAGCAATCAGACAACAAAAAGAAATAAAATGTATTCAAATTGGCAAAAAAGAAGTCAAATTCTCTCTCTTCGCAGATGACATGATATTTTATGTGGAAAACCCAAAAGACTCCACCCCCAAACTACTAAAACTAATACAGCAATTTGGTAATCTGACAGGATATAAAATCAATGCACAACATGGAACATTCTCCAGAATAGATCACATCCTCGGTCCTAAATCAGGACTCAACCGGTATCAAAAGATTGGGATCATTCCCTGCATATTTTCAGACCACAATGCTCTAAAGCTAGAACTCAACCACAAAAGGAAGTTTGAAAAGAACCAAAATTCATGGAGACTAAACAGTATCCTTTTAAAGAATGAATGGGTCAACCGGGAAATTAAAGAAGAATGGAAAAAAATCATGGAAACAAATGATAATGAAAATACAACGGTTCAAAATCTGTGGGACACAACAAAGGCAGTCCTGAGAGGAAAATATATAGCGGTACAAGCCTTTCTCAAGAAACAAGAAAGGTCTCAGGTACACAACCTAACCCTACACCTAAGGAGCTGAAAAAAGAACAAGAAAGAAACCCTAAGCCTAGCAGGAGAAGAGAAATCAAAAAGATCAGAGCAGAAATCAATGAAATAGAAACCAAAAAAACAATAGAACAAATCAACGAAAGTAGGAGCTGGTTCTTTGAAAGAATTCATAAAATTGATAAACCCCTGGCCCGACTTATCAAAAAGAAAAGAGAAAGGACCCAAATAAATAAAATCATGAATGAAAGAGGAGAGATCACAACTAACACCAAAGAAATACAAACTATTAAAGAACATACTATGAGCAACTCTACGGCAATAAATTTGACAATCTGGAAGAAATGGATGCATTCCTAGAAACATATAAACTACCACAACTAAACCAGGAAGAAATAGAAAGCCTGAACAGACCCATAACCAGTAAGGAGATTGAAACAGTCATTAAAAATCTCCAAACAAACAAAAGCCCAGGGCCAGACGGCTTCCCGGGGGAATTCTACCAAACATTTAAAGAAGAACTAATTCCTATTCTCCTAAAACTGTTCCAAAAAATAGAAATGGAAGGAAAACTTCCAAACTCATTTTATGAGGCCAGCATCACCTTGATCCCAAAACCAGGCAAGGATCCCACCAAAAAAGAGAGCTATAGACCGATATCCTTGATGAACACAGATGCAAAAATACTCAACAAAATACTAGCCAATAGGATTCAACAGTACATTAAAAAGATTATTCACCACGACCAAGTGGGATTTATTCCAGGGCTGCAAGGTTGGTTCAACATCTGCAAATCAGTCAATGTGATAAAACACATCAATAAAAGTAAGAACAGGAACCATATGATACTCTCAATAGATGCTGAAAAAGCATTTGACAAAGTACAGCATCCCTTCCTGATCAAAACTCTTCAAAGTGTAGGGATAGAGGGCACATACCTCAATATCATCAAAGCCATCTATGAAAAACCCACCGCAAATATCATTCTCAATGGAGAAAAACTGAAAGCTTTTCCGCTAAGGTCAGGAACACGGCAGGGATGTCCATTATCACCACCGCTATTCAACATAGTACTAGAGGTCCTCGCCTCAGCAATCAGACAACAAAAGGAAATTAAAGGCATCCAAATCGGCAAAGAAGAAGTCAAATTATCACTCTTCGCAGATGATATGATACTATATGTGGAAAACCCAAAAGACTCCACTCCAAAACTGCTAGAACTTGTACAGGATTTCAGGAAAGTGTCAGGATATGAAATCAATGCACAGAAATCAGTTGCATTTCTCTACACCAACAGCAAGACAGAAGAAAAAGAAATTAAGGAGTCAATCCCATTTACAATTGCACCCAAAATCATAAGATACATAGGAATAAACCTAACCAAAGAGACACAGAATCTATACTCAGAAAACTATAAAGTACTCATGAAAGAAATTGAGGAAGACACAAAGAAATGGAAAAATGTTCCATGCTCCTGGATTGGAAGAATAAATATTGTGAAAATGTCTATGTTACCTAAAGCAATCTACACATTTAATGCAATTCCTATCAAAGTACCATCCATCTTTTTCAAAGAAATGGAACAAATAATTCTAAAATTTATATGGAACCAGAAAAGACCTCGAATAGCTAAAGGGATATTGAAAAAGAAAGCCAACGTTGGTGGCATCACAATCCCGGACTTCAAGCTCTATTACAAAGGTGTCATCATCAAGACAGCATGGTACTGGCACAAAAACAGACCCATAGATCAATGGAACAGAATAGAGAGCCCAGAAATAGACCCTCAACTCTATGGTCAACTAATCTTCGACAAAGCAGGAAAGAATGTCCAATGGAAAAAGACAGCCTCTTCAATAAATGGTGCTGGGAAAATTGGACAGCCACATGCAGAAAAATGAAATTGGACCATTTCCTTACACCACACACAAAAATAGACTCAAAATGGATGAAGGACCTCAATGTGCAAAAGGGATCCATCAAAATCCTTGAGGAGAACACAGGCAGCAACCTCTTCGACCTCAGCCGCAGCAACATCTTCCTAGGAACAACGCAAAAGGCAAGGGAAGCAAGGGCAAAAATGAACTATTGGGATGTCATCAAGATCAAAAGCTTTTGCACAGCAAAGGAAACAGTTAACAAAATCAGAAGACAACTGACAGAATGGGAGAAGATATTTGCAAACGACATATCGGATAAAGGACTAGTGTCCAGAATCTATAAAGAACTTAGCAAACTCAACACCCAAAGAACAAATAATCCAATCAAGAAATGGGCAGAGGACATGAACAGACATTTCTGCCACGAAGACATCCAGATGGCCAACAGACACATGAAAAAGTGCTCCATATCACTCGGCATCAGGGAAATACAAATCAAAACCACAATGAGATATCACCTCACACCAGTCAGAATGGCTAAAATCAAGAAGTCAGGAAATGACAGATGCTGGCGAGGATGCGGAGAAAGGGGAACCCTCCTCCACTGTTGGTGGGAATGCAAGCTGGTGCAGCCACTCTGGAAAACAGCATGGAGGTTCCTCAAAATGTTGAAAATAGAACTGCCCTATGACCCAGCAATTGGACTATTGGGTATTTACCCTAAAGATACAAACGTAGTGATCCAAAGGGGCACGTGTACTCGAATGTTTATAGCAGCAATGTCCACAATAGCCAAACTATGGAAAGAACCTAGATGTCCATCAACAGATGAATGGATCAAGAAGAGGTGGTATATATACACAATGGAATACTATGCAGCCATCAAAAGAAATGAAATCTTGCCATTTGCGACAACATGGATGGAACTAGAGCGTATCATGCTTAGCGAAATAAGTCAAGCAGAGAAAGACAACTATCATATGATCTCCCTGATATGAGGAAGTAGTGATGCAACATGGGGGCTTAAGTGGGTACGAGAAGAATAAATGAAAGAAGATGGGATTGGGAGGGAGACAAACCATAAGTGACTCTTAATCTCACAAAACAAACTGTGGGTTGCTGGGGGGAGGGGGTTTGGGCGAAGGGGTGGTATTATGGACATTGGGGAGGGTATGTGCTTTGGTGAGTGCTGTGAAGTGTGTAAACCTGGTGATTCACAGACCTGTACCCCTGGGGATAAAAATATATGTTTATAAAAAATAAAAATTTAAAAAAAAATAAAATAAAATATAATAAAATTTTAAATTTTTTTTATGGGCTTGGAGATGATTTTTAATTTCTCTTTCTGATTTAATGTTTGTCTTCCCTCAGTAGTATATAGTGTGTGTGTGTTCTTTTAAATAGGGAAAGAACTTCTTTCTTTCTTTTACTATTTTAATGGTTACTTTATTTGCAACTCTTTTTTTTTATGTTCAATATACACTTTTTAAAAATTTATTTTCAGGGACGCCTGGGTGGCTCAGTTGGTTAAGCAGCTGCCTTCAGCTCAGGTCATGATCCCAGCATCCTGGGATCGAGTCCCACATCGGGCTCCTTGCTCAGCAGGGAGCCTGCTTCTCCCTCTGCCTCTGCCTGCCATTCTGTCTGCCTGTGCTCGCTCTCTCCCCCTCTTTCTCTGATAAATAAATAAAATGCTTTTAAAAAAATAAAATAAAAATTTATTTTCAGCATAACGGTATTCATTATTTTTTCACCACACCCAGTACTCCATGCAATCCGTGCCCTCTACAATACCCACCACCTGGTACCCCAACCTCCCACCCCCCTCCCCGCCACCTCACACCCCTCAGATTGTTTTTCAGAGTCCACAGTCTCTCATGGTTCACCTCCCCTTCCAACTTCCCCCAACTCCCTTCTCTCTAACTGCCCATGTCCTCCATGTTATTTGTTATGCTCCACAAACAAGTGAAACCATATGATAATTGACTCTCTAAGCTTGACTAATTTCACTCAGAAAAATCTCTTCCAGTCCTGTCCATGTTGTTACAAAAGTTGGGTATTCTTCCTTTCTGATGGAGGCATAACACTCCATAGTGTATATGGACCACATCTTCCTTATCCATTCGTCCATTGAAGGGCATCTTTGTTCTTTCCACAGTTTGGCAACCGTGGCCATTGCTGCTATAAACATTGGGGTACTGATGGCTCTTCTTTTCATGACATCTGTATCTTTGGGGTAAATACCCAGTAGTGTAATTGCAGGGTCATAGGGAAGTTCTATTTTTAATTTCTTGAGGAATCTCCATACTGTTCTCCAAAAAAGCTGCACCAACTTGTTTTCCCAGCAACAGTGTAAGAGGATTCCCCTTTCTCCACATCCCCTCCAACACATGTTGTTTCCTGTCTTCTTAATTTTGGCCATTCTAACTGGTGTAAGGTGATATCTCAATGTGGTTTTAATTTGAATCTCCCTGAGGGCTAGTGATGATGAACACTTTGTCAGGTATCTGTTAGCCATTTTTATATCTTCATTGGAGAAATGTCTGTCCATACCTTCTGCCCATTTTTTGATAGGATTGTCTTTTTTGTGTGTGTTGAGTTTGAGGAGTTCATTATAGATCCTGGATATCAACCTTTTGTCTGTACTGTCATTTGCAAATATCTTCTCACATTCCATGGGTTGCCTCTTTGTTTTCTTGACTGTTTCCTTTGCTGTGCAGAAGCTTTTGATTTTGATGAAGTCCCAAAAGTTTATTTTCGCTTTTGCTTCCTTTACTTTTGGAGACATATCTTGAAAGAAGTTGCTGTGGCTGATTTTGAAGAGATTTCTGCCTATGTTCCCCTCTAGGATTCTGATGGATTCTTGTCTCACCTTGAGATCTTTTATCCATTTTGAGTTTATCTTTGTGTACAGTGTAAGAGAATGGTCGAGTTTCATTCTTCTACATATAGCTGTCCAGTTTTCCCAGCACCATTTATTGAAGAGACTGTCTTTTCTCCACTGTATGTTTTTTCCTGTTTTGTCAAAGATTAATTGACCATAGAGTTGAGGGTCCATATCTGGACTCTCTACTCTGTTCCACTGGTCTATGTGTTTATTTTTATGTCAATACCATGCTGTCTTGGTGATCGCTTGTAATAAAGCTTGAAATCAGGTAACATGATGCCCCCAGTTTTATTTTTGTTTTTCAAGATTTCCTTAGCGATTCGGGGTCTCTTCTGATTCCATACAAATTTTTGGATTATTTACTCCAGAAGAGCTTATTTCTATATGAGGTGTCCATGTCTGGGTTTATGGCTTGCTTTCTTCCCTCAGGCCTAATGCTACCTCCAGTGGAGCTTCCCACTCAAAGTCTATTCTCTTTTTATTCTTGTAGAAATTGGTGTATAATAAAATCCTGTGGGGTGTTTTTTCTGGGTAGAGAGAAAAGAAAATATTAGCAGTCAATTGTGGAAAACATTGCACCAGCTGACTTTAAAAATTCTAAGTTGTATGCAAGAAACCCCAGATTAACAAGGACAGGTTTTGTAAGGTTTAAACACCTCATTTGAAGTGTCATGAGTATGGTGGAAACATACGTGACTAACTTTTCCCCAATTATCTCATCAGATTCTTATTTTACTATTATTAATTAATACCTCCCAAATGTCCATAATTTATTATTATTATTATTATTTAGCTTAGAAGTAGACTGCGTGACCAAACACTTATAGGAAAGCTTATAGGAAGTTTTCAGTCTGAAGGTTCTTGCTAATGTTACATGCAGAACTAGTCTAGCACTTTATGTCTAAGGTGATTATTGTTTCTATGTAAATTGTTGGTGGACATATTGAACTAATATCTCCATAATATAAATTTGCAAATGAATTCTTGGAGAAAAGAATGAATTCAGTTCAACATGGTTCATTTTCTTCTCTGTCATTCCTCATTTTTGCTCAGACCAAGAAACCTGGCAAATGAATAATACATTTTTTTTTCTGAACCATTTCCACAATTCATTTGGCTCACCCAATAACCATATAAAAAAAACATTGGGAAAGTATTGATTTCTTTATTCCCAGGTGCTTAAATGAGACCCCAAAATGCTAAATTACTTTCCTAAAGTCTCAAATTAAACTAGAGAAGAGCCAAGTTTTTCCAAAATTTAGTTCTTTTTCTACTTTTTTCAACTCTAAGATATTGGACTGGAATCTAGGTTGGCCAAAAAATGTAATTTCCATGTAAATGAATTATTTGCAGCAGCTGAATCTTGAAGAGTTTTTGGTCAGAGAAAGGTACAAAGGAGCTAATATATATTGAATCCTCTAGATGCCAGTGGTTATTTTATGCAATTTTTACCATAGCATGTGAGATAATTATTATTATGTTCATTTTACACATGAAAAATCACGAGACGGATTGACTTATCTGAGATGATGCAGTGTTTGAATGCAGTTAGGATGAGATCAGATCCATACCATGCCCTGTGTCCCATGTCCTATAATACTTGGGAAGCAACACTAACAATTTTACTGAGCATGTCAGCATTATCAGTTAAGAAACGTTTGATCAGTCATTTGCCACACCCTGTTATACCTCTTTAACTCTTAAGTGCTACAAGCTTAACTTTGGAATATATAATATAAAATCTAATACAAGCATTAATGAAATTAAAGAACCTCACAGAAATTGCTAGGAAAATGCTCTTACCAAACCATTACCCCATTCATAAGCATTTCCAAATAGGAATTATTAAGATTCCAAAGGGATTATATTATTGGATTTTTTTCCATCAAATTGTCTATATACCAATGTTTTAAAATAGACTTTCTTTCTAGAATGTATGTTTGCCCCAGACTGGTGGGTTTGTGTTTTCTACATAGTAAGTGCTCAGTAAATGTTGATTGCTTAAATGAGTGTACTTTATTTTTCTGAAATTAGAAAACATAAAAGTTAATATAGTATATAGTCCATTTATGCTTAACCTAATTACTAAAGTCATGAATCTTGCCTATTAAACAAAAAGTCATTGTCAGGGGAGACAAGATGACAGGAAGTAGGAGGAGGCGCCGTTTCAACCTGTACCCTAAAGTTAGCTGATTACCTACCAAAGAACTCTGATCACCCATGATATCAGCCTGAGATTAGAATTATACACTTCTGGTTCTCCTTGGGGGCAGAAGACACCCATGGGCAGGTAAAGTGGAGTAGGAACTTCAGACTGATATCACAAGATAAACAAAAGGGGGAGGGAGTCACCAGAAGCTACCCATTCAAAAGTAATACCCCAATACGAGAGTGCCCTGCAATTGGGGACCAGCATTAACTTAGAGTCTGGTTGAAAGCACTCAAAAACAGCAAAGGATCTTGGGTATGGGGGAATTGTGGGAATCGGGTGATTAAGGACAGAGGCTTAAGTGCCCCAACCCAGGACAACCATCACTGGCACTGAGCCAGAAAGAGTTCATTGAAGAAGCCAGCTCTTGGTCCCTGAGCCACCAGATTGCCTGAGAGCCTCTAGGTGGCAGCTCCCATGAGGGTGAGGGAGACTCACGAGCAGGCAGAACCACAACCTTTTGCACTCTCCAGGAGCGCGCTCTGCGTGCTACCAGTGTGAGTCGTGCCCCACACCCTTCCCTGAGAGAGGTGCATGCAGGCATCAGCCAGCTCTCTCAGCCCCCAGAGAGACTGAGCACTCCCAGCTCGGGCCAGTGGGAAAATCTCAGTGTGCTCTCACTGCTTGGGACCTCTCTGGTGTTCTGGAGCTGCCCAGACAGCCACACCTATTGTGGTTTTGGGTACCTATTGTGGTTTTGGGTTCCTGTGACCCCAGAGACCGTGACTGGGAACGTGCTCTGCCAGTGGCAGAGGGGGAATTTATGTGCTCTGGAGCACCCAGAGGGGAACAGACTGAGGCTTCTCTCTGAGAGGGAAGTCTGGGTGCAGTTTGCTTTCCTCTATATGGCCAAAAAACATCAAAAGCTGCCAAAGGGAGAAAAAACAAATGAACAAAAACCAAAAAAACCTCTAGAGAACAAAAGCCTGAAAAACCGGTTTCCTCAGAGCCAATCCCCTTGATGGGGGCAGGAGGACTTAACTCTAGTAACAGTCCCTGAAAACCATGTGGCAGGCCCCTCCCCCAGAAAGCCAGCCAAAAAAACCACAAACAAACAAACAAAAAGACTAGCGGAAAACCACCACTACTTCATAGAAACAATTTTTATTTTTAATTCGTTCCCACTATTCTAGGCTTTTATATATATATAACTTTTTAACCTATTTACTATCACAGTGAGATGTCCAGTACATCAAATTCCATAATAATATTTTAAGCTGAACATTTTGATACATATACCTGTGTTTTTCTTTTGCTTTTCTATTTTTTAACTTTTAAAATTTTATTTTAGTTTATTCTTTTTTTTAAAATATTCATATAGAGTTAAGCTTCAAGGTAATCCCCTTTCCCCAGTCAATGCTATCACTATAGGTAAACCAGTTTTTAATCCTCCTTTATCTTAGGAAAGTTGAGTCCTTTATGAAGATATCAAGATACATCCAGGAAGAATCAAAATAATCTTCCTCACCCACACTGAGAATTTATAACCACTCTCTCATCTTTTTCTACTGCCAGCATTTCTGTGTTTTGTTTTTGTCCTGGTAGTATATAAATCTTATACTTGGGGTTCTTTTTAATGAGGTTTTTTGTTTGTTTGTTTGTTTGTTTTTATTTATTTTTCTCTTGTCATCTACTCTTGTCAATCTTTTTGCTTGTTTTTGTTTGTATACTTCATAAATCTTACCTTGGAGCCTATTTGGGCTAGGCCTTCTCTTTTATTTAATCTTCCTTCCTTTCTTTTTTTTTTTTTTCTGTCTGTCTCTCTCTCTCTCTCTTTTTTTTCCCTTTCTTTTGGCTGGGGATTCTTGATTGCTCAGAAGCTTCCCAGGGTGCACATTGCCTACACCATGGTTGTTACATTCAGCTACACATTCGTTCAGCCATCTCTCACCAAAATGACTATAAGGAGGAATACCCAAGAGAAGAAAAATTCAGAGCTTTCTCTATCAGAGCTATTGGATATGGACATAGACAATATGTTTTAAAGGGAATTCAGGCTAACAATTATCCAGGCAATAGCTGGGTTGGAAAAAGCCATGGATGACAAAATGGAATTGATTGGGGTAGAGCTACCAGGGATGATGAAAAGGATGAAAGCTACCAGGGATGATGTTCACAATGAGTTCCAATCTAATTTAAATTCTCTAAAAGCTAGGGTAACTGAGGCAGAAGATAGAATTAGTGATCTGGAGGACAAACAGGTAGAGAAAAAGGATCAGGAGAAAGCCTGGAACAAACAGCTTAGAAGACATGAAAACAGAATTAGGGAAATAAATGATGCCATGAAATGTTCAAATGTCAGAATTATTGGATCATTGAGGGGAAGGAGAAAGAAAGAAGACTGGAAGATATAGTTGAACAAATTCTCCATAAAAATTTTCTCAATCTCGTGAATGGAACCAGTGTTCATGTACTAGAGGCAGAGAGGCCTACCCCAAGATCATAGAATCTAAACAACCTCAAGACACATGATAGTGAAAATGATGAAACATAGTTGTAGACAGGAACTCTTGAAAGCAGCTAGAGCAAAGACATTCCTTACATACAGAGGAAAGTCCATCAGAATAACATCAAACCTGTCCACAGAAACCTGGCAACCCAGAAATGGTTGGCAAGATGTAGTCAGGGCACTAAATGAGAAGAATATGCAGCCAAGAATAAAGCCAAGAACTTTATCCAGCCATACTGACATTAAAAATGGATGGAGAGATAAAGAGCTTCCAAGACTTGCAGGGTTTAAAAGATTAGGTGACCACCAAGCTGACGCTGCAGGAAATATTAAGGGGGGTTCTATGAAACATGAAAAATCCTAAGAATAGTATTGAACAGAAATATATGGAGACAATCTATAGAAAAAAAGACTTCACAGGTAACACGATGTCAATAAAAATGTATCTCTCAATAATCACTCTCAATGTGAATGGCCTAAATACACCCAAAAAACAACACAGGTTGCAGATTGGATAAAATGACAGGACCCATCCATATGTTGTCTACAAGAGACCCATTTTAAACCTAAGAATACATCCAGACTGAAAGTGAAGGGATGGAGAAGCATCTTTTATACCAATGGGCCTCAAAAGAAGGCCAGGGTAGCAATTGTTATATCAGATAAATTAGATTTTAAAATAAAGACTGTAGTCAGAGATACAGAAGGACAATACATCATTCTTAAATGGACTATCCACCAAGAAGCTCTAACAATTGTAAATATTTATGCCCCTAATATGGGAGCAGCCATAATTAACATATGAAACATAACATAAGAAAACTGTTAATCAAGATAGTCATATTGATATGAATACATTAATAGTAGGAGATCTTAAAACACCACTCTCAGTAAAAGACAGATCATCCAAGCAGAAAATCAATAAAGAAAAAAGCACATTTGACCAGATGGACCTCATAGATATATATAGAACATTCTACCCTAAAACAACAGAATACTCATTCTTTTCGAGTGCAAATGGAACATTCTCCAGAATAAACCACATACTATGTGAAAAATAAGGCCTCAACCAACACCAAATGTTTGAGATTATTCCCTGCATATTCTCAGATCACAATGCTTTGAAACTGGAGCTCAACCACAAGGAAAAGTTTGGAAGGAACTCAAACACCTGGAAGCTAAAAAACCGCCTTGCATAAGAATGCTTGGATCAACCAGGAGATCAAAGAAGAACTGAAACAATTCATGGAAACCAATAAGAATGAAGACACTTCAGTCCAAAACCTATGGGATGCACCAATAGCAGTCCTAAGGGGGAAATACATAGCCATCCAAGTCTCCTTCAAAAAATTTGAAAAATCCAGAACACACCAGCTCTCTTTACACCTTAAAGAATTGAAGAATCAACAACAAATTAAGCCAACTCCATACACAAGAAGGGAAATAATCAAGATTGAGCAGAGATCAATGAGGTAGAAACTAGAGATACAGTAGAACACATCAATGAGACTAAAAGCTGTTTTTTTTTAAAGAATCAATAAAATCAATAAACCATTGGCCACACTAATCTAAAAGAAAAGAGAGAAGGCCCAAATTAATAAAATTATGAATGAAAAGGGAGAGGTCACAACTAACACTAAGGAAATAGAAACAATCATCAGAAATTATTATCAACAGTTGTATGCCAATAGATGAAATGGGTGCCTTCTTGGAAAACTATAAACTTCCAAAATTGAACCAGGAAGAAATTGACAACCTGAGTAGATCAATATTAGTAATGAGATTGAAGCAGTGATCAAAAGCCTCCCAAAAAACAAGAGCCCAGTACTTGATGGATTCCCTGGGGAATTCTACCAAACATTCAAAGAAGAAATAACACCTATTCTCCTTAAGTTGTTTCAAAAAATTGAAGCAGAAGGAAAACTTCCAGACTCTTTCTATAAAGTCAGCTTTACCTGGATCCCCAAACTAGGCAAAGACCCTACCAAAAAGGAGAATTTCAGACCAATATCCCTGATGAATATGGATGCTAAGATTCTCAACAAGAGACTAGCAAATAAGATTAAGAAGCACATTAAGAAGATTATCCACCATGACCAGGTTGGATTCATCCATGGGATTTAAGCATGGTTCAACATTTGTAAATCAATCAATGTCATAGAACCAATCAATAAGAGAAGAGAGAAGAACCACATGGTCCTCTCAATTGATGCAAAAAAAAGCACTTGACAAAATACAGCATCCATTCCTGATTAAAACATTTAAAAATACAGGGATAGAGGGAACATCCCTGAACTTCATCAAATCTATCTATGAAGAACCCACAGCAAGTATCACCCTCAATTGGAAAAAGCTCACAGTCTTCCCATTGAGATCAGGAACACAAGGTTGCCCACTCTCACCACTCTTGTTCTACATAGTATTAGAATTCCTAGCAACAGCAATCAGACAACAAAGAGAAATAAAAGGTATCCAAATTGGCAATGAAGAAGTCAAACTCTCTCTCTTTGCAGATGACATGATAATTTATATGGAAAATCCAAAGACTCCACCCCCAAACTACTAGAATTCATACAGCAATTCAGTAACATGGCAGGATACAAAGTCAATGTACAGAAATCAGTGGCTTTCTTATGCACTAACAATGAAAATACAGAAAGGGGAATTAGAGAATCGATTCCATTTACTGTAGCACCAAGAACCATTGGATACCTGGGAATAAACCTAACCAAAGAGATAAAGGATCTGTACTTGAGAAACTACAGAACACTAATGAAAGAAATTGAAGACACAAAAAGATGGAAGACCATTCCATGCTCTTGGATTGGAAGAATAAACATTGTTAAAATGTTTATATTGCCTAGATCAATCTATACTTTTAGTTCCATTCTGATCAAAATTCCACCACTATTTTTCAAAGAGCTGGAGCAAATAATCCTAAAATTTGTATGGAATGAGAAGAGACCCTGAATTAGCTAAGGAAATGTTGAAAAAGTAAAACAAAAGTGGGGGCATCATGTTACCTGATTTCAAGCTTTACTACAAAGCTGTGATCACCAAGAGAGCATGGTACTGGTACAACAACAGACACATAGACCAGTGGAACAGAGTAGAGAGCCCAAATATGGACCCTCAACTATATGGTCAAATAATCTTGAACCAGGCAGGAAAAAATACACAGTGGAAAAAAGACAGTCTCTTCAATAATTGGTGCTGGGAAATTTGGACAGCTATGTTAGAAGAATGAAACTCAACTATTCTCTTACACTATTACACAAAGATAAACTCAAAGTGGATAAAAGACCTCAGCGTGAGGCAGGAATCCATCAGAATCCTAGAGGGGAACATAGGCAGTAATCTCTTTGATATCAGCCACAGCAACTTCTTTCAAAATACATCTCCAAAGGCAAAGGAAACAAAAGCAAAAATGAACTTTTGGGACTTCATCAAGATCCCAAGCTTCAACTATCATATGGTTTCACTTATTTGTGGAGCATAACAAATATCATGGAGGACAAGAGGTGTTAGAGAGGAGAAGGGAGTTGGGGTAAATTGGAAGGGGAGGTGAATCACAAGAGACTATGGACTCTGAAAAACAATCTGAGGGGTTTGAAGTGGCGGGGGTTTGGGAGGTTGGGGTACCAGATGGTGGGTATTATAGAGGGCATGGATTGCATGGAGCACTGGGTGTGGTGAAAAAATAATGATTCTGTTATGCTGAAAATAAATAAATGAAAAAAAAAATCCCAAGCTTCTGCACAGCAAAGGAAACAGTCAACAAAACAGAGGCACCTCACAGAATGGGAGAAGATATTTGCTAATGACACTACAGACAAAGGGCTGATATCCAAGATCTATAAAGAATTGCTCAAACTCAACACACAGAAAACAGATAATCATGTCAAAAAATGGCAGAATACATGAACTGACACTTTTCCAATGAAGACATACAAATGGCTAGCAAACATAAAAAAATGTTCATCACTAGCCATCAGGGGGATACAAGTTAAAACCACATTGGTATACCACCTTTCACCTGTTGGAATGGCCAAAATTAGCAAGACAAAAAACAACATGTGTTGGAGAGGATGTGGAGAAAGGAAAATCCTCTTACACTGTTGTTGGGAATGCAAGTTGGTGCAGCCAATTTGAACAGGGTGGAGATTCCTTAAGAAATTAAAAATAGAGCTTCCCTATGACCCTGCAATTGCACTAATTGGTATTTTTTCCAAAGATACAGTTGTAGTGAAAAGAAGGGTCACCTGTACCCCAATGTTTATAGCAGCAATGGCCACGGTCGCCAAACTGTGGAAAGAACCAAGATGCTCTTCAATGGACAAATGGATAAGGAAGATGTGGTCCATATACACTATGAAGTATTATGCCTCCATCAGAAAGGATGAATGCCCAACTTTTGTATCAACATGGATGGTACTGGAAGAGATTATGCTGAGTGAAATAAGTCAAGCAGAGATAGTCAATTATCATATGGTTTTACTTACTTGTGGAGCATAAGGAATAAGAAGAAGGACATGGGGAGATGGAGAGGGGATGGGAATTGGGAAAAATTGGAGGGGGAGACGAACCATGAGAGACTGTGGACTCTGAAAAACAATCTGAGGGTTTTGAAGGGGAGGTGGGTAGGGTGAGAGGTTGGGTGACCCTGGTGGTGGGTATTATGGAGGGCACATATTGCATGGAGCATCGGGTGTGATTCATAAACAATGAATTCTTTTACACTGAAAAGAAATTAGAAAAAAAAAAAAAAAGCCATTGTTAGACCTAAGCATCAACTTCTGACTTTTAACTCCCTGGTTAAAACCACTAATCTAGATAGTTCTTTGATTTCTATTATTTCATAAAATAACTCATATGTAATAAATGGTCAATATGTGCATAAACATGTATTAAGAAAAATGTCAGCTGTAACCCTCACATAGTTTTCTTTGGAAAAAGGCAGATTCATATACGAAATCTTTCTGGGTCAGTTCTCACTAACGCTCTGAATGTTCATGCATGTGTCATTTGCCCCACAAACTCTACATTTTCATTGTTGCATTCAGAGCATAATAAACAGACCTCTGTTTCACAGATTAGTTCTCAAGAGAAAATTGCATATTGTTCATAATGCAATATTTGTTCCAGTAAATTTTAAAAATCTTTTTTTTCTTGCCTTTGATAACTTTTTTACATCTCTGTGAATATAGTAAGAATGTTTTATAAATCAAGTCATCATGTAAATCCTGCAGGCATTTCTTGGATGAGGACCAAGGTTTAAGTTCTATTAAATTGAATATTTCAGTTTATTCATGGATTATGTAGCATAATCTCCAATAGGATACAACAAAAGGCTAAAATTTTATTTTCATCCATGGCTAAAGACACATGAGACAAATTTTAACAAATATAGATCAGTAAGTTTCTGATTTTTCAAAATTATCTTTCAGACATTTATAGGTTAATATTGAATTGGCTCCATTTATACTAAATCTTTAATTGAGAAATTCAACCATTCCATAATATTTAGTAATTTCAATAATTACATTTTGTTCTAATTTTTAATATTTTTATCAGACTCACATTTTATTAATTCACTTAGAAATCAATTTATTTACAGTTCATTGTGTGTAAAACCAAATACTAGACACTGGACACAAAGTTGACGTTGTTTGACTTCAAAGGTTAAAAAAAAAAAAAAAGAAAAAAAGAAAGAAAGACAAAACAAAACCAAAAAATCCTCACATTATTCACTTACTACATTTATGTTCTAATTTGAGATCTATGAATATAAAGAAAAAATTCTTAAGTTTGTTATGTTATTTAATCATATGAATTTCTATGTATTACATGGTATGTGTAATTATGGATGTCATTTTTTGGAAAAAATTCCTTTATAAAATGTATTGCTATATACATTGGTCAGAAACAATAATTACAAAACCCAACAGAAAAAAATAAATTTATTTTTACCTTTCTTGTAGTTTGGAATAGGAATTTTACTTTGTTACTCTAAATCTTGGAGAATAAATACACATCCTAATTTAAAATTAATTAGGCAAATACACAATGAATTGTCAGACATATGAAACTATTTTATTAGACAGTTTTCTATTTAACTTTGTGTTCCGAAGTCTGAAGTCTGAGATATACTCTGCATCATTAAAAATATATTTCTCCAAGGAGAGTGGCATGACTAAGTGTGAATTTTAGGAAGATTGCTTATTTATTTCAGAATACAGAGTGGAGGTGAAAGCAAAGGGAACCATTAAAAGATTCATGTGATAATTTTTGCAAAATATGTCAATGATTTAGAGAAGAGCCATTTTGTTGGAGATGAGGAGGCAAGTTTAAAAATTATTTAAAGGGACGCCTGGGTGGCTCAGTTGGTTAAGCAGCTGCCTTCGGCTCAGGTCATGATCCCAGTGTCCTGGGATCGAATCCCACATCAGGCTCCTTGCTCAGCAGGGAGCCTGCTTCTCCCTCTGCCTCTGCCTGCCATTCTGTGTGCCTGCGCTCACTCTCTCCCCCTCTCTTTCTCTGATAAATAAATAAAATCTTTAAAAAAAAACCTACATTAAAAAATTATTTAAAGTCACTATGTACATAAATATTAACTCCAAGTAGATTATGGACCTCAATATAAGAAAGTTAAGACTCCAGCAAAATTCTTAGAAGAAAATATATTGTAAATTTTCATGACTTTTTGTTAGGAAAAATTTTACTAGATATGAGACCAAAAACACAGACTACAAAAGGAAAAATTAATAATTTAGAGTTCATCAAAGTTAAAAACTATTGTGTTTCAAAGACTACAAGAAAAACTAAAATAAAATGAGAACTTACAGAATGGAAGACAATATTTGCAAATCATTTATATTAAGAGGTTTGTAATTAAAATATATAAAGGACACCTACAAATTAACAATGAGTCAAATAACTTGATTTAAAAATGATCAGGAGATTTGAAAATACATTTCTCTAAGGGAGATATTCAATGACCAAAAAGCACATAAAGACATACTTAACATTATTAGCCATCAGAAGAATACAAATCAAAACCACAGTGAGATACCACTTTATTTCTTTGAGAATTGTTCTAAGAGAAAATACAATTAATCACCAGTGTTGGTTTGAATAAAGAGAAAATAAACTTTCATGCACAGAAGCATAAGATATTGCAGCTACTTAGGAAAACAAGCAGTCCTTCAAAAGGTTAAAATAGAGTTACCATATGACCTAGCACCTACACTCTTAGAGAAATAAAAACCATGTCCACACACAAACTTGTACAAGTATGTTTAATGACCTTATTTGTAATAATCAATATATGGAAATAATACAAATATCCAATAACTGATGAATGAATAAGTATCTATAAAATAGAATATTATTTGACAATAAAGTAAATGAGGTACTGATACATACTATAACATGGATGATTTTGAAAGCATTATGTTATATGATAAGAAATCACTCAAAAAATGCATGTTGTATTATTACATTTATATAAAATGTCCAGAATAGGAAAATTTATAAATACAGCAAGCAGAATGGTGATTGTCTAGTGCTAGAGAAGTTGGGGAGAAATGGGAATTAACTGCTAGTGGGTACAAGGTTTCTTTGTGTTAATGTTTGCATTACTTTGTGAATATGCTTCAAAAAAAAGTTATACACTGCAAATGGGTTAATTGTATGGTATGTAAGTTATATATCAATAAAGCTATTATGTAAGAAAAAATATTTAATAAATAAATTAATGTATCTTATCTTTAGGTATGGAATAAGAATGGGGAGGGTGCATGGCCAGGAAAGGCTTTTGACTAGTCAGGAGGTAGATAAGAGTGACAAGGACACAGGAAAAAGGAAAGGTCCATAGAAGAAAATGAATAGCTAAGTTTGGGACATAGCAAAAGTTTGATGAGATGAATCCATAGCAATGACTGTGCTGAAGATAAAAAATTTGGTGGTACTTGAAGTCACTAGTGTGAGTAAGAAAAGAGCCCAGCACAGAAGAAGCTTGAAGAACTCCAATATATAGGGGGCATGCTTGGGAAGAATCGGCTAAAAAGGCAGATTATTTCATGAAATAGTTCATTTCTATAAGCTAATATGTAAAAGTTGACCTACAAAAAGAAGGGTTTCAAGCCTGTTGTATATCATTATTATGTGTGGCTAATACAAGTACTGGTAACAGTACTTTATCTTTTTATCTTCAAGAGATTGTCAATTCTTAATAACTGTGTTGTTTTGGAATAAAACAGTTTTTAATAAGAAAAATTAACATAATTTCAAAATCTTTCCTGATACCTAAAATTACCAGTTGATCAAACTTGTCATCATCTATTTAAGTACTATAGGATTATTTGTTCTGTCACTATTCTATGAACTCTGTGAAAGAAAAGTGCTACCATCTTTCCTCCTAGTAGTCTGTATTTTTAAGAGGTAGTCTATAAATATAATTTTTACTTGTTAAAGCAATGAGTTCCTACAAAGAGGTTAATTTTCAAAAGGAGATCAGCTATTGTAAGGTTTTCTATTACTGTATAATTCAGATTGATTCTATTGCAGTTTAATGTTCAGAATAACTTCATTGATGTTTATATTATCCCACTTGGAATGCTCTGTTTTTTCAACATGAACTCACTAGAACTATTAACTAGATCTTTTTAAAACTAATGTACAAATGGGATAAGAATAATCAGCTTAAATATTTACTTGAAAACTTTCCAAAATACAAGTCTCAAACCAGAATAACAAAATTTGAAGAGCAATTGCAGATACAGTTGAATCTTTGCATGCTTTTTAAAGACAAAGGACAAAAAAAATGCTAATATATTGATCTTGATTACTCTGTCAATATTACTTAGAATATTTTAGAATATATGTATATTGTACATAGGTGTGTATTTCTGTTAACTTATTTACCCAAGAAAGTTTAAGTTTTTCTTCTTGGTTTTTAAAAGTGTTCTCAGAACTCAAAATGGTAACAGGAAGATGATTGGAAGTACAATCTTCCATCGTAGCTAATACTATGATTTCTGATAAACTTGCTAGTAGACCATATGTTTAAAATACATTCAGAAATGTATTTGTAATAAGAGCTAAGACCAAGAGCTTATCAGTTACAAATCAGAATTAATACATCCCCTCCCTTTTCACTTAAGCACTCCTAATTGAATAATATGTGTGTCTCATTATCATACAGCTTACAAAGCCAATATTATTTCTTATTCCAAAATTGCAATCTGGGATATTTCTTGGAATTTCACATTATCCTCTTTGTTAACATTAAGAAAAATATAGAAAGGCCTCAAAAGCATTACATGGAGATGAGTTATGGAGAATCACTGTATTATGAAAATGCTGGCAAAAGATGGAACAATACTTCCTCTCACACTAGAGACAGTGATGGCATCTTTTCACTGCTCCTGAACCTCACATATCAAGATCTGCTCAATAGGATTTTCATGGAAAAAGTGAAAGAAATACAAATAGTCCTCATCTTCCTATTTATGGTGGAATGCACATGTAGGTGCTAGCTTGAAGAGATGCAGCAAGGGCCAGAGTACACTTGGAGTATTGGGGCTTCTTTAACTTCAGAGAGAGAAATTCAGTTAAAGCAGATTTCAAGTAAAAAAAGTGAAGGGCAGGAAGATTTGATTGATCATTGGCTCCAGGAAGGAGGGATTAAGGGGTGTTTGATGTTTTCCTTGTGTTGTGTAACCCTAATCAGTAAGGAATCAGAGAGGAAACCAGTTATGAGACAGAGGCTAGTATGCATTTTGAAAGAGGAATTGTCAGTCACAAGGATTCATTGGTCATACTGGTTACAGTGTGATGTCAAGCAAATACTGTTCTATTTTAGTGAGTCAGAAGGAAGTTCAACTGAATAAAGTAAATTTGAGCTTTATATTCCATTAGATGCAGGAAATAGAGGAGAAAAAGGTTTTTAGGAATTTTTTGAAAATTACAAATTTCTTTTTTTTTAAAGACTTTATTTATTTTATTTGACAGCAATCACAAGTAGGCAGAGGCAGGCAGAGAGAGAGGAAGGGAAGCAGGCTCCCCACTGAGCGGAGAGCCAGATGGGGGGCTCATCCCAAGACCCCAGGATCATGACCTGAGCTGAAAGCAGAGGCTTTAACCCACTGAGCCACCCAGGTGCCCCTGAACATTACAGATTTCTTCACATGAAGAAAACTTCTTGATAAGTAGCTGAAACATATTCTATTAACATTTCCTAAGTTATATGCCTCTATTGCCATATAAAGATAATTTACTTATCTTTTATTAAAGCTTTAAATATTAAAAACTTGAGCATTCAGCATTAAATAAATTTATGAACTGAAAAGGAACTATTACAACTTATATAATGGATTATCTTCCTTTTGAAATATTTTGGAAAGAAGAAACAAAAAATAATTTAAAATATCTCTAAATTATATTTTAATTTTCATTTAATATGTATGGACTTGAACGATTATGATTATATAGAGTTTTATAATGCATGTACAATTCTTAGAGTTATTTTTAACTTTATTTTATAAGCTAAATGGGATAATTATGCTGAGAAGCCAAACAGATAACAGATAATCTAGATCTTTTCTATTCTGCAATGTTTTCTTGACTCTACCAGAGTAGAGTCAATTTGCACACCTTTCTAACAGAAAGGGTGCAAATTGTTTTTGACCTTTCAGGGGATTTAGAGTTAAATTTAAAAAATGGCTTTGTCAGAGTTCTCTTAGAACACACTATAATACTTCCCAGCTTAGTAGATATGGCCCTGTTTCGCAGTGGATGAAATGTTAGCAACAACAATATGTGGCCAGTTATACTGCCATCTTAGTAAAGAAAACAGCTCAGTAAATGGTAATAATTTGGAATTACATAAGATCTATCAGCAAAACTGATTCTTCTGCTTCCATTTTTTGTTACTTCTTTGCATTTGAGGGAGAATATTTTTACTCCTATGCAGTCCATGTCATTTTCTCTCTTTACAAAGTGGGTTTTCACAGACTGATGTAAAAGTTCTTAGCCAGAATGATGTCACTAAGAAGGCAACAAAAGTTGTTATTACTTTCATCTTTCCCTCACAAAAACTAGCAACTATCAAGAATAAGACACCATTAAGAAAATCCTAAAGTGCAAGGGTGAGTCTGAAGTTCTCTCCTATACCGCAAAGACCAAGAAAGACTACATTAGAAGATAAAATAAGAAACTGCACATTGACCACATTATCCCTCCCCATCAGGCCAGCACAGTATTATAAAGAGAGATATTCCCTAAGCCACCAGTTCCTCCAATGTGAAAAGAGAACCCAGAGGGGACAACGAACTGCCCAGTCATTGTGGGATACTTTGTGGGAACCCCTACTTTTACTTTGTCACAAGGGGATTGCAAGGGAATCTGTGGGTCTCAACCACCAGAGAATCTGAATGGGACAAAAAAGGAGAGAAGAGCTTGCAACAACCAGCATATGGATTTTGTCAGGCTGAGTTCATACCTGCAATACCCAACTAGTAATTCCACCCAGAAACTTTGTTCATCTGCAGTACCAAGCCAGGGGCACAACCTGACTAGGAACCTGACAGGATGCAGGTCTGCTTGATTCAGACAAAGCATTTTTTACAGTTTTCCTGATCCTGAAACAGGAGTTTTGCTCGTCCTTGAGCAAGGAATTTTTCTATCCCTAGAGCCTGGTGTGCCATGCTCAGGCAAGATGAATCACAACCCCACCCACTTTCTAGAATGTCTTCCAGACCCATCTAACCAGACAGGGTGACAACAACCCCTGTAATCTGTGGAACCCAGTAGCACTTGAGCCAAGAGACAGGTAAGCAGAGCTGATCACTTCCACAATAAAGGAAGTCCTGAGTTTAAATTGTTTCCATGTCATGACAGGCAGGGGATTAATTTAGCTAAGGCTGAGGGTAGCTTTTGGTCCCTCCCAACCTGGGGCCTATTTGGAAAATTGAGAATAGCCTTGGAGTGTCTCCTCTTCCTTCTTCCCAGGCAAGGAAGCTGAAACATAGCCTCATATACTGGGGAGAATGTCTTCTGTGCTCATCTAACCAGGGCTGGAGACAATTCCTAGAAACTGTGCAGCCCAGCAGCACTTGAGCCAAGAGGTAGAGAGAACTGGTAGTGTGAGAATAAAGCCAGTGGCCCTTTTTGGTCAGGTAACTTAGAGTGAAGGTTTATTTGAGTTAAGACAATGAAAAGTGATGAACTTTAGAGATGATTCTGCTACATCTGACAGGACATTTAATTTGTAACTTCATTCATTGCTGAGAACAACCATAATTCTGTCTGACCAGGGAACCTAAACTAGCACACACTGACCATGGAATTCCATGTATACTCTGGCCCAGATCTACAAACAATGAACTATACTATCCCAGGGTTTTTTTTTTTTTTTAATATTTTATTTATTTATTTGGCAGACAGAGATCACAAGTAGGCAGAGAAGCAGGCAGAGAAGCAGGCAGAGAGAGAGGAGGAAGCAGGCTCCCTGCCGAGCAGAAAGCCTGATGCGGGGCTCGATCCCAGGGCCCTGGGATCATGACCTGAGCTGAAGGCAGAGGCTTTAACCCACTGAGCCACCCAGGTGCCCCCTATCCCAGGGTCTTGTGCTGTTGCCTTGCTAGAACAAGGAAGTTAATTCTTAGCCCCATCTATTACTGATTAGGGTACCTAGTCCTGACCATCTAGAAAGCTTGACCAGAGAATCCAAACAAACTTAAAACCTATCCTACAGCCTCACTTGAGTAGGGAAACAAGCCAGAAGTCCTATCCCTGTTCTCTGAAAGAGACATAAACCTATCCCCATCCTCAGAGGCTTAGCAGTTGACTTCCCCCAAAATAAAACATAAACAAGACCATCTGCTCAAGGACATTACCGGCAGACATATCCAGAAACCTAAACTGACCTGGCTGGTAAAAAACTATTTCAGCCTAAGCCAGCCTATAAACTCTTGAAGAGGGACTGATTACTCAAATTGCAGACACCAACATAAGGAATCAAGGATCATAAAAAATCAGGTACAGATGACACCACAAAAAGAAACTAATAAAGCTCTAATAAGAATAAGAATCTGAGTCAAGATGGCGGAAAAGTAGCAAGCTGAGACTGCTTCAGCTAGCCAGAGATCAGCTAGATAGCTTATCTAAAGATTGGAAACACCTGAAAATCCATCGGCAGACCGAAGACAAGAAGAACAGCAATTCTGGAAACAGAAAAACAACCACTTTCTGAAAGGTAGGACCGGCGGAGAAGTGAATCCAAAGCGACGGGAAGATAGACCCCGGGGGGAGGGGCCGGCTCCCGGCAAGCGGCGGAGCAACCGCGCACAAAATCAGGACTTTTAAAAGTCTGTTCCGCTGAGGCACATCGCTTCAGAGGCTAAACCGGGGCGAAGCCCACGCGGGGTCAGCGTGGCCTCAGGTCCCGCAGGGTCACAGAAGGATCGGGGGTGTCTGAGTGTCGCAGAGCTTGCGGGTATTGGAATGGGAAAGCCGGCTACAGAGACAGAGCCGACAGTAAGCTCGCAGCTTGGTGTTACCTTGAACCGGTCGCAGGCTCGGTGAGCTCGGAGCACGGCCGGAGGTCAGGCAGACGGGAGTAACTGGGCGCTGTTCTCTGATGGCGCACTGAGGAGTGGGGCCCTGGGCTCTCGGCTCCTCCAGGACGGAGACCAAGAGGCCGCCATTTGTATTCCCGTCCTCCGGAACTCTACGGAAAGCGCTCAGGGAACAAAAGCTCCTGAAAGCAAACCCGAGCGGATTACTCACCCCGGCCCCGGGTAAGGGCGGTGTAATTCTGCCTGGGGCAAAGACACTTGAGAATCACTACAACAGGCCCCTCCCCAGAAGATCAACAAGAAATCCAGCCTAGACCAAGTTCACCTACCAAGGAGTGCGGTTTCAATACCAAGGAGAGCAGCAGAATTCCAGAGGAGGAGAAAGCCAAGCACGGAACTCATGGCTTTTTTCCTGTGATTGTTTTTAGTCTTGCAGTTAAATTAATTTTTTCTTTTTCATTTTTTTTTTTTTTTCGCCTTCGGGTAAATTTTTTTTTTTTTTAATTGTTACCTTTTTCTTTTTTAACGATTTTTTACTAGTTTATCTAATATATATATTTTTTTCTTTTTTACATTTTTCTTAGGTGTTTTCTTTTTTTAAAAATTCTTTTCTTTTCTTTTTTTTTCTTTTCTTTTTGCTTTTTTTTTCTTTCTTCCTTTTTGAACCTCTTTTTATCCCCTTACTCCCCACTCACAATTTTGGATCTCTTCTAATTTGGTTAAAACATATTTTCCTGGGGTTTTTTGCCACCCTTTTAGTATTTTACTTGACCCTTCATTTACTCTTATCTGGACAAAATGACAAGACGTAAAAATTCAACACAAAAAAAAGAACAAGAGGCAGTACCGAAGGCTAGGGACCTAATCAATACAGACATCGGTAATATGTCAGATCTAGAGTTCAGAATGACAATTCCCAAGGTTCTAGCCGGGCTCGAAAAAGGCATGGAAGATATTAGAGAAACCCTCTCGAGAGATATAAAAGCCCTATCTGGAGAAATAAAAGAACTAAAATCTAACCAAGTTGAAATCAAAAAAGCTATTAATGAGGTGCAATAAAAAATGGAGGCTCTAACTGCTAGGATAAATGAGGCAGAAGAAAGAATTAGTGATAGAGAAGACCAAATGACAGAGAATAAAGAAGCTGAGCAAAAGAGGGACAAACAGCTACTGGACCATGAGGGGATAATTCGAGAGATAAGTGACACCATAAGACGAAACAACATTAGAATAATTGGGATTCCAGAAGAAGAAGAAAGACAGAGGGGAGCAGAAGGTATACTGGAGAGAATTATTGGGGAGAATTTCCCCAATATGGCAAAGGGAACGAGCATCAAAATTCAGGAGGTTCAGAGAATGCCCCTCAAAATCAATAAGAATAGGCCCACACCCCGTCACCTAATAGTAAAATTTACAAGTCTCAGTGACAAAGAGAAAATCCTGAAGGCAGCCCGGGAAAAGAAGTCTGTAACATACAATGGTAAAAATATTAGATTGGCAGCTGACTTATCCACAGAGACCTGGCAGGCCAGAAAGAGCTGGCATGATATTTTCAAAGCACTAAATGAGAAAAACATGCAGCCAAGAATACTATATCCAGCTAGGCTATCATTGAAAATAGAAGGAGAGATTAAAAGCTTCCAGGACAAACAAAAACTGAAAGAATTTGCAAATACCAAACCAGCTCTACAGGAAATATTGAAAGGGGTCCTCTAAGCAAAGAGAAAGCCTACAAGTGGTAGATCAGAAAGGAACAGAGACCATATACAGTAACAGTCACCTTACAGGCAATACAATGGCCCTAAATTCATATCTCTCAATAGTTACCCTGAATGTGAATGGGCTAAATGCCCCTGTCAAAAGACACAGGGTATCAGAATGGATAAAAAAACAAAACCCATCTATATGTTGCCTCCAGGAAACTCATTTTAAGCCGGAAGACACCTCCAGATTTAAAGTGAGGGGGTGGAAAAGAATTTACCATGCTAATGGACATCAGAAGAAAGCAGGAGTGGCAATCCTTATATCAGATCAATTAGATTTTAAGCCACAGACTATAAAAAAAGAAGAGGAAGGAAACTATATCATACTCAAAGGGTCTGTCCAACAAGAAGATTTAACAATTTTAAATATCTATGCCCCCAGCGTGGGAGCAGCCAACTATATAAACCAATTAATAACAAAATCAAAGAAACACATCAACAATAATACAATAATAGTAGGGGACTTTAACACTCCCCTCACTGAAATGGACAGATCATCCAAGCAAAAGATCAGCAAGGAAATAAAGGCCTTAAATGACACACTGGACCAGATGGACATCACAGATATATTCAGAATATTTCATCCCAAAGCAACAGAATACACATTCTTCTCTAGTGCACATGGAACATTCTCCAGAATAGATCACATCCTCGGTCCTAAATCAGGACTCAACCGGTATCAAAAGATTGGGATCATTCCCTGCATATTTTCAGACCACAATGCTCTAAAGCTAAAACTCAACCACAAAAGGAAGTTTGGAAAGAACCAAAATACATGGAGACTAAACAGCATCCTTCTAAAGAATGAATGGGTCAACCGGGAAATTAAAGAAGAATTGAAAAAAATCATGGAAACAAATGATAATGAAAATACAACAGTTCAAAATCTGTGGGACACAACAAAGGCAGTCCAGAGAGGAAAATATATAGCAGTACAAGCCTTTTTCAAGAAACAAGAAAGGTCTCAGGTACACAACCTAACCCTACACCTAAAGGAGCTGGAGATAGAACAAGAAAGAAACCCTAAGCCCAGCAGGAGAAGAGAAATCATAAAGATCAGAGCAGAAATCAATGAAATAAAAACCAAAAAAAACAATAGAACAAATCAACGAAACTAGGAGCTGGTTCTTTGAAAGAATTCATAAAATTGATAAACCCCTTGCCCGACTTATCAAAAAGAAAAGAGAAAGGACCCAAATAAATACCGATATCCTTGATGAACACTTGCGAAAATTCTCACCAAAATACTAGCCAATAGGATTCAACAGTACATTAAAAAGATTATTCACCACGACCAAGTGGGATTTATTCCAGGGCTGCAAGGTTGGTTCAACATCCGCAAATCAGTCAATGTGATACAACACATCAATAAAAGAAAGAACAAGAACCATATGATACTCTCCATAGATGCTGAAAAAGCATTTGACAAAGTACAGCATCCCTTCCTGATCAAAACTCTTCAAAGTGTAGGGATAGAGGGCACATACCTCAATATCATCAAAGCCATCTATGAAAAACCCACCGCAAATATCATTCTCAATGGAGAAAAACTAAAAGTTTATCCGCTAAGGTCAGGAACACGGCAGGGATGTCCATTATCACCACTGCTATTCAACATAGTACTAGAGGTCCTAGCCTCAGCAATCAGACAACAAAAGGAAATTAAAGGCATCCAAATCGGCAAAGAAGAAGTCAAATTATCACTCTTCGCAGATGATATGATACTATACGTGGAAAACCCAAAAGACTCCACTCCAAAACTGCTAGAACTTATACAGGAAATCAGTAAAAAGTGTCAGGTTATAAAATCAATGCACAGAAATCAGTTACATTTCTCTACACCAACAGCAAGACAGAAGAAAGAGATATTAAGGAGTCAATCCCATTTACTATTGCATCCAAAACCATAAGATACCTAGGAATAAACCTAACTAAAGAGACACAGAATCTATACTCAGAAAACTATAAAGTACTCATGAAAGAAATTGAGGAAGACACAAAGAAATGGAAAAATGTTCCATGCTCCTGGATTGGAAGAATAAATATTGTGAAAATGTCTATGCTACCTTAAGCAATCTACACATTTAATGCAATTCCTATCAAAGTACCATCCATCTTTTTCAAAGAAATGGAACAAATAATGCTAAAATTTATATGGAACCAGAAAAGACCTCGAATAGCCAAAGGGATATTGAAAAAGAAAGCCAACGTTGGTGGCTTCACAATCCCGGACTTCAAGCTCTATTACAAAGGTGTCATCATCAAGACAGCATGGTACTGGCACAAAAACAGACCCATAGATCAATGGAACAGAATAGAGAGCCCAGAAATAGACCCTCAACTCTATGGTCAACTAATCTTCGACAAAGCAGGAAAGAATGTCCAATGGAAAAAGACAGCCTCTTCAATAAATGGTGCTGGGAAAATTGGACAGCCACATGCAGAAAAATGAAATTGGACCATTTCCTTACACCACACACAAAAATAGACTCAAAATGGATGAAGGACCTCAATGTGCGAAAGGAATCCATCAAAATCCTTGAGGAGAACACGGGCAGCAACCTCTTCGACCTCTGCTGCAGCAACATCTTCCTAGGAACAACGCAAAAGGCAAGGGAAACAAGTGAAAAAATGAACTATTGGAATTTCTTCAAGATCAAAAGCTTTTGCACAGCAAAGGAAACAGTTAACAAAATCAAAAGACAACTGACAGAATGGGAGAAGATATTTGCAAACGACATATCAGATAAAGGACTAGTGTCCAGAATCTATAAAGAACTTAGCAAACTCAACACCCAAAGAACAAATAATCCAATCAAGAAATGGGCAGAGGACATGAACAGACATTACTGCAAAGAAGACATCCAGATGGCGAACAGACACATGAAAAGGTGCTCCATATCACTCGGCATCAGGGAAATACAAATCAAAACCACAATGCGATATCACCTCACACCAGTCAGAATGGCTAAAATCAACAAGTCAGGAAATGACAGATGCTGGCGAGGATGCGGAGAAAGGGGAACCCTCCTCCACTGTTGGTGGGAATGCAAGCTGGTGCAGCCACTCTGGAAAACAGCATGGAGGTTCCTCAAAATGTTGAAAATAGAACTGCCCTATGACCCAGCATTTGCACAATTGGGTATTTACCCTAAAGATACAAATGTAGTGATCCAAAGGGGCACATGCACCCGAATGTTTATAGCAGCAATGTCCACAATAGCCAAACTATGGAAAGAACCTAGATGTCCATCAACAGATGAATGGATCAAGAAGAGGTGGTATATATACACAATGGAATACTATGCAGCCATCAAAAGAAATGAAATCTTGCCATTTGCGACAACATGGATGGAACTAGAGTGTATCATGCTTAGCGAAATAAGTCAAGCAGAGAAAGACAACTATCATATGATCTCCCTGATATGAGGAAGTGGTGATGCTACATTGGGGCTTAAGTGGGTATGAGAAGAATAAATGAAACAAGATGGGATTGGGAGGGAGACAAACCATAAGTGACTCTTAATATCACAAAACAAACTGAGGGTTGCTGGGGGGAGGGGGTTTGGGAGAAGGGGGTGGGATTGTGGACATTGGGGAGGGTATGTGCTTTGGTGAGTGCCGTGAAGTGTGTAAACCTGGTGATTCACAGACCTGTACCCCTGGGGATAAAAATATATCTTTATAAAAAATAAAAAATTAAGAAAAAAAGAATAAGAATCTAATAAAAAATGGAGATACATAAGCTGGCAGACAAAGAATTCAGATAATCTTCCTAAGGAAGTTTAGTAAACTTCAAGGACTCATAAACAACTAAACATAACTAGAAAACAAGGAAACAGCACCCATAAATAGAGCCCAGAATTGGGGCACCTGGGTGGCTCAGTGGGTTAAAGCCTCTGCCTTCGGCTCAGGTCATGATCCCGGGGTCCTGGGATCCAGCTCCGCATCAGGCTCTCTGCTCAGCAGGGAGCCTGTTTCCTCCTCTCTCTCTGCCTGCATCTCTGCCTCCTTGTGATCTCTGTCTGTCAAATAAATAAATAAATATTTAAAGAAAAAAAAAAACCCAGAATCTTTAGAGTTGAAAAATACAATAACTGTACAAAAGAATTCAATAGAGAGTTTTAAAAGTAGAAATGACTATGCAGAAAAGGAATAAGTTAGTTGGCAGATAGGATAATATAAATTACCCTATCAGAGGAGCAAATAGAAAAAAAAAAAAAAAGAATGAAGAAGAGTGAATAAAATGTATGGGAATTTGGGGATGCAATGAAACCATATTCATATTATGAGAATTTCAGAAGGAAAAGAGAAAATGACAGAAAGTATATCCAAAGTAATAATGGCTCAAATTTCCTGGTCTGGGAAGAGAAATTGGCATACAGATCGATGAGACCCAAAGGATTCTAAATAGGTTGAACCCAAACAGGACTACACCAAAACACATAATTAAACTGTAAAAAGTCAAAGACTAAGAATTTTAAGAGTACCAAGTGATAATTGACAGATTTTTCAACAGATGCTCTTTAGGCCAAGAGAGAATGGAATGACATATTCAAAATATTGAAAGAAAATAACTATCAATCAAGATTTCTATACCCAGCAAAGCTTCCCATCAGAAAAAAAGGAAGGGTAAAGACTTTTCTAAACAAACAAAAGCTGTGGGAATTCATTACCACCAGTTGTTATTTGATGGTAAGTAAAGAACATTAATTAACATCATAAAAACATTAAAAAAGGTAGCATAAATGTCACTGGTACTGGTAAATATATACTCAGATCCTGAAGTATGGTAGCAGCAGTGTATAATTCCCTTAAAATTCTAGTTTAAAAGATAAAAAAAAATTACTGTCTTCATTATTAACATTGTAATATGTTTAATGTAAAAATAACTTCATTGCAATAATTCTGTTATTAATTGCACAGTATAATAAACTGTAATGGCAATAACTCAAAATGTAAGTGGGAGAAGAAGTAAAAATTTTCAGTTTATGCATTCTACTGAAGTTAAGTTGTTATTAATTTAAAATAGGGTGCAATATGTTTAAGATATTTTAAGTTAGCATCATGGTAACCATAAAGAAAATCCAGTAGTAATCACACAAAATAACATGATAAAGAACTCAAAATATGCTATATACAAAAGACATCAAAACACACACACAAAAAGACAGAATAAGAAACAAGGAACAATGAATCAACAAAACCACCTGAAAACAATAAATAAAATAACAATAGTATGATCCTATTTCTTGATAGTTACTTTAAATATAAATGTCTAAAATTCCACTTAAAAGACAAAGACTTGGTGAGTGGCTTAAAAACCCAAGACCTAACAATATGCTATCTATAAAAGATTCACCTTCATCCTTAAAGTCACACATAGTTTGAAAATAAAGGGATGAAAAAAGATATTTTAACCAATTGGTTACCAAGAAAAAGCGAGATATATCAGGTATATCAGGTAAAACTATCATCCACACTTGAATTTTACTATTTTCTCAAAAGGGGATGTACTGGTTTGTAACTGTAGTTGTTGAAAAATACATGCAAAAAAATTTTAACTTGTTTTCCATGCTAGATGTGGTTTTTGTGTAAATATAAAATCGTGAGAAAGAGCTGCCTTTGCAAAGGAAAATCCATAATTCATTGTTAATTTATCTTACTAATAGCAAAGAATAAATTAATTTGTGTATTGGCAACACTGAGAAGAGCTTCTGCTGGCCCAACACATACTACACTCTATTATTTTCTTGATTTTGTGATTTCTAAAGAAGAGTCAGATGTAATTCTTGTCATTGTTTCCCTATAGCTATGTTGTTTTTCTCCACTTGGTTTCTTTCAAGTTTTTTCTTTATCTTTGATTTTCTGTAGTTTGAATGATATACTTAGATGCCCTCCCCCCCCTTTTTTTTTCATTTGTTCTGCTTGCTGTTCTCTGATTTTTCTGGACTTGTTGTGTCTGAGATTAATTTGAGGAAATTTTCAGTTATTATTGCTTCCGCTGTTTTTCTGTTTTTCTTTGCTTTTTTCTTTTTCTAGCATTCCCATTGTGTGCTTGTTATACCTCTGTAGTTACCCACAGAGTTGACTTTTCACTTTATTCAGTCTTTCATTTTTGTTAGGATGGAGTGACAATTTCCAAGCTCCTTACATGATAGAACCAAACAGTAATACCTTCTTTGAATGTCCATTTATCTTGAGCCTATGGGACAAGAGTGCATAATTAACTTCATAGTTTTTTTAGCTTTGGGCTTCTCTGCTCTGACTGCCCCTTAAACCTTACCATGATTTTGCCGAACATTGTTTTTGACAGTTAAACACCAACATGTGGCTTCTGTTATTTCATGCTCTTTGCTCTCAGGGTGCCCAGTTCTGTAATAATATTACTTCCAATCAACTCCAAACTCTAGTAACAAACCACTATTCAGCATCTCATTGAAATTCTTGTCACTTTCATTATCACCTTGTTATCATTTTGATAAATGGGGTATCCTCTGGCCCAGTCCATGAAAATAGCTGGTAGGATATTAAGATTTACTCTATTCTGGCATGTCTTATTCTCTTTACATTTTAATTTTTCTATTAATCATTTAATTTGGCAATTATGACATTTCAGTTAGTGAAATATTATTTTTGGTGAAGATTATTTTTTCCATTGTCCACAGTCCATCCTACCAAGGTATTTACAATGTCTCCTGGGTTCTCTCCAGGGTGGTACATCGTGAGGGAATGTATCATGAGGGAATGCACCAATATCCATATGAATATCCAATATCCATATGAATACACAATATCTATATCTCATCTAACTATATCTCATATAATCTGACATTCTCAGAATCCAGCTCTATGCTTGTCCACTGGCTCCTAGTTTGTATTAACTGAATTATGCAGCTTTTTTTTGGATAATCCTCATCTTCTTTAACCAGGGTCAGAACATTTCCAGTAAGGCAATGCTGAAATTCAGTGATTGTTACTGTTCTGGTTGTTAGGACAGGCAGCAGAGATAGATCTTGAGGTAGGAGCAAAAATTGTTTTGTAGATTATTTGGAGCAAGATGGCAGAAAAGTAGGAGATGTTGTTTCAATTCATTCCCCAAAGTGAGCTGATTATCTATCAGAACACTCTGAACATCCATGTAATCAGCTTGAGATGTAGGATTATACGCTTCTGGATTTCTATGCAGGCAGAAGATGTCAGTGTTGAGTTAAAGCAGAGGAGTTTGAATGATGGGACTGATAGTGGAGGATAAACAGAAGGGGTAGGGAGCCACCAGAAGAGACCCACTGGAAAATAATATCCAAGTATGAGAGTGCCTTGTAATTGGGGATCAGGATTAACTTGTAGTCTGGTTAAAAGCACTCAAAAAGAGTAAAAGATCTTAAGAGGAGACTGGTGGAATCGGGCAGTCAGGGGCATGGATTATGCCCACAGACCCAGGGCAGCCACCGTCAGTGCCATGCCAGAGAGTGTGTCGAAGAATCCAGGCCATGGTCTGAATTGTGCTCCACACCCTCCCCTGAGAGGGGTCTGAGCAGGTGCAAGTGGCACTCTCTAGAACCCGCGAGAGTCTGAACACTCCCAGCCCTGACTGATGTGAAAATCTCAGTGCTCTATCTCTGGGATTTCTCAGGCAATCTGAACCCAGCCAGACAAAAGCCCCAGCAAAAGACAGCCACTGGAAGTGGGCTCTCTGAAGCAACATTGCTCATGGTTTTAATAGTACCGGGGTACATAGACAAATGGGAGCTCCTGTGACCCCTGAGACAATGGCAGGAGACATGCTTTGCTGGTGGGAGGTGGCAGAGGGGGAGTCTATGTGCTCTGGACCACACAGAGGGGAACAGACTGAGGCTTCTCTCTGAGACGGAGGTCTGGGTGCAATTTGCTTTCCACTAAGCCTCCAAAGAACCACCAAAAGCTTAAAAGGGAAAACAAAAACAAAAATAAAACAAAACAAACAAAAAACCCCACAACAACCTCCAGAGAACAAAAGCCTGAAAAACTGGTATCCTCAGAGCCCAGGCCCTTGACAGGGGGCAGGAGGACTCAACTTAAGCAAGACTGCCTGAAAAACCACACAGCAGGCCCCTCCCCCAGGAATCCAGGCAAGAACAAACAAACAAACAAACAACAGGACAACCACCACAGGGTCTCCATAAAACTTTAAAACCCCAATATCAGGGGAAAAGAAGATATTAAGCTCCCAGTATTGCCATAAAACCTGTATACTTTATAGATACAACTTTTACTTTTAATTTTTTCCCACTATTCTCATTCTTTTTAGATTTTTATAATTTCTATTTACCATCACAATGAGATGTTCAGTACAAAAAAATCCATAATAATCTTTTAACTTGAACTTTTTTGATACATATACCTGTGTTTTTCTTTTGCTTTTTTATTTTTTAAAATATTCATATAGAGATAAACTTCAAGGTAATTCTGTTTTCCCAGTCAGTACTACCCCTATATATAACCAGTTTTAATCCCCCTTTATCTCAGGAAAGTTGAGTCCTTTACAAAGATATCAAGACACACCCAGAAAGAATCAAAATAACCTTCTTCGCCCATACTGAGAATTTATAACCACTTGCCCATCTTCTTCTTCCGTTACTGTTTCTGTGTATTTGTTTTTGTTCTGGCAGTATATAAATCTTATACTTGGGGTTCATTTTGGCTGGGTTATTTTGTCATTTACTTTTGTCAGTCTTTTTGTTTGTCCATTTTTGTTTGTATACCTTATAAATCTTACCTTTGGGGTCCATTCAAGGTGGGTCTTCTTTCCTTTTTTTTTTTTTCTAACCCGACTCTTTCTTTCTCCCTATTTCTTTTTTTTTAGTGGGGACCCCCGATTGCTCAGAAGCAATGTGTAGAAGAATGACACTCAACCATTCCCTTATACCATACACAAAGATAAACTTGAAATGGATAAAAGACCTCAACGTGAGGCAGGAATCCATCAGAATCCTGGAGGAGAACATAAGCAGTAACCTCTTCGACATCACCACAGCATCTTCCTTCAAAATATGTCTCCAAAAGCAAAGAAAACAAAAGCAAAAATGTCACGGCTGGTGCAACAAATTGACCAGGAACGTGAGGGCAGGAGGATGGTGAAAAGAACTTAAGAGACAAAGAGATGGGGCAGGAGGAGCACTGAGGAAGATGTCCAACAGTGCTAAGTTTATTCAAAGCATTAAGGCCATATGTATAGTGATAGGAGAAGAAATACACCTGTGTCTAGTTAAACAACCCTGAGTTCCCATAATAAGTTTCACATTTAACTATAAGCAGACCTCGTGATGCCAAAGGCTGGTGCTAGTACAATTGTTCTGTATTGATACAGCAAACCTGAAAGTAATTTATGAGCAGTATTAGGGCAGCAAGGACCAGCAACAAACTTTAGACCTCAACCAAATTGTTCTCATTTGTTTAGCAAGCATGTGGGAAGTCACGTAGGTGAGTACACGACACATAGTACAGACCCTTTCTCAGTGCTACTCAACTTTTCCCATCCTAAACCTTTTGTTAGGTTATTCAGACTTTAAAGGAGGCACAAGTCAGGGCCTGGTTTGGTCCTCGTCTCAAGCCTTATTGCAGCCTCCCACACAAAAATGAACTTTGGGGACTTCATCAAGATCAAAAGCTTCTGTACAGCAAAGGAAACAGTCAACAAAACAAAGAAACACCTCACAGAATGGGAGAAGATATTTGCAAATGACACTACAGAAAACAGCTGATATCCAAGATCTATAAAGAACTGCTCAAACTCAACACACACAAAACAGATAATCATGTCACAAAATGGGCAGAAGACATGTACTGACACTTTTCCAATGAATACATACAAATGCCTAACATGCACATAAAAACAAAAATGTTCATCACCACTTGCCATCAGGGAGATTCAAATCAAAACCACATCGGCACCTTTCACCAGTTAGAATGGCCAAAATTAACAAGACATGAAACAACGTGTGTTGGAGAGGATGTGGAAAAAGGGGAACCCTCTTACACTGTTGGTGGGAACAAGTTGGAGCAGCCACTTTGGAAAACAGTGTGAGATTCCTCAAAAAATCAAAAATTGAGCTACCCTATGAGCCTGCAATTGCACTACTGGGGATTTACCCCAAAGATAGAGATGTAGTGAAAACAAGGGCCCTCTGTACCCCAAGGTCATAGCAGCAATGGCCACAGTTGCCAAACTGTGGAAAGAACCAAGATGCCCTTCAACGGATGGATGGAGAAGGAAGATGTGGTCCATATGCACTATGGAGTATTATGCCTCCATCAGAAAGGATGAATACCCAACTTTTGTAGCAACATGGATGGGACTGGAAGAGATTATGCTGAGTGAAATAACTCAAGCAGAGAAAGTCAATTATCATATGGTTTCACTTATTTGTGGAGCATAAGGAATAAGAGGGAGGACATGGGGAGATGGAGAGGAGATGGGAGTTGGGGGAAATTGGAGGGGGCGACGAACCATGAGAGACTGTGGACTCTGAAAAACAATCTGAGGGTTTTGGAGGGGTGGGGGTTGGGAGGTTGGATGAACCTGGTGATGGGTATTATGGAGGGCATTAGTAGCATGGAGCACTGGGTGTGGTGCATAAGCAATGAATTCTGTAACATTGAAAAGAAATTTAAAAAAATAAAAAAAATTTTTAAATTTAACATTTAAAAATTTAACATTTAAAAAAAGAACTACTAGCAGTTTCATCTTCTGCCAGGTTGGCTCTCACTTCTGCTCTTAGAGATTCTATGTTGTCACTAATGGTTTTCTCCAACCTAGCCATTGCCTGGATAATTGCTACCCTGAATTACCTTTCTGACATACAGTTTATGTCCATATCTAATAGTTCTGATGGAGAGGGCACAGTCTCTGAATTTTTTCTCTGTTGGGCATTCCTCCTCCTAGTCATTTTCATGAGAGGTGGTTGAGGGGATGTATAGCTGAATATATCAACCAGAATCCAGGCAAGGTGCACCCTGCAATGTTTCAGAGCAATCAGAGTCAGGAAAGAGAGAAGAAAAGGAGATAGAGAAAGATAGAGAGAGAAAAAGAGAGAGAACAAAAGAGAGAGAGAGAGAGAGAGAAAACACAGCCAGAATGAGCCCCAAAAGTAAGATATATGAGGTATAAAAACAAAAACGGACAAACAAAAAGACAGACAAAAGTAAACAACACACACACAAAAAAAGAACCCAGCCAAAATGAACCCCAAGAATAAGATTTATATACTACCAGAACAAATATAAATACACAGAAACACTGACGGAAGGGAGGTTGGTTTTAAATTCTCAATATGGATGAGGATGGTTATTTTGGTTCTTCCTGGGTGTATCTTGATATCTTTGTTAAAGGACTCAAATTTTCAGAGATAAAGGGAGGTTAAAACTGGTTTATATATAGGAGTAGTATTGATTAGGGAAGAAGGTTTACCTTGAAGCTTATATCTATATGAATATTAGGAAAGAAGAAAAAAGAAAGGAAAAGAAAACACATATATATGTATGCATAAAGGTCATGTTAAAAGGTTATCATGGAATATGTTGTATCTTCCATATACAACATACATGTTGTATATAATCTCTCATTATAATGGTAAGTAGGATTAAAAATGTAAATAATTAAAACGGGAATCATGAAGATAAATTAAAAATAAAAGTTTTATCTATGGAGTATACAGGTTTAGGGCAATACTGTGAGCTTAATATTTTGTTTTCCTCTGATGTTGGGGTTTTATGGTTTTATGGGGACCCTATGGTGGTTGTCCTCTCCTTCTTTTGGCTTGTCTTCTGGGGGAAGGCCCTGCTATGTTGTTTTTCAGTCAGTCTTGCTTGGGTTGAGTTGCCCTGCTCCGTATGCAGAGGCTGGGCTCTGTGGACACCAGTTTTTCAGGCTTTTGCTCTCTGGAGGTTTTTGTTCTTTGGCAGCTTTTTGTGGCTTTTTGAAGGTTTAGAGGAAAACAAACTGCACCAGACTCCACTTCAGAGAGAAGCCTCAGTCTGCTCCCCTTTGGGTGGTCTAGAACACACAGACTCCCCCTCTGCAAACTCTGCTGAATAGCACACCTCTCACAGGCAGAGCACACATTTAGCCAGTGTCTCTGGGATTGCTCAAGGTGCCAGCTTATCTCTGTACTCCCATGCCACTAATACCATGAGTGATATTGTTCCAGTGAGCCCACTTTCAGTGGCTGCCTTTGCCAGGACTGCTGTGGGGACTCTCAGACCATGCAGGGCATGCTCAGACTCTGCTGTTGTGCGGGTTGCAGAAGTCTAACCTGAGCAGAGATCATGCCAGATCCTCTCAAGCACCAGCTGGGATCATCCAGATCCTCAGCCAGTCCTTGAGACTGCTGGCTAACCCACACAGCAGGCTCTCTCAGGCATAGGTGGGAGTGTGCTCACAGACGATGGTGGTACAGGGTGCTCAGAGCATAGAAGGCTGTGGTCATAGAAAGCTCCTCTTGGTGCCCACACCAGACTATCTCCCCCGTGGGCAGGTTTGTGCCCAGCCAAGCAGTGGTGCAGCAGCAGAAAGTTGTGAGCTCAGGGACCATGGAGGCTCCACCACACTCTTTGACATGGATGGTCACCAACGGTGACTGTCTTGTGTCTGTGGGCCTGGGCCCGTGCCCATGACCACCCAATTCCACCAGTTGCCCCTTAAGATCTTTTGCTCTTTTTGGGTGATTTTAACCATACTCAAGTTAATGCTGGTCCCCAACCACAAGGCACTTTTATATTGGAATATTACTTTCTAATGGGTAGCTTCTGGTGGCTCCCTCCCCTTTCTGTTTATCTTCCAGTATCAGTCCGAGTGTTCCACTCTGCTTTACCTCTCCACTAATGTCTTCTGCTCCCACTGAGATCCAGAAGTATATAATCTTACATCTTAGGCTGATTTCCTGGGTGTTCAGAATGTTCTGGTAGATATTTAGCTCAGTTTAGGTGACTGGTTGAAACAGGGCTCCGACTTCTTTGCCATCTTGCCCCTCCTTCTTCTTAGCAATTTTCTTACTAAAAATCGTCATTTGTTTTTATGGAAGAAACCATTCCATTAAAATATACATTTTTAAAAAATATTTACATTAGGTTTTCCATCTTTTTTGTAAAGGACAAAACATTTATTCTTTCACATATATATGTATGTATATGTGTGTATGTGTTATTGTACAAAGACTTCATTCATCCTAGAGAATAAAAACAAGTTAAATAGATTCCCTACCTGCAAAAGTCTACATTCAATAAATGGCTTAAGTTGTTGATTCTTCCTAATGCAGAAATAAAGTCAATACAATTTTCATAAAATTTAGACTATAACTTTCAAAGTACTCTTTGAATTTTTCATTGGTATGCATATGTGATCCAAATTAGTTATTTTCTAAAGCAAAGGGAAGGGAAGATGATAACAAGAGTGGCAATGAGAGGGTTCTGAAGATAGCTACATTTTCAAGTCTTTCTAAGGGAAGGAAATATATTTTTTAAAGTATATTAGGGAATTGCTTATGTAATCTTATAATTTGGTGAGTTCCTTTGGTATTAATATTTCCATTTGAGAAATACAATGCATACAGACTTCAGGTTTAAAAAATAATGCTTTTAATGAGGTCATAATGATTGACATGTTCTTATTTAGACATGCAAATCAACACAAGAAGAATAGCTGGAGTGAGATCTCCAGCTGGGTAGCCAGGGATATTTTGGAAACAATGTATAACACTCAAGAAGAGCAGACCAAACTGGCTTATTCATAGGGAGTATCTTCTTTGTTTTGGGATCTGTCTTTAAAATTACTCCTTGTTGAGGATGCTTTTTCACAAGTATATCTCAAAATAGACTTAAGATACTGGAATCCTGCTTATAAACATCAAGCTCTTCAGCATAGAAAGAAAACAAAAAGAGATTAAAAACAGACTATCACCTGGTTAATTCGTGGACATTTTTTCCCAAAGTGATCTAATCTGTTTTCTTATTTAAAGAGAGCTCGTGAGAGCTCAGCTATGCCCTGTCTTGCATATCTGAATTAAGCACCTGACCCCATTCCCAGGATTTGATCTATAGGACCTACATCTTTGCAAAGGTATCAGATACACTTTGGTATAACAAAATATCCCTGAGGTCCTTTTTCTTGTCCTTTCCCCTTTATTTATTCTCTCACTCAGGCTTTTTCTTCAGTGTAAGGAATTGATAGTGTGTGCTGGACCTGTTTGAGAATTTATGTACAGAGCTGTGCTGTGAAAGCCTCAGTGGCAGGGCATGGAATTGAGTAGGAAAACACAGTCCTAGAAGAAGAGGCTAATGTCTATCCACCAAGCATGGGTTTTGGATCACAACCTCAGTGGAATTTTGCAGCCTCCAAGGTCAGCTCATGAAGTGGAGTCTCACTAGAGACTCACCAGAGTGCATCACCCCCTATATTTTTTGTTTGTTTATGTCCCAGCCTCTCCCAAGATGTTCCAGATACTCATGCTACTGCCAGGTCACCTCACTCAAAAGTCCCCTTTAGCTCTACCCTGAACTGAAAGTGCCTTCATGAATATGAAATGTTCTCAACATCCCTCTACCGCAATTCCTTCAATATTCATTTTTTTCTGTCTTTTCTCTTACTGATAAAACCAATACTGAGATTATTTGATTTAATGTAGTTCATAAGATTGGAAAATGAAGGATCTGGGACTAAAATTTATCTCTTCTTTCTTTTAATCCAGTAGGTTTCTTTTTGATCATTTCAATATAATGTCCCACTATAGTAGCCCTGAATAAATTATTTTTTCCTTATACCCTCTGTATGAATATATAACAGCTATATTCCCATTTTTGATATATGTGCTGTATGTATAATTTACTTTGGCAATAAGAAAACTGTGATCTTATTCTATAAATGTTCTAAATCTCTTCTGGGGTAAACCACTTTCTGTTTTAGTTGGAGAAAAATTGTCAAAATTTTCTCTAAATGTATATCATAGAGTATGGTCCAGACAATTTCTGCCTTACTAAAAACAACAAAAACCACAATAACAAAAGACCTGGGATGGAAAAATTAACCAGATGTTCAGAAAAGCTGGGGAAGCAGTAACTGAATTAACCAGGCAGAATGAGAAAATTTTAATTGAAAAAAAAAAAATAAAATAAAAAACTTGAATTTTAACTCTAGAATTTGGTGACTATTATTGTTGTATATCTTAGTATCTTGTGGAGACTAGGTTATCATGACCAGACCAGCAGAAGAGTTTGTTGAATGAGTTTATGTATAAATAACAGCTCCATAACACTGGGAACATTTATGAGGCTCATTATGCTTCAGTTCTTGTTTAACGGCATGTCCCTACTTGGGCAGTGGAATCCTGCTGATTTACTACTTATCAAGAATAAATTACAGTTTAGAACTGGGATTTTTCATGGTTTTCTTTGTGTCAGCACAAATAAACTTAGTGAATAGGGCTATTTCCCATTGCCTATTAAACTGGCTGTAAGTAAAAGGCTTCCTTGCTTGTGAGAGAATATCAGCAAGATGAGAGAACTGAATCATTTTACCTGAAAGTGTTTATAATGTCGAGGGCTTTGGGAAAAAGATGTCAAATGCTGCAAGTTATCAACATTTCCTAACACTTACTTTGAGTTTATATCTTTCCTTTTCCATCAGCTAAATAATGTTATTATTGAAGAAGCCATTAGTGCTAAGGACTGAGAAGTTTTTCTTGATGAATTAAGTAGGCAGAGATGTGGGCTCAGCCTAAGATGCTGCCCAGTGTCATCATCATCTCTGTGTATTGTTCTCTTAATGGAATCTAGAGAGACCACTTAACAAGCTTTGAAGAAAAGTTCATAATTTTGTAATTACTGAAAAGAGAAAGTGGAATGCCATTTCTAGGTCTTCATCCAGAGTGTTTTCTTGGCTCTGATTCCCACATTTCATTTGCAGAAACAGCTTTTTGGTATTAGTTAACATTCAAGGAATAGTTTCAAGTTTTACAACTGCAAAAGGGTCATTATTTTTATCAGTGTGCTGGAGGTTATTTTGAGTCTGACTATGGAGTGCCTGATTCAATAAAATCTCAGCCTGAGTCTCCCAGCAGGACACGCAAACCATGGGAATTCAACAAGGGAGCACACATGGGCTTCTATGATACTGAACCAGGACTGAATTTCCATTTAATCATTCTCAAGAAATCAAAAGACACTTTGGGATTAAATGGCAAATCTTTTAACTAGGAATTCCTCAGCCAAAATGGCCAATTAGCATTTAAACTGTAGAACTGCATTATGTAAGAGGGAATGAGTAACTGAAAAAAGAAAACATCTTCCCTATTATTTAAAAAGGTAAACCCAAAACATGGAGTTATCATGAAATAAGCATTCCCTTCTAAAACAGGGAAGATATCACAGGAGAATAAAAAAAAAAAATACCTGAATTACTTCTTATTCTCATGCTTTTAGCTTTAATTGGCAAAATTAGCTCAAGTAAATGATGTTTGATGCTGCCCTCTAGTTAAATATTTTTACATCACATTTAGAAAATGGCTCAACAACTCAGTTTTTATGTTTTAAAATGATTCTAAAATTATTTTATGTACTAGAAAATGAAAATAATTCATTAAAGCAGGAATGGCCCTGATTCAATTTTATGTATTCATGAAACCTTTGTCCCATCAAAATCTTCCCAGTCTTCAAGTATGTACCTCGGCAGCTTGGAGGCTAAATAGAGTAAGAACTGGTGTTAAGGAAAAAACACACATTTCTGGTATGGCTGCACATAGAGGAAAGCTTTTAAAAACCTTCCAGAAATATAGTTGAAAAGGGCTCTTAAGCAACTGTTTATAATCTTTCCTCATATATGATCATTCAATTTTTTAGCCTCTGCTTTCAGCGAACTCAAAAAGCTTATAAATGTCGTGTTGGTTCTCTATGAACATTCAAAAATGTGTTATTGTTATGTGTTTGCATACATATTTTAAAAAATAAGATGGTAAAAAAAATTAGGTGGTTGTTGTACTTTACAATGTTCTCCTTGTCAGTCCCTTTCTGTGATATCCCAGATTCCATGACATGGACTTTTGCAGTAAGTCACATTTGGTAAAGACCAGCAACTGCACTGGAAGGGATCTGACCAGCTCTTACTCTGGTTAGCTGTTTCAAAAGAGGTGATAGAGTTAGAAAATATAGGTCTGTTTTGATTTTCACAAAGATGGAGAGAGGATACACTTTGGAGATAGGGGCCAGTGATGTTAAATATCCTACAATGAGTGAGGTGGTCCATAATGTCTTACTGGATATTCATGTAAGTAATGATCTAATTTTCTAAGCCTAAAACCAAAATTTCTTTTATATATAAATGTAAAAATTTTGCAGGATTTTAATATGCACTGAATTTCCTAACAATGCAAAAACTTACATAATGAAAATAAGCTTAAATGAAGGTTGGTTTGTTTCAAAACTCTGCAAACAGTTCTTCAACATTTTGAAGAATTGGGTTGCTGGTAACATCCCAGCTGCAGTATGTGAGTCTATCTAACACAACACACCTGTAGCCATTGAAATTTATGTCAATTACATTATCATTGTAGGTATAAGTGTGTGGAAACCACTTTGTAATGTTTTCCAGTGTAGTTGTGCTTAAGCATAAAATATATGTTTTTGTTATAAATTATTTCTTTCCTTATTTATGCTTTATTTTACATTGGGACATTACAATAGTTTATAATTTTATAAGTAATTTATTTATAATTTACATTAAATTGATTTACATTATAATATATATTATAATATATATTAAATATAAATATAATTTACATTATAATTTACATTAAAAGTTTACACTATATGAATAATATCTTATCAATTGATTTTATCTTGAGAGTAAAGGGGTATTCCAAAAGTATTATTTATAAAAAGGAGTATTAAATCTGATAAGACTGAGGATTGTGAAATGCACAGAATATCTGGGGATGGTAAAATGTATAGCATATCAGTGAGAATTTTTTATCTTAAATATGGGCATATGTGGAGGCATCACATATGTATACTTATACACACATAAGCATAGCCTGAGCTCTGAAACAATATGCTAAGCTTTTCAAATTGTCCATTTTAAGTCTTTAGTGAGCTATAACATCAAAACATGGGTTGAGACCAGAATTTTTCTTGGTGAAAACCAAGTGGAATGGAATGGAATGGAATAGAATGGAATAGGGTGAGGTAGGGTATGGTGGGGTGGAGAGAAGTAGCATGGCATGATGTGACTTGGCATAACAATGCATAGCATAGAATATCAATACCTGTACTTATGAAGACGTGTTGTAAAATATATCTTTTACTTTGGGTCAAAATTTGAAAGACATTGTGCTATACTACTGCATTTTATATAGAAAGGAAGCAACACTTTCAAGTGTTATTCATTCATTGCTACGTGAGTATGAAAGTCAGTTTTGATCGTGATTGACACAAGAAGAAGAAACTTGAAGAAACCAGTGAGTACCAAATGTACTATGTCCTCTATTTCACAGTTTGCCTAAGGGGAAGTAATAATGTTGGTCATAAAATCAACTCCTCATCCTCTTTTCTCAACTTGACCACTGCTGAAAGTCCTTACATCTTCTGCAGCTAGCAAAGTTTTTGCTATTTCTTTGTATCATTATTTGGTTTTACAAAAGTAGGTTAAAATGTCTCCCACATTCTTGCCTCTCTCTTCTTTGTTCTCCCTTCCCTTCATTGCAGTTTGATTCAGAGCCTATGTCTTCATGATTCCATTTAAACTTGACTTCCAAGAGATCCCCACTTCAGTGATCCATGAAGTGATTCTTTTCTGCTTCCTTGAGATTTACCTCATCTCTATCTCATACTCAATCAGATTAAAATAGTAATGCTTTTGAGTATGAAACTTTCTATAGTGAATTATTATTTTTAAAAGGAAGAAAATATTAATAAAAGGAATGAAAATAATGTAAGAGACATATTTGGCTGGGGCAAAAGGGAAATGTGACCATTCATAGAGTTCCTTTTTTTCACCTTTTTAAAAAATTTAATTTAAATTTTTTTCAGTGTTCTAAAATTCATTGTTTATGCACCATACCCAGTGCTCCATGCAATACATGCCCTCCTTAATACCCACCACCAGGATCACCCAAATCTCCTCCCCTCCAAAACCCTCAGTTTGTTTCCCAGAGTCCACAGTCTCTCATGGTTTGTCTCCCCCTCCAATTTCCCCAATATCACTTCTTCTCTCCATCTTCCAATGTCCTCTGTGTTATTCCTTATGCTCCACATAATAAGTGAAACCATAAGTGAAAACCACAAAATAGAGTGAAACCATATGAAAATTGACTCTCTCTGCTTGACTTACATTACTCAGCATAATCTCCTCTAGTCCCGTCCATGTGGATATAAAAGATGGGTATTCGCCACTTCTGACGAATAGTCCATAGTATATATGGACCATGTCTTCTTTATACATTCGTCAATTGAAGGGCATCTTAGTTATTTACACAGTTTAGCAACTGTGTCCACTGCTACTATGAACATTGGGTACAGAGGTCCCTTGTTTTCATACATCTGTATCTTTGATGTAAATACCCAATAGTGCAATTCCAGGGTCATAGGGTAGCTCTATTTTCAATTTCTTTTTTTAAATATTTTTATTTATTTATTTGACAGAGAGAGAGAGAGAGAGAGAGAGATATCACAAGTAGGCAGAGAGGCAGGCAGAGAGAGGGGGGGAAGCAGGCTGAGCAGAGAGCCCCATGCAGGGCTTGATCCCAGGACCCTGAGATCATGACCTGAGCCGAAGGCAAAGGCTTAACCCATTGAGCCACCCAGGCACCCCTATTTTTAATTTCTTAAGAAATGTACACACTGTCTTCCAAAGTGGCTGCACCAACAGAAAGGGGACTTCCCTTTCTTCACATCCTGTCCAATACTTGTTGTTTCTTGTCTTGTTAATTTTGACCATTCTGGTGTAAGATGGTATCTCAATATGGTTTTGATTTGAATCTCCCTGATGGCTAATGATGATAAATATTTTATCATGTGTCAGTTGGCCGTTTGTATGTCTTCACTGGAGAAATGTCTGTTCATGTCTTCTGCCCATTTTTTGACATGATTATCTGTTCTGTGTGTGTTGCATTTGAGGAGTTCTTTATAGATCTTGGATATCAATGTCTGTAGTGTCATTTGCAAATATCTTCTCCCATTCCATAGGAGAAGACTTTTCTTTTGTTGACTGTTTTCTTTGCCACGCAGAAGCTTTGGATCTTTATGAAGTTACAAAAGTTTACTTTTGCTTTTGTTTCCTTTGCCTTTGGAGACATATCTTGAAAGAAGTTGCTGTGGCTGATGTCGAAGAGGTTACTGCTTATGTTCTCCTCTAGGATTTTGATAGATTCCTGCCTCACGTTGAGGTCTTTTATCCATTTCACGTTTATCTTTGTGTATGGTATAAGAGAATCATTGAGTTTCATTCTTCTACACGTAGCTGTTTAATTTTCCCAGCACCATTTATTGAAGAGTCTTTTTTCCACTGTATATTTTTTCTTTCCTTGTTGACAATGATTTGACCATAGAGTTGAGGGTCCATATCTGCTTCTCTACTCTCTTCCACTGGTCTATGTGTCTGCTGTTGTGCCAGTACCTTGCTGTATTGGTTATCAGAGCTTTGTAGTAAAGCTTGAAATCAGGCAACATGATGCCTCCAGTTTTGTTTTTCTTTTTCAACATTTCCTTTAGAATTTCAGGGTCTCTTCTGGTTCCATACAAATTTTTGGATTGTTTGTTCTAGCACTTTGAAAAATGCCAGTGGAATTTTGATTGGGATGGCATTGAAAGTATAAATTTCTCTAGGCAATGTAGACATTTTAACAATGCTTATTCTTCTGATCCATGAGTATGGAATGGTCTTCCATCCTCTTGTATCTTCTTCAATTTCTTTCATGAGTGTTCTGTCGTTCCTCTAGTATAGATCCTTTACCTCTTTGGTTAGGATTATTCCCAGGTATCTTATAGTTCTTGGTGCTATAGTAAATGGAATCAATTCTCTAATTTCCCTTTCTATATTTTCATTTTTACTATATAAGAAAGCAACTGATTGGGGCATCTGGGTGGCTCAGTGGGTTAAAGCCTCTGCCTTCAGCTCAGGTCATGATCCCAGGGTCCTGGGATTGAGCCCCACATCAAGCTCTCTGCTCAGTGGGGAGCCTGCTTCCTCCTCTCTCTCTCTGCCTGCCTCTCTGCCTGCTTTTGGTCTGTCAAATAAATTTTAAAAAATTCTTTAAAAAAAAAAGGAAGCAACTGAATTCCGTACATTAGTTTTGTATCCTGCTACACATTATGACTTGCTGTATAAGTTCTAGTAGTTTGGGGGTGGAGTCTTTTAAGTTTTCTATATAAAGTATAATGTCATCTGCAAAGAGAGGGAGTTTGACTTCTTCTTTGCCAATTTGAATACATTTTATTTCTTTTCATTTTCTGATTGCTGTTGCTGGGACTTCTAGTACTGTGTTGAACAAGAGTGGTGAGAATGGGGATCCTTGTCATGTTCCTGATCTCAAAGGGAGGCTGTCTGCTTTTCCCCATTGAGAATGATATTTGCTATGGTTTTTCATAGATAGATTTCATGAAGTTATGGAATGTTCCCTCTATTCCTATACTTTGAAGCACTTTAATCAGGAATGGGTTCTGTATCCTTTCAAGTGCTTTTTCTGCATCAATTGAGAGGACCATGTGGTTCTTCTCTCTTACTGATTTGTTCTCTCACATTTATTGATTTGCAAATGTTGAACCCCCCCTGCATCCCAGGAATAAATCCCACCTGGTCATGGTGGATAATCTTTTTCATGTACTGTTAGATCCTATTAGCTAGGATCTTGTTGAGAATCTTAGCATCCATATTCATCAGGGATATTGGTCTGAAATTCTCTTTTTTGGTAAGGGTCTATGCCTGGTTTGGGGATCAGGGTAATGCTGGCTTCATAAAAAGAGCTGGAAGTTTTCCTTCCACTTGAATTTTTTTTTTTTTTTAAATAGCATCAGGAGAATAGGTATTATTTCTTCTTTGAATATTTTGTAGAATTCCCCAGGGAATCTGTCAGGTCCTCAGGGTCCTGAGATTAAGCCCCACATTTGGCTCCCTGGTCAGTGTAGACCCTCCATCTCTGATTCTCCCCCCTGTTCTCTCTCTCTCCTGTTCTCTCTCTCTCTCTCTCTCAAATAAATAAATAAATAAAATCTTAAATATTTATATTGTTTGTTACTAAAAATAATTTTAGAAATAGACACAAAAATCCTATTTCTATTGGCAGCACTCTCCTGAGGAGGCATAATTTGAAACCAAAATTATCGTTATTTACTCTTTCTTTTTTATCTACTCTCTCTTTGCTACTTAGGTCCAAGATATACTGAATTTCTCAACTTTACACCCAGAGTTTTTCAGTTTTTGCCATTGATCTCTCCTTTGTATTCCCTTTGTATTTTATCTAGATGAAATATTTCATTTGCCTCACAATTTCTTGACTTTTCTGATTCATGCACATTGTTATCAATATTATCTTTTAAAAACAGCAGATTTCATATTTTGTTTATTTGTGCAAAAACAGTTGTGTCCTTCAGTTGTCTACAGAATACAGTACAATCTTTTAATTTGACATTCAAGTTACTCAGCAATCTCCCTACATCTTTTCTTTTACTCGTTTAGATAAAACGATCTAATTGCTGCTCACTGACTATCCTACTCACTTCTGCTGCTAGGCTTCCACTCACTTTTAAGCATCCCTTGTGAGTGCCTGGGTGGCTCAGTCAGTTAAGCGCCTGACTAATGATTTCAGTTCAGGTCATGATCCGAGGGTCATGAGACTGAGTTGTGCTGAATGTAAGGCTTCATGCTCGGTGGGGATTCTATTTGAGATTCTCTTTCTCTCGTTCCCTTTGCCACCTCCCCATCTCTCCCTCTCTCTCAAATAAATAAAACAGTCTTTATGTATGCTTTTTAATAGAATCTCCTACCCCACAACATCTAAGGGCCCAAATTTCTTATAATCTTTAAGACTAGCAGAAATGCCACTTCTCTAATACATCCATAATCTTTCCTTTCTTTTCATAGCTATCCTAACACTTTATATGTATTGTTGTTCAATTTTTGATCACTTTTTGCATTGCAGTATTTAATTGAGATATTCTTCACATACAATAAAACAGGTTTTACTTACAACAAACACAAAATTCTTAAGAATATAGTTCAATCTATTTGAACAAACACATGCAACTACGTAATCCATACTCACACAGATATAGAATGTATTCATTACCAAGAAAGTTGCCCATGTGGGGAAAATTCTAATGTCTTTGAATACAGATTATTTTTGTTATTTTTAAACCTCACACAAATAAAATAATTTAGTATTATATAGTATTTTCTTAATTTAATGTCTTTTTTTCATTTGAAATATATTCAGGATTCAGCTTTTTTTTTTCAATATAACAATATTCATTGCTTTTTTGCACCACACCCAGTGCTCCATGCAATCGTGCCCTCTGTAATACCCACCACCTGGTTCCGCCAACCTCTCACCCCCCGCCGCTTCAAACCCCTCAGATTGATTTACAGAGTTCATAGTCTCTCATTGTTCTCCTCCCCTTCCAATTAAGCCCAACTACCTTCTCCTCTCTAACTCCCCTTCTCCTCCATGCTATTTGTTATGCTCCACAAATAAGTGAAACCATAGATAATTGACTCTCTCTGCTTGACTTATTTCATTTAGCATAATCTCTTCCAGTCCTGTCCATGTTGCTACAAAAGTTGGGGATTCATCCTTTCTGATGGAGGCATAATACTCCATAGTGTATATGGACCACATTTTCCTTATCCATTCGTCTGTTGAAGGGCATCTTGGTTCTTTCCACAGTTTGGCGACCGTGGCCATTGCTCCTATAAACATTGGGGTACAGATGGCCCTTCTTTTCACTACGCCTGTATCTTTGGGGTAAATACCCAGTAGTGCAATGGCAGGGTCATAAGGAAGCTCTACTTTTAATTTCTTGAGGAATCACCACACTGTTCTCCAAAGTGGCTGCGCCAACTTACATTCCCACCAACAGTGTAATAGGGTTCCCCTTTCTCCACATCCTCTCCAACACATGTTGTTTCCTGTCTTGCTAATTTTGTCCATTCTAACTGGTGTAAGGTGATATCTCAATGTGGTTTTAATTTGAAACTCCCTGATAGCTAATGATGATGAAAATGTTTTCATGTGTCTGATAGCCATTTGTTTGTCTTCATTGGAGAAGTGTCTGTTCATATCTTCTGCCCATTTTTTAAAATTATTTTTTTTTTATTTTCAGCATAACAGTATTCATTATTTTTTCACCACGCCCAGTGCACCATGCAATCCATGCCCTCTATAAACCCACCACCTGGTACTGCAACCTCCCACCCCACTGCCACTTCAATCCCCTCAGATTGTTTTTTAGAGTCCATAGTCTTTCATGGTTCTCCTCCCCTTCCAATTAAGCCCAACTCCCTTCTCCTCTCTAACTCCCCTTCTCCTCCATGCTATTTGTTATGCTCCACAAATAAGTGAAACCATATGATAATTGACTCTCTCTGCTTGACTTATTTCACTCAGCATAATCTCTTCCAGTCCTGTCCATGTTGCTACAAAAGTTGGGTATTCATCCTTTCTGATGGAGGCATAATACTCCATAGTGTATATGGACTACATTTTCCTTATCCATTCGTCTGTTGAAGGGCATCTTGGTTCTTTCCACAGTTTGGCGACCGTGGCCATTGCTCCTGTAAACATTGGGGTACAGATGGCCCTTCTTTTCACGACATCTGTATCTTTGGGGTAAATACCCAGGAGTGCAATTGCAGGGTCATAGGGAAGTTCTATTTTTAATTTCTTGAGGAATCTTCAGGAGTGCAATTGCAGGGTCATAGGGAAGTTCTGTTTTTAATTTCTTGAGGAATCTCCACACTGTTCTCCAAAGAGGCTGCACCAATTTGCATTCCCACCAACAGTGGAAGAGGGTTCCCCTTTCTCCACATCCCCTCTAACACATGTTGTTTCCTGTCTTGTTAATTTTGGCCATTCTAACTGGTGTAAGCTGATATCTCAATGTGGTTTTAATTTGAATCTCCCTGATGGCTAGTGATGATGAACATTTTTTCATGTGTCTGATAGCTATTTGTATATCTTCATTGGAGAAGTGTCTGTTCATATCTTCTGCCCATTTTTTGATATGATTGTCTGTTTTGTGTGTTGAGTTTGAGGAGTTCATTATAGATCCTGAATATCAACCTTTTGTCTGTAATGTCATTTGCAAATATCTTCTCCCATTCTGTGCGTTGCCTCTTTGTTTTTGTTTTGTTTTTTTTTTTTTTGACTGTTTCCTTTGCTGAGCAGAAACTTTTGATTTTGACGAAGTCCCAAAAGTTTATTTTCACTTTTGTTTCCTTTGCCTTTGGAGACATATCTTGAAGGAAGTTGTTGTGGCTGATATCGAAGAGATTACGGCCTATGTTCCCCTCTAGGATTCTAATGGATTCCTGTCTCACGTTGGGGTCTTTTATCCATTTTGAGTTTATCTTTGTGTATGGTGTAAGAGAATGGTTGAGTTTCATTCTTTTACATATAGCTGTCCAGTTTACGCAGCACCATTTATTGAATAGACTGTCTTTTTTCCACTGTATATTTTTTTCCTATTTTGTCGAAGATTAATTGCCCATAGAGTTGAGGGTCCATATCTGGGCTCTCTACTCTGTTCCACTGGTCTATGTGTCTTTTTATGCCAGTACCATGCTGTCTTGGTGATCACAGCTTTGTAGTAAAGCTTGAAATCAGGTTACATGATGCTCCCAGTTTTACTTTTGTTTTTCGGCATTTCCATAGCGATTCAGGATCTCTTCTGGTTCCATACAAATTTTTGGATTATTTGCTCCAGCTCTTTGAAAAATACCGGTGGAATTTTAATCAGAATGGCATTAAAAGTATAGATTGCTCTAGGCAGTATAGACATTTTAACAATGTTTCTTCTTCCGATCCAAGAGCATTGAATGGTCTTTCATCTTTTTGTGTCTTCTTCAATTACTTTCATGAGTGTTCTGTAGTTCCTCGAATACAGATCCTTTACCTCTTTGGTTTGGTTTATTCTCAAGTATCTTATGGTTCTTGGTGCTAGAGTAAATGGAATAGATCCCTAATTTCCCTTTCTGTATCTTTATTGTTAGTGTATAAGAAATCCACTGATTTCTGTACATTGACTTTGTATCCTGCCATGTTAGTGAATTGCTGTATGCGTTCTAGTAGTTTGAGGGTGGAGTTTTGGGTTTTCCATATAAAGAATCATGTCCTCTGCAAAGAGAGAGAGTTTGAATTCTTAACTGCCAATCTGGATACCTTTTATTTCTCTTTGTTGTCTGATTGCTGTTGCTAGGACTTCTAATACTATATTGAACAAGAGTGATGAGAGTGGGCATCCTTGTCATGTCCTGATCTCAATGGGAAGACTGCAAGCTTTTCCCCATTAAGGATATTGTCTGTGGGTCTTTCATAGATTGATTTTAAGAAGTTCAGGAATGTTCCCTCTATCCCTATACTTTGAAGTGGTTTAATCAGGAACGGATGCTGAATTTTGTCAAATGCTTTTTCTGCATCAATTGAGAGAAACATGTGGTTCTTCTCTCTTCTCTTATTAATTTGTTCTATCACATTGATTGACTTGCGAATGTTGAATCATCCTTATTGCCTAGTAATGAATCTCAACTAGTCATGGTGGATAATATTTTTCATGTGGTGTTGGATCCTGTTTGCTTGGTGAGAATCCTAGCATCCATATTCATCAGTGATATTGGTCTGAAATTCTCCTTTTTAGTAAGGTCTTTGCCTGGTTTGGGGATCAGGGTAATGCTGGCTTCATAGAAAGAGTCTGGAAGTTTTCCTTCTCCTTCAATTTTTGAAATAGCTTCAGAAGAATAGTTGTTATTTCTTCTTTGAAAGTTTGGTAGAATTCCCCAGGGAACCCATCATGTCATGGACTCTTGTTTTATGGTAGCTTTTTGATCACTGCTTCAAACTCGCTACTAGATATCAGTTTACTCAGGTTGTCAATTTCTTCCTGGTTCAATTTTGGAAGTTTTTTTTTTTTTTTTTAAGATTTTATTTATTTATTTATTTATTTATGTTTAATTTTTTAATTTTTTATTATTTTTTAAATTTTTTAAAATATTTTATTAATTTTTTATTTTTTATAAACATATATTTTTATCCCCAGGGGTACAGGTCTGTGAATCACCAGGTTTACACACTTCACAGCACTCACCAAAGCACATACCCTCCCCAATGTCTATAATCCCACCCCTTCTTCCAACCCCCTCGTCCCAGCAACCCTCAGTTTGTTTTGTGAGATTAAGAGTCACTTATGGTTTGTCTCCCTCCCAATTCCATCTTGTTTCATTGATTATTCTTCTTCTACCCACTTAAGCCCCCATGCTGCATCACCACTTCCTCATATCAGGGAGATCATATGATAGTTGTCTTTCTCTGCTTGCCTTATTTCGCTAAGCATGATATGCTCTAGTCCATCCATTTTGTCGCAAATGGCAAGATTTCATTTCTTTTGATGGCTGCATAGTATTCCATTGTGTATATATACCACATCTTCTTGATCCATTCATCTGTTGATGGACATCTAGGTTCTTTCCATAGTTTGGCTATTGTGGACATTGCTGCTATAAACATTCGGGTGCATGTGCCCCTTTGGATCACTACGTTTGTATCTTTAGGGTAAATACCCATTAGTGCAATTGCTGGGTCATAGGGCAGTTCTATTTTCAACATTTTGAGGAACCTCCATGCTGTTTTTGAGTGGCTGCACCAGCTTACATTCCCACCAACAGTGTAGGAGGGTTCCCCTTTCTCTGCATCCTCGCCAGCATCTGTCATTTCCTGACTTGCTGATTTTAGCCATTCTGACTGGTGTGAGGTGATATCTCATTGTGGTTTTGATTTGTATTTCCCTGATGCCGAGTGATATGGAGCACTTTTTCATGTGTCTGTTGGCCATCTGGATGTCTTCTTTGCAGAAATGATCTGTTCATGTCCTCTGCCCATTTCTTCATTGGATTATTTGTTCTTTGGGTGTTGAGTTTGCTAAGTTCTTTATAGATTTTGGATACTAGTCCTTTATCCGATATGTCGTTTGCAAATATCTTCTCCCATTCTGTCAGTTGTCTTTTGATTTTGTTAACTGTTTCCTTTGCTGTGCAAAAGCTTTTGATCTTGATGAAATCCCAATAGTTTATTTTTGCCCTTGTTTCTCTTGCCTTTGGCGATGTTCCTAGGAAGATGTTGCTGCGGCTGAGGTCGAAGAGGTTGCTGCCTGTGTTCTCCTCAAGGATTTTGATGGATTCCTTTCACACATTGATGTCCTTCATCCATTTTGAGTCTATTTTCGTGTGTGGTATAAGGAAATGGTCCAATTTTATTTTTCTGGATGTGGCTGTCCAATTTTCCCAGCACCATTTATTGAAGAGGCTGTCTTTTTTCCATTGGACATTCTTTCCTGCTTTGTCGAAGATTAGTTGACCATAGAGTTGAGAGTCTATTTCTGGGCTCTCTATTCTGTTCCATTGATCTATGTGTTTGTTTTTGTGCCAGTTCCAGGCTGTCTTGATGATGACAGCTTTGTAATAGAACTTGAAGTCCGGAATTGTGATGCCACCAACTTTGGCTTTCTTTTTCAATATCCCTATGGCTATTCGAGGTCTTTTCTGGTTCCATATAAATTTTAGAATTATTTGTTCCATTTCTTTGAAAAATATGTATGGTACCTTGATAGGAATTGCATAAAATGTGTAGATTGCTTTAGGTAGCATAGACATTTTCACAATATTTATTCTTTCAATCCAGGAGCATGGAACATTTTTCCATTTCTTTGTGTCTTCCTGAATTTCTTTCATGAGTACTTTATAGTTTTCTGAGTATAGATTCTGTGTCTCTTTGGTTGGGTTTATTCCTAGGTATCTTATGGTTTGGGGTGCAATTGTAAATGGGATTGACTCCTTAATTTTCTTTCTTCTGTCTTGTTGTTGGTGTAGAGAAATTCAACTGATTTCTGTGCATTGTTTTTATATCCTGACACTTTACTCAATTCCTGTATAAGTTCTAGCAGTTTTGGAGTGGAGTCTTTTGGGTTTTCCACATATAGTATCATATCATCTGCGAAGAGTGATAATTTGACTTCTTCTTTGCCGATTTGGATGCCTTTAATTTCCTTTTGTTGTCTGATTGCTGAGGCTAGGACCTCTAGGACTATGTTGAATAGCAGTGGTGATAATGGACATCCCTGCCGTGTTCCTGACCTTAGCGGAAAAGCTTTCAGTTTTTCTCCATTGAGAATGATATTTGCAGTGGGTTTTTCATAGATGGCTTTGATGATATTGAGGTATGTGCCCTCTATTCCTACACTTTGAAGAGTTTTGATCAGGAAGGGATGCTGTACTTTGTCAAATGCTTTTTCAGCATCTATGGAGAGTATCATATGGTTCTTGTTCTTTCTTTTATTGATGTGTTGTATCACATTGACTGATTTGCGGATGTTGGACCAACCTTGCAGCCCTGGAATAAATCCCACTTGGTCGTGGTGAATAATCCTTTTAATGTACTGTTGAATCCTATTGGCTAGTATTTTGGTGAGAATTTTCGCATCTGTGTTCATCAAGGATATTGGTCTATAGCTCTCTTTTTTGATGGTATTCTTGTCTGGTTTTGGGATCAAGGTGATGCTGGCCTCATGAAATGGTTTGGAAGTTTTCCTTCCATTTCTGTTTTTTTGGAACAGTTTCAGGAGAATAGGAATTAGTTCTTCTTTAAATGTTTGGTAGAATTCCCCCGGGAAGCCGTCTGGCCCTGGTATTTTGTTTGTTTGGAGATTTTTAATGACTGTTTCAATCTCCTTAGTGGTTATGGGTCTGTTCAGGCTTTCTATTTCTTCCTGGTTCAGTTGTGGTAGTTTATATGTTTCTAGGAATGCATCCATTTCTTTCAGATTGTCCTGATTTGTGTCCTAGTATGTGGTCTATTCTTGAGAAGTTTCCATGTGCACTTGAGAAGAATGATTATTTTCTTGTTTTAGAGCAGAATGTTCTGTATATTTGTGAGTATTCTCTTGTTTTAGGGTGGAATGTTCTGTATATATGTGAGTATTCTCTTGTTTTAGGGTGGAATGTTCTGTATATACGTGAATATTCTCTTGTTTTAGGGTGGAATATTCTGAATATATGTGAGGCCCATCAGGTTCAATGTGTCATTCAATGCTCTTGTTTCTTTATTGCATTTCTGCTTTGATGATCTGCTATTTCTGAGAGAGGAGTGTTAAGATCTCCTACTATTAATGTATTCATATCAATATGACTCTTTACCTTGATTAACAGTTTTCTTATGTTATTGGTTGCTCCCATGTGGGGGCATAGATATTTACCATTGTTAGATCATCTTGGTGGATAGTCCCTTTGAGAATTATGTAGTGTCCTTCTGTATCTCTTACTACAGTCTTTATTTTAAAATCTAATTTATCTGATATAAGAATTGCTACCCCGGCTTTCTTTTGAGGCCCATTGGCATGAAAGATGCTTCTCCATCCTTTCACTTTCAGTCTGGGTATATCTTTAGGTTCAAAATGGGTCTCCTGTAGACAACATATGGATGGTTCCTGTCATTTTATCCAATCCGCAACCTTGTGCTCTTTTGTGGGCTCATTTTGGCCATTCACATTAAGAGTGATTATTGATAGATACGTTTTTATTGACATCATGTTACCTTTGAAGTCTTTCTTTCTGTAGATTGTCTCTATATTTCTGTTCACTGCTATTCTTAGGATTTTTCCTCTTTTATAGAACCCCCCTTAATATTTCCTGCAGTGTCAGCTTAGTGGTTGCATAGTCTTTTAAGCCTTGCCGGTCCTGGAAACTCTTTATCTCTCCATCCATTTTGAATGTCAGTCTTGCTGGATAAAGTATTCTTGGCTGCATGTTCTTCTCATTTAGCGCCCTGAGTATATCTTGCCAGCCCTTTCTTGCTTGCCAGGTCTCTCTGGACAGGTCTGACTTTATTTTGATGGGCTTTCCTCTTTAAGTAAGAAGCCTTTTTGTCCTAGTGGCTTTCAAGAGATTATATCTACAATTATGATTCTTCAATTTGACTCTCAGGTGCCTTAATTTTTTTTGGAATCTATAATCTTCGGTGGAGACCGTTTGGCCTTTAGTACATGAATGCTTGTTCCTTTCATGAAATGGGAAATTTTTCATGACGAACTTGTTCCACTATATCTTCTAGACTTCTTTCTTTCTCCTCCCCTTCAGGGATTCCAATACTTCTGACATTGGAATGTTTCCAACGTCATTACAAATAAATGGCACCATTTATTTCCCTGATTCTGTTTTTGTGGCTTCTAAGCTGTTTGTTGAAGACTTCCTCCTGATCCTTTTCTCTATCTATTTGTTCTCCAGATTACTAATTGTATCTTCTGTCTCAGTTACCCTAGCTTTTAGAGAATTTAGATTATATTAGAACGCATTGAGAGCATTGTGAACCTCATCCCTGGTAGCTTTTAGCTCTGCCCTAACATTGTGAACATCATCCCTGGTAGCTTTCAGTTTGGCTCTAATCAATTCTGTTTGGTCATCCATGGCTTTCTCCAACCTAGCTATTGCCTGGATAATTGTTAGCCTAAATTCTCTTTCCAACATATTGTCTATGTTGTTAGCCATTAGCTCTGTTGCAGAAGGTCCATCCTCTTTGTTCTTATTCTGTTGGGCATTCCTTCTCCTAGTCATGTTGGTGAGAGATGACTGATCAGATGTAGCTGGATGTATTGACCATGGTGCTGTCAAGGTGCACCCTGGAACACTTTTGAGCAATCAGGATTCCCCACCCAAATGAGAGAAAAAAGAAAAAAAAAGAGAGAGAGAGGTACAGGAAAGAAAGGGATGATAAAAGATAAGGTTCAGCCCAAATGGGCCCCAAGGTAAGATTGATGAAGTATACAAACAAAACAGACAAACAAAAAGACTGATTAAAGTATATGATAAGAGAAAAAAAATATATATATAAGCAAATAAAGGAAGAACCTCATCAAAAAGAACCCCAAGTGTAAGATTTATATACTATCAGGACAAACAGAAAAACTCATAAACACTGGTGGAAGAAAAAGATGAGAGAGTGGTTATAAATTCTCAGTGTGGGCGAGGAAGGTTGTTTTGATTCTTCCTGGATGTATCTTGATATCTTTGTTAAAGGACTCAACTTTCCTAAGATAAAGGGGGATTAAAAATTGGTTTACCTATAGGGGTAGTATTGATTGGGGAAAGGGGATTACCTCGAAGTTTAACTCTATATGAATATTAGAAAATAAAAATAAAAAAGGAATAAACTAGGCTAAACTGAACTAAAATTAAAAAAAAGAAATTAAAAAAAATAGAAATGCAAAAGAAAAACACAGGTGTATGTATCAAAAAGTTCAGGTTAGAGGGTTATTTTGGAATTTGATGTACTGGACAGCTCACTGTGATTGCAAATAGTTTAAAAATTATTATATAAAAAAATGAGCCAGAATAGTGGGAACAAATTAAAAATAAAATTGTCCTATGAAGTAGTGGTGTTGTTCTCGTCTTCTTCTTTTTTTTTTTTTTCCTTCCTTTGGTTTTTCTGGGGGAGGAGCCTGCCAAGTGGATTTTCAGCTAATGATGTTCCCTGAGTTAAGTCCTCCCGCCCCCCTTCAGGGGGTGGGCTCTGAGGAAACCGGTTTTTTCAGGCTTTTGTTCTCTGGAGGTTTTTATGTTTGTTCACTGTTTTTTGTTTGTTTGTTTGTTTGTTTGTTTGTTTGTTTTTTCCTTCCTCTCGCCTTGACTACTTTTGATGGTTTTTGTAGGTTTAGAGGAAAGCAAATTGCACCTGACCTCCCTCTCAGAGAGAAGCCTCAGTCTGGCTGCAGAGCCCATATAAATTCCCCCCTGGCTGCTGGCAGAGCAGGTTTCGAATCGCGGTCCCTGGGGTTGCAAGATTTCCTGTTTGTACCTGAAATCACCGCAGCCGTGGCTGTCTGGGCAGCTCCAGACCTCCAGAGAGATTCCAAGCAGCAATCGCACATTGGGATTTTCCCACTGGCCCAGGCTGGTAGTGCCTGGTCTTTCTGGGTCTAAGAGCGCTGTGCTTGTGTGCACCTCTCTCAGGGGAGGGTGTGGTTGCACACGTGTTTCAGGCTCTGAGAGTGGGGTGCAGGTCCGAAATCACCATGCTTTGCCTTTGCACACCTCTCTCAGGGGAGAGATTGGGGCACGCACCTCAGGCTCTGAAACAATGGCACGGGTCTAAGAGTGCAGGGCGGGGGGGTGGCTTTGCACACCTCTCTCAGGGGAGTGTGAAGGGCATGTGTGTCTTAGGCTCTGTAGCAGGGCTTGGCATTCTGCTGTCTGGTGTGGCTCCCAGCCCATCACAGGAGCCAGATTCCATGCAATCTCTGGCACTCTAGCGGCTCAGGGACCAAGACATGGTTTCTCCGCAGCTCTCTCTCTGGCTCAGGCCAGCGGAGGCTTTCCTGGGTCTGGGGACTTAAGCCCCTGTCCTTAGCCACCTGGATTCCCACAAATGCTCCCCTGCAATCCTTTGCTCTTTTGGAGTGCTTTCAACCAGTCTCTAATGCTGGTCCCCAGATGCAGGGCACTCTCATATTGGGGTATTACTTTCCAATTGGTTGCCTCTGGTGGCTCCCTCCCTCTTTTGTTTATCTTCTGATATCAGTCTGATGTTCCCACTCTGCTTTACCTGACCACTGGTGTCTCCTGCCCCCGTAGAGATCCAGACATATATAATTCTATTCTCAGGCTGATTTCATGGGTTATTGGAGTTCTTTGGTAGGTAATCAGCTCACTTTAGGGTACAGGTTGAAAAAGCACATCCTCCTACTTCCCCACCATCTTGTCTCTGCCCCAGCTTTTTTTTTTTTCCCAGATATCACTAGTATATTCTTTTTAATGGTTAGTTATTCCATTGGATGAGTATTTTGTAATTTGTTCATCCATTAATGGAGTTAGGATTAATCCATTAATAAACATCTAGTTTATTGCCAGTTTTTTAGTTATTATTATAAAAGCTGCTGTGGGCATTCTTTTTGTGAATATACATTTTCATTTCTCATTAATAAATACATAAGTGTTGGATTTGCTTGGTCATGCATATGTTTAACTTTTGAAAGAATTGCTATATCACTTGCCAAAGTTGTTGAAATGTTTTATACTCCAACAACCAATGTATTAGAATTCTTATTGGTCTATCTCCTCATCAAAAGTTGATGTCAGGGGCGCCTGGGTGGCTCAGTGGGTTAAGCCGCTGCCTTCGGCTCGGGTCATGATCTCAGGGTCTTGGGATCGAGTCCCACATCGGGCTCTCTTCTTGGCAGGGAGCCTGCTTCCCTCTCTCTCTCTCTCTCTCTCTCTCCACCAGCCTCTCTACCTACCTGTGATCTCTCTCTGTCAAATAAATAAATAAAATCTTTAAAAAAAAAAAAAGTTGATGTCAATTCTTATTTTAGCCATATGGTAGAAACATATTTGTAAGTCATTATATATTCACAATTCATTATATATTCATTTATAATTTTAATTTATTTGATGATTAACACTTAATCATCAAATAAATTATTTGATTAATTAATTTATTTGATGTTGAACACTTGTTCATGCACTTATTACTAATGTATGCAGTTAGTTTAGTGAGGTGTCTATTTAAGACTTCTTTTCAATTTTTAAATTTTTTATGTACTTTTATAGAGGTTCATAGTAGGTGTTTATTGTATTAGTTCTTTATATTTTTTGGGTACAAATCCTTTGTCAGATATGTTTATTGCAGGTAGTTTCTCCCAGTCTGTGACCTGGCTATATATATATATCCTAAATTGTGTATTTCTTATATACAAGTTTTAATCCTGACTATGACTAATTTTTCTAGCCCAAAGCCAGGAATCTCATTATCCACAATCATGTACAAATGGAAATAAGGCCTTGCAGGTGAGTTTCCTTGAATACAGTTGCTCTAATCAGAAAAACAGTGATCTACAGGGACATGGTATCTACCTCCCATACGACCAACATGCAAGTATAAGATTCCTTTTGTTAAAGAGAAAGGAAACAAGAGGCACATAGGAATATTTGGTCCCTAGAAATTCTGAAATACTTACAGGCACACATTTCCAATTTATTGATTAGAGCTTAGTTCTACTAACTTGAAATAACTCACTATTACTCTTGGATTTACACTCTGCATTCTTGGTCCCTCTTTATGCATTATCTGGCTTGTGTTTGAGCAGAATAATTTCTCCAATCTAGTTACTCCTTGTCATAGCTCAGGATTATAATACATCTATTTCATACTGTCATTCCTCTCTCCCCAGATCTGGTGATGGTTCTGTTAATATTGTTACCTTTAAAACTAGTTGCATTTCAACAAATATTTTTGTATTTGACTGCTTTATACACAGGTCCTAGCCATCAGTCTCAACATAAGCACTTCACGGTATTGAAATTCTTGTAAGGCAGATGTGGAACAATGTCTTTAAGATTATTCAAAATCTTAATGTGAAAAAGAAGATATTTAAGACACACCCATGAGAAACTAGCAGGGACTTCTTTTTCTCTGAGATATTACCTCTACTCTTTGAAAATTTAACAAAAAATTTACAATTGTGCCTTTAGACAATGTTTTCTTAACATAATGGTGGGTTGATTATTGCTCTGTTGTCTTCTCTTAAGAAACTTAGAGATGCTGGAAATTATTTATCTCTTACAATGCCTGTAGGTCAGAAATTCAGGAGCAGCTCAGCTAAGTGGTCCTTACTCAGGATCTCTCATGAAGTTAGTTAGATAGTGACTGGGCTGTGATCATCTCAAAAGCTACTATATTCCCAATTTAATAAGTGAGGAACACATGGTTTGCATTGGATTCAACAGGTCTGTATGTGTTGTGGTCCTTTCACAACCATCAGTAATCCACTTAGTGTGGCCAGGTAATGTCATTAAAATTGTTGTAGATATATATCTACTAACACGAATCACTGTTTATGGTATGTTGTTAAATAAATAAGATATAAAGTGTAAAAAAATAAAAGCTACTATCTCCCAGTGTCAGTTGCCTTAGGTAAGGAAACTTAAACCTAGATAGAGGAGGTTGTAAAAGCTGTCTCTATTAATTGTATGTGATCTCTCAAGCATAGAAGCATTAGATAGCTGGAGTTTTTTTTTTTTTTTAAGATTTTATTTATTTATTTGACAGACAGAGATCACAAGCAGGCAGAGAGGCAGGCAGAGAGAGAGGAGGAAGCAGGCTCCCTGTTAAGCAGAAAGCCTGATGCGGGGCTCGATCCCAGGACTCTGAGATCATGACCTGAGCCGATGGCAGCAGCTTAACCCACTGAGCCACCCAGGCGCCCCCAATATATATTTTTTAGTATGAGTATTGGTTTTGTTATGGCAGACAGTTAATTTACTAACTGTTCTTTTTATTATTTAATGAATTTTAAAGCTTTGTTAGGATATATATAAAGTAGCTCTGATAGGTCTAGAATAGTCTTATTTCTAAATTGAGACTCTGACTGAGCTAAATTGATATAAATACCTGAATATTTCAGTGAGGTATCTGTGTGCTGCTTATTTATCCATGAACTTACAGAGATGTCTATGTAGATTTCCTTGGTTTCCTTTCAGAAGAGTTTCTTTCTGTGCTTTCCCCTTTCCTGCAAATTCCACCTTCCTCAGCAGTCCTATACTCTGATTTGTGCCATTTCAATGAGGTTCCTCTTCTCTGCTTAGACACCATCACATTTCTGTATCTTTTCTAGAAAACACCTCTAGGCAAAAGACTGGATCAATCATGGCACTTCCTCACATGGTTTCATTCTCTGAAGAAACCTAGTTCTGCACTGCCTGTGTTTCATTTTTATAGTTGTTTATGGTGGCAGGATTATTCTGATATTAATTATTCTATTGTGAGAAGTAGCAGTTTCTCTTGATCAGATTTTACTTTGCATTGTAGTTATTCTTGTATATTCAACCCTTTTGTGAGACTGGAAGCACTCTGATGGCAATGTCTATATATATTATTCATCTTTGTTTTTCCTGCAGAGGAAATAATTGAAATAACTAAAATAAAATGGCACAGCCACTTTAAAGGAAATTTCAAAGACCTTAAAATTCATTATACACACTAATTTTCTTTCATTCATTAATCTTTAGATTTCGCAACAATTATGGTAATACTTGAGTTCCTAATCTGCCCGTCTTCCTCTCTTAATTCAAACCCTTTATTATAATCAGATAGCAGGTGAAAAACTAAGAAACATGGAGAAACAATTACTTACAGTCATTTGGTAGTATGAGTATTTATTAAGAGCTAATTGGAGCATTTCTTTTTATCCTTTGGGTTACTTTGCCGGCCGTTATTCTCTACAGCTATTAAAGTTCAACATGAATAATTTTTCACAGTCACACAGGTAAAACCAACACTATTGATGATTATAATAGCTCAGTGATCATGAAAACTCTGATGAAGAAATGTCAGCACAGAACACTCATGTTCTGCAGAATAAACACCTAGTTTTAAAAATTATGTGATAATAGAGATTATTTTTTAAGCTAGAAAATAAACTTCATGTTCTCTTTTTTTTTTTTTTAAATGTCTTGGTATTATAGTTAAGAAATTAGAATAAAACACTGCAGCTTCTTATTATATGCTTTCTAGAAAATGACTGAGCTACCATTAGGCAATTGTCCTTGTGATTTTCAGTTTCACTCATGAATTATTTAGACATTTCTTCTCTTGTTCTGTGATTCTCTTCTTTTTCTACTTGAACACCTGCTAATTGATTATGCCTATATTTATGTTACTCCTAAGGCCTCTTTTCTCTTCTATTCATAATATCACAAAACCTTCAGACCATGTCTACTCCTCAGGTCCCTAAAGATACCGGGACCTGCCTTTTTGCTTTCTTAGTCAACTCTTGTCAACTTTCTTGTAAATTCCACAAAGGAATTGTCTTTCATACCTGAACTATTTCCTGAATTCCAAAGTCACATTTTCCACTACTACTAAACTCTATCACTTGATTTCTAAGGACAAAATTTTCTTATATGTGCCAATTTACAAACCAAATGAAAACAACAATCTATTTATTGCTTTCTTTCTTGTTCTTCTTTCCCATTATATAAACCAATCAAGGTGAGCTTTGAGGGCTGGAGTTCCAAAATCATTCTGATACCCTTTTTTTCTCTCTCTCTTCTCTCATATTCTAGTCACTTTTTATTTTTTTATTTTTTTATTATTTTTTTAATTTTTTATTTTTTATAAACATATATTTTTATCCCCAGGGGTACAGGTCTGTGAATCACCAGGTTTACACACTTCACAGCACTCACCAAAGCACATACCCTCCCCAATGTCCATAATCCCACCCCCTTCTCCCAAACACCCTCCCCCCAGCAACCCTCAGTTTGTTTTGTGAGATTAAGAGTCACTTATGGTTTGTCTCCCTCCCAATCCCATCTTGTTTCATTTAGATTGGCAGCTGACTTATCCACAGAGACCTAGGAGGCCAGAAAGAGCTGGCATGATATTTTCAGAGCAATAAATGAGAAAAACATGCAGCCAAAAATACTATATCCAGCTAGGCTATCATTGAAAATAGAAGGAGAGATTAAAAGCTTCCAGGACAAACAACAACTGAAAGAATTTGCAAATACCAAACCAGCTCTACAGGAAATATCGAAAGGGGTCCTCTAAGCAAAGAGAGAGCCTACAAGTGGTAGATCAGAAAGGCACAGAGACCATATACAGTAACAGTCACCTTACAGGCAATACAATGGCACTAAATTCATATCTCTCAATAGTTACCCTGAATGTGAATGGGCTAAATGCCCCTGTCAAAAGACACAGGGTATCAGAATGAATAAAAAAACAAAACCCATCTATATGTTGCCTCCAAGAAACTCATTTTAAGCCCGAAGACACCTCCAGATTTAAAGTGAGGGGGTGGAAAAGAATTTACCATGCTAATGGACATCAGAAGAAAGCAGGAGTGGCAATCCTTATATCAGATCAATTAGATTTTAAGCCAAAGACTATAATAAGAGATGAGGAAGGACGCTATATCATACTCAAAGGGTCTGTCCAACAAGAAGATTTAACAATTTTAAATATCTATGCCCCCAACATGGGAGCAGCCAACTATATAAACCAATTAATAACAAAATCAAAGAAACACATCAACAATAATACAATAATAGTAGGGGACTTTAACACTCCCCTCACTGAAATGGACAGGTCATCCAAGCAAAAGATCAGCAAGGAAATAAAGGCCTTAAACGACACACTGGACCAGATGGACATCACAGATATATTCAGAATATTTCATTCTAGTCACTTTTTAATTCTTTAAAGGTTCTCTGACAAATGTCCTGGGTATTGGTCCTCTCCATTGATTTTCATTTCTTTCCTGTCTTTGGACTAAATCATTATTCTATGATTCTATTGCATCTCATGGGTTCTGGTCTTTCTTCATGTTATTAAACCTATATGTGGCTTCCACTTGTCAGATTGATAGTTTTCTCACTGAATACCAATGACGTTATAGTCTTAAAAATGAAAAAAAAAAAATCAGTTGTTGTCTATAGCTAAGTTCAAAACCAACTCCAATTAGTGATTTCCAATATTTACCCTTAAAACAGAACTTTTTCCTTATCCTCAATTGCTTTTATTTTTAATGTATTTCTTGGATTATAACTGAAGTAGACCATAATTGGGTGCCTAAATGTTTTTTTTTTTTTCCCCAACTTTCTTCTGTGCTATGGCTAATGCTATTTTATCTATGAGACATGTCCTCCCTTTCCTGTTTTCTTCATATCAGCCTGATGAAATTTTACCCAGCCTTTAAAAATGTCTCATTTTTCTCAAGTCTGTAGACAATACAGCTGGATAGACTTTCACTCTTTGTAAAATTCACTATTCCATTACTGGCACTTCTATGGTGACACTTGTTCACTTGAACAAATTTACTTATTTACTAATGTTTATTTACTATCAATGTCTGTGCCTTTATTATTTGTGTACTTGTGTTGGCTTTTTCCCAGATCTGTGAAGGTTTTTATGCTAGGTTTTACTCATCTTTTAGTGTCTAAATTGTAGACTTTATTATAGCGGATATTGCATTATAGTTATTGCAAGTCTTGACTCTCAAAGATGATTTATTATCTTGGCATGCCTCATGAAAGCAAGGTGCTTATGTTGATCAGGATGCCCTACAATCATTTTCACCGCAACTATTCAAGTTGTTTTCATAAAGCATTTTAGTCAAGGGTTATACCATATTTAGAGTCCCATGATCTGCAACAATCTGAATTGATGCATTCTGCCATTTGTCCTTTTTCTTTAAAGTTCTGCTGGCAATGGACTCCCTGGAGCAATATCTTTCATGGTTTTAGTGGCACGGGGGTGCAGAGGCAAGCAGGTGCCTCAGGGGATGACTGAGACAGTGGCTGGGGGTGTGGGAGGCTGTGCTATTCAGCAGAGTTTGCAGAGGGGAAGTCTGTGTGTTCTGGACCACCCAGAGGGGAACAAACTGAGGCTTCTCTCTGAGGCAGAGGTCTGGGTGCAGTTCACTTTCCACTGAACCTCAGAAAAGCCACAAAAAGCTGCCAAAGACCAAAAACCTCCAGAGAACAAAAGCTTCAAAAACTGGTTTCCACAGAACTCACTCCCTGGATAGGGGACAAGACAACTCAACCCAAGCAAGACTGACTGAAAAACAACAGAGAAGTCCTCTTCCCCAGAAGGCAAGCCAAAAGAACAAGAAGACAGGGTCCACATAAAACTGTAAAACCCCAGTATCAGGGGAAAACAATATATTAAGCTTCCACTATTGTTCTAAAGCCTGTATCTTTCATAGATAAAACTTATTTTTATTCATTCTCATGATTCTTTTTCTTTTTAATTTTTTTAACTTACCATTACAACAAGAGGATTAATACAACATATTCCATAAAATAACCTTTTAACTTGAACTTTTATCATACATATACCTGTGTTTTTCTTTTGCTTTCTATTTTTTTAATATGCACACAGATATATCAGATAATCCTCTTTACCTAATCAGTACTACCCCTCTATATAAACCAGTTTTAATCTCCCTTTATCTCTGGAAAGTTTAGTCCTTTAACAAATATATCAAAGTATACCCGGGAAGAAACAAAATAAACTTCCTTGCCCATATCGAGGATTTAAAACCACCATCCCATCTTTTCTTTTCAGTGTTTCTGTGTATTTGTTTTTGTTCTGGAATTATATAATCTTTTCCTTGGGTTTCATTTTGACTGGGTACTTTTTTTTCCATGTAATTTACTCTTGTTGGTCTTTTTGTTTATGTACCTTATATATCTGACTTTTGGGGCTCATTCTGGCTGGGTTATCTTCCCCTCATCTTTCTTTCTTTTTTCTTTCTTTTTGGTGGTGACTTCCAATTTCTCTGATACATTCCAGGGTGCACCTTGCCTAGATCATGGTTGATATATCCAGGTATACATCCCCTCAACCATCTTTCACCAAAATGATTAGGAAGAGGAATGTGCAACAAAGAAAAATTCAGAGATTGTGCCCACAACATCAGAAATATTGGATATGGACATAAATAGTATGTTGGAAAGGTAATTCAGGCTAACAATTATCCAGGCAATGGCTAGGTTGGAGAAAACCATTAGTGACAACATAGAATCTCTAAGAGTGGAAGTGAGAGTCAACCTGGCAGTAGTTAAAAATGCTATCAATGAGACCCATTCTAATCTAAATACTCTAACAGCTAGGGTACCTGAGGAAGAAGATAGAATTAGTGACCTAGAGGAAAAACTGATAGAGAAAAAGGATTAGGAGGAGGTCTGGAACAAACAGCTTAGAAGCTGTGAAAACAGGGTGAGGGAAATAAATGATACCATAAAAATATTCCAATGTCAGAATTATTGGGATTTCTGAGGGGGTGGAGAAGGAGAGAGGATTAGGAGATATAGTTGAAAATTTCTGGGTGAAAATTTCCTCAATCTGAAGAATGGAGCAAGTGTTTGGATCCCAGAGGCAGAAAGAACACCAGCTAAGGTCAATGACTCTTGAAAGACCTTGATACTTGATAGTGAGACTCACAAATCATAATTTAAGACAAGAGGTCCTAAGGGCAGTTGGGGGGAAGATTTATTACGTACAGAGTAAGGCCCATCAGAATAACATCAGACCTGTCCACAGAAACCTGGCAAGCCAGAAAGGGCTGGCAAGACATATTCAGGGCACTAAATGAGAAGAGCATGCAGCCAAGAATAATTTATCCAGCAAGGATGATATTCAAAATGGATAGAGAGATAAAGAGCTTCCAAGACCATCTAAAAGAGTATGTGACCACCAAGCCATCACTACAAGAAATACTAAGGTGGTTCTATAAAAAGAAAAAACTCAAGAGTGACATAGAACAGAGTTACAGAGACGATGTATAGAAACAAGGATTCACAAGCAGCATGATGTCAATAAAAACACATCTTTCAATAATCAATCTGAAGGTGAATGGCTTAAATGCTCCCCAAAATGACACAGGGTTGCAGATTGGATAAAACGACAGGACACATCCCTATGCTGTCTACAATAGACACATTTGGAACATAACAATACATCCAGACTGAAAGTGAAGGGATGGAGAAACATCTTTCATGCCAATGGGCCTCAAAAGAAAGCTGGGGTAGTGATTTTCATATCAGATAGATTAGACTTTGAACTGAAGACTGTAGTCAGAGGTAAAGAAATACACTACATCATTCTTAAAGGGTCTATCTGTCAAGAAGATCTAACAGTTATAAATATTTATGACCCCTATAGGGGAACAACCAACTACATAAGCCAACTATTAATCAAAGTAGAGTCATATCAGTATGACTGCATTAATACTAGGGGATCTTAACTCACCACTCACAATAATAGACAGATCATCCAAGCAGAAAATCAATAAAGAAACAAGAGCTTTGAATGACACTTTGGACCAGGTGGACTTCATAGATGTATACAGAACATTTCACCCTAAAACAACAGAATACTCATTCTTCTTGAATGCACATGGAACTTTCTCCAGAATAGACCACATACTGGGTCACAAATCAGGACTCAACCAATATCAAAAGACTGAGATTATTCCCTGCATATTCTTAGAACACAATGCTTTGAAACTGAAACTAAACCATAAGAAAATGTTTGAAAGAAATCAAACACATGGAAACTAAAGACGATCCTGCTTAAGAATGTTTGGATCAACCAGGAAATCAAAGAAGAACTTAAACAATTCAGGGAAACCAATGAGAATGAATACACATTGTTCCAAAACCTATGGGATATGGCAAAGGCAATCCTAAGGGGAAAATACATAGCCATCCAAACGTGCCTCAAAAAAATTGAAAAAATCCAGAATACACCAGCTCTCTTTACACCTTAAAGAACTGGAAAATGAACAACAAATTAAGCTAACCCCACATACAAGAAGGGAAATAATCAAGATTAGAGCAGACATCAATGAGTTAGAAACCAGAGATACAGTAGAACACATCATTGAAACTAGAAGCTGGTTCATTGAAAGACTGAATAAGATCAGTAAACCACTGGCTGAATTAATCCAAAAGAAAAGTGAAATGACCTAAATTAATAAAATTATGAAGGAAAGGGGAGAGATAATGATTAACACCAAGGAAATATAAAGAATCATCAGAAATTACTATCAAACAGGTATATGTCAATAAGTTAAGAAACCTAGAAGAAATGGATGTATTCATGGAAACCTATAAATTCCAAGACTGAACAGGAATAAATCAATAACTTGAATAGACCAATAACTAGAAATGAGATTTAAACAGTGATCAAAAACCTCCCAAAAAACAAGAGCCCAGGACCTGACGGATTCCCTGGGGAATTCTACCAAACATTCAAAGAAGAAATAATACCCAAGTTCCTGAAGCTGTTTCAAAAAATAGAAACAGAAGGAAAATTTCCAGACTCTTTCTATAAAGCCAGCCTCACCCTGATTCTCAAATAAGGCAAAGACCCCATCAAAAAGGAGAATTTCAGACCAATATCCCAGATGAATATGGATACCAAGATTCTCAACAAAATCCTAGCTAATAGCATGCAACTGTACATTAAAAAAAAAATCCACTGTGATCCAGTGGGATTTATTCCTGGAATGCAAGGGTGGTTCAATACTCACAAATCAACCAATGTGATAGAACAATCAACAAAATAAAAGAGAAGAACCACATGGCCCTCTCAATTGATGCAGAAAAAGCATTTGACAAGATACAACATTTGTTCTTGATTAGAACAATTCAAAATATAGGGATAGAGGGAATATTCCACAGACTCATAAAATCTATGAAAAACCCACAGCAAATATCATTCTTAATGGGAAAAGTAGACAGCCTTTGCTTTGAGATCAGGAACAAAACAAGGATGTCCACTCTCACCCACTCTTGCTCAACCTAGTACAAGAAGTTCTAGCAACAGCAATCAGACAACAGAAAGAAATAAAAGGTATTCAAATTGGCAAAGAAGTAGTCAAACTCTCTCTCTTCACAGATGACATGATACTTTCTATAGAAAATCCAAAAGACTCCACCCCCAAACTACTAGAACTCATACAGCAAATCAGTATTGTGGCAGATGGATACAAAATTAAAGCATAGAAATCAGTTGCTATTTTTTTACACTAACAATGAAAATATAGAAAATGAAATTAGAGAATTGATTTCATTTACTATAACACCAAGAACCATAAGAAACCTGGGAATAAAACGAATCAAAGAGGTAAAGGATCTGTACTCAAGGAACTACAGAACACTCATGATAGAAATTGAAGAAGACACAAAAAAATGGAAAAGCATTCCATGCTCATGGTTCGGAAGAATAAACATTGTCAAAATGTCTTTACTATATAGAGCAATCTATACTTTAAATGCCATTCTGAACAAAATTCCACTGAAATTTTTCAAAGTTCTAGAACAAACAATCCTAAAATTTGTATGGAACCAGAAAAGACCCCAAATTGCTAAGGAAATGTTGAAAAAGAAAAACAAAACTGAGGGTATCATGTTACCTGATTCCAAGCTTTACTACAAAGCTGTGATCACCAAGACAGCATGGTACTGGCACAGCAACAGACACATAGACCAGTAGAACAGAGCAGAGAGCCCAGATATGGACCTTCAACTCTATGGTCAAATAATCTTTGACAAAGCAGGAAACAATATACAGTGGTAAAAAGACAGTCTCTTCAATAAATAGTGCTGGGAAAATTGGACAGCTATATGTAGAAGAATGAAACTCAACCATTCTCTTACACTATACACAAAAATAAACTCAGAAATAGATAAAAGACCTCAACATGAGGCAGGAATCTATCAAAATCCTAGAGGAGAACATAGGCAGTAACTTCTTTGACTTTGGCCACAACAAACTCTTTCAAGACATGTCCCAAAGGCAAAATAAACAAAGGGAAAATGAACTTTTGGAACTTCATCAAGATCCAAAGCTTCTGCACAGCAATGGAAACAATCAACAAAACAAGGAGCAACCCAAAGAACGGTTGAAGATATTTGCAAATGACACTACAAAGGGATGATACTCAAGATCTATAAAGTACTCCTCAAACTCAACATCCCAAAATCAGATAATTACGTCAAAAAATGGGCTGAAGACATGAACAGACACTTCTCCAAAGAATGGCTAACAGATACATGAAAAAATGTTCATCATCATTAGCCATCAGGGAGATTCAAATCAAAACCACATTGAGATACCACTTTACACCAGTTAGAATGGCCAAAATTAAAAGGACAGGAAACAACGTTTTTGAGAGAATGTGGAGAAAGGGGAACCCTCTTACACTGTTGGTGGGAATGCAAGTTGGTGCATCCACTTTGGAAAACTGTGTGGAGATTCCTTAAGAAATTAAAAATAGAACTACCCTATAACCCTATAATTGCACTACTGAGTATTTACCCCAAAGCTACTTATGTAGTGAAAAGAAGGGCCATCTTACCCCAATGTTCATAGTGGCAATGGCCACAGTTGCCAAACTGTGGAAAGAGCCAAGATGCCCTTCGACAGTCAAATGGATAAAGATGTGGCCCATATACATGATGGAATATTACACAGCCATCAAAAAGAACAAATACCCAACTTTTGCAACAATATGGATGGAACTGAAGGAGATTATGCTGAGTGAAATACATCAGGCAGAGAGAGTCAATTTTCATATGGTTTCACTTACTTGTGGAGCATAAGGAATAACAGGGAAGACATTGGGTGAATGAGAGAAGTGAGTTGGGGGAAATCAGCATGGGAGATGAATCATGAGAAACTGTAGACTCTGAGAAACAAACTGAAGGTTTTGGAAGGGAGGGGTAGGGGATTGTGAGAGTCTGGTGGTGGGTATTAAGGATGGCACTTATTGCATGGATCACTGGATGTGATGCATAAACAATGAATCTTGGAACACTGAAAAAAATAAATAAAATTAAAAAAAATTCTTCTGGCTGCAAAAGAACAGAGGTGTCTTAATGGGTTAATATGTTACTTCTTTTAAAATAAAAACTATTGGTATTTAAGAGGAGCTTTAAATAGATAAGAAGTGACTTGCCTCTGGAGAATTTCGGACTGAGTGGCAGGCTGATAGGGGTGATATTTTTGGGTTCATACAATTTTCAGTAACCTACAAATCACACTCTATAAGTGGCTTGACAGGTTTATCTATGTCTGAGAGAGGACATGAACTATTTTCTTAAACATGCACCCATGCACTTACTCACAAATATACCGCAGCCTCCCAATCATTTGAATGTGAGATTCCTAAGAAGTATAAGAAATAGGATTTACAGCATTTACCAGTCTTGGGTTCTACAGGCAGCTGATCAGGGTTTAGCAATTGCATGAGTCCGAATTCACACAAGATTTTTTTTATACCAAATCGTATCTTCAATTTTGTCTTGGCATGAATGGAAACATCAATGACAATTATAGAGAGGAATCTGAAAAGTAATCTCTATCAATCATTTGAAATTTGAGATTTCTCAATATGTGTTTTAATTGTGAATTATCTTTGTTTCTGTATTATATCCTTGGTTTCATAATAAAAAAAGAATGTTTTTATAATAATAGTTGTTTAGGCCTGATTTGGGGGGAAACATTCACTCTCAAAATTGTACTATGGAAAATTAAACTCTTTATTAATTTAAGACTGGTAGAATCCACATATACCCCCAATAAAGAAAAGAAAAAATGGAGACATGATCTAATTAAAATTTTTGGATTAACACTTTTTTTTTTTGGATAGAGAAGATGGAGTGGTGCTGATATGGTGGTGTCTCATCACTTTTCCAGATACACATTTTACATAAAAACAAAAACCCCTTTGTATATTTATTTCTATCTCTCTCTGTACACACACTCATACACACAAACACAAGCACTTTCTTAAGGTGGTTAACAAACTATATAAGATAATGTTGGTAATAATAGTCACCTGTTAATTAAAAAAATAAGTAACTTTTAGACCTATTGAAAACCATTTTATATGAAAATAACATTGCAATAAATTGATGTGGTAAGCAGGTAGTCACAATCATAACTTTTTAACAGGTCAAATAGACCTGATAAGCTTATTTTGTTGCCATAGTCCTCAGTCTTAGATCAGTTATATTGAAATTAAAAATGTGCAGTTAGTGCATATAAAAATTTATATTCACTTAAGTAAATTGTTAAAAAGGTCTTTGTTTTAAAAATATTTCAGAAAAAAATATTTCAGAAAGTTACTGCAGAGTTGAAAAATAGAAATAATGTCTCACTGAGGAACCATAAATACACCCCATGGACTAGAACTGAACTAACATATGTAATCAAATTATATATATAAATGCCAATATTAAAGAAGAGTCCACACACATGTAAGGTAAGTGTATATAGTTTTGATTTTACTATGACCTGGGATATATGAAAATGTTTTAGCAAAGTCGAAATGGTTTAGCAAATGGTTTAGAAAATGGTTTAGCAAAGATACAGTTTTAATATAAAGACAGTTTTGATTTTTGTTGAAAATAAAAGCAATTAAAACAAACATAAAATTACAAAAGAATACACACACACCCACACTTAAAAGAAAGAATTTTTCCATAATTATTCAGATTTTAATAACTTTGCATACCTTATGAAAAAATATATTATTCACTACCTCTCCCTCCAAAGAAGAAAATGCATAAAGTGAAATGTGGATAAAATATGAAAAAGAAGGTAAAACAAAATAAAACAGATTAATTTATTTACTCATTCTCCTATTCTACAGTTTTGAGTACTCATCATGCCCTTGGTACTTTGTATTAATGTAATATCTAATAAATAATAAAGACTTCTTGATTGTTATTTTTTTATTGAAGGAAGGTTTTCTTCTACATGTAATTTATTTATTTATATGATTAAAAATACCATGAAGAAAGGAGGAATATTTTATATACCTCAAAATGCTGCTATTCTAGGGATATAGAAATATAAGGCAGGACTATTTTTTTCAAGAAGTGTTAAATATATTTGGAAAGATAAGATCAGCACAAATTTAAAAGAAAGAAAGAAGAAAAATAGAAGTAAGAAACAAAGAAGAAAGAAAGGAAAGGAGGAAGAAAGGGAGGGAGAGAGGGAGGAAGGTCAGAAGATCCCAGGAAATGAAATTTATTAATTGAGATATATAGTAGATTCTACACTGTGCTAGTGCAGCCTGAAGTCATGAGAGGTGGATTAAAAAAAAAAAAAAAAAAGTCGGACTGTGAGTTTAGCCTTGAAAATAGACTATCAAGTGGATGTTGTTCCAAAGTGGAAGAAAATGTGTATAACTGACATAGAAGAGAAAACAAACAAACAAATAATTTGTGATATACCAAAAAATAGTATTTTCAGGGAATGGAGGAATATTTTGGAAAGAAAAAATAGTGTGTTGGGCCTTGAATGACAGTCTAAAGAATTCAGACTTGTTCAAAATGAGTGACAAATTAAATTTACTTAAGAAGAATCCCACAAAAACATGCAGTTAGATTTAAGAAGGAAAATCTAGTTTGACATTGTCCTTCTGGGTTTGTCAGAAACTTAGTGCTCAGTGGCATTATAATAACATGCTTTGTGAAAAATATAAAGTTAGAAAATGTTTGGCTAGAAAGGCAATTTTTTTTTTAACCATGAAACTTCTGAACTTAAAATTTTCAAATACTAATTTTTAAATCTCCAGCTAGGGAAAAATGCATGCACTATTTTTATACTTATTTGATCATAGGAAGCAGGAACACAGTTTGTGGAATGCTATTTTTGGTATTCATTGAAACATTAAGATTGCAAGGATCTTACAAGTCATTTGGTGTTACCACCTATCAGCAGTATCCAGACCACATTGTCGTGTGAACTCTATTGAGCATTTCAAAGATAAGATTTCATCCCATCCAATGACAACTACTTGGTTATCTCTCATGACAGTCCTTTCTGTCTTTATATAGCTCTAATAGCGAGGTCTTCTTTAGATTATCTTTCTCTAAAAATCAATCATATTGATATAGTTTAATATATTTAATTTAATTATATTTAATATATTTTTAAGAAAAACTCCTTGGTAACATATTATTGACATTCACACCATTTCATATAAATTTCAGCTGTATACTTGGCTAGAAAATTATCCTGAGCAATAAGTGGCCAAATCAATGAGTTATAATTTACTGGCTCAACAATGTAGTATGAACAGTAGCTTTATCGAGGTCTTTGCTGTAAGTATGAATTTGGTACACTCACTTGCTATTTTATGAATTTAGACAAAGCAAAAATGTTTATTTCAAATGCTACTGAAAATTGAGCAATTCTAATTCCCACATTCAAGCATTCATTAAGAACAATCTGATTTAGCAATAATTTCATCCCCCAAGTAAACTGTTACATAGCATCTAATTGTAATGTGGACAAAATAGGTCATGGTGTGTAACTCCTTGTTTGTGAGATGGACTATGGGATGCCAGGTGCTGCTATCTAGAACTCTGTCTTTGTATTTCACTTTTCTTGCCTCATAGGAGTTTTAGAGATAATTTATCTACTTTCTATTTTTCTCAGAAATATAGAGTACTTATCACTTACAATTTCATTTTCCATTGAGGATATTTCTTTGATATATAGAACATGGAAATAATACCTAATTCCAGGTATTAGGTATGGAATTAGGTATTATTAAAAAGAGAAAAACATGTATCTTCAGAAAAATAGACAATAGTTAACTTCATAAAATACAGTGCTTTTTGATAACACTATTCATTTTTTATAAAAGATCACCATTTCTATTTAATACATGGATAAGTATTTATTATCATGTGGTGATAATGATTTATAAAAGGATTTATTTTGTAACCAAGAGATTATAAATATAATTCATTTTAAGAACACCAGGGTGAGGATAAAATGAAGGATACCTGGCAATGTCTTATTTTGAAATATCCATCCAAGTACAAATATTTCAATAGGAGTTTTTTCACAAGAAATACATATTATATGATTTATATATTGTGTTCATAACATATGTTATTATTTATAATAAGTATTATCAAACACAGAAACAAAGATAAAAGATGTTTTACTTCTACAAGTTTGAGGGAAATAAAACAACAGAATACAAGCTATTTGTGTAAATAAATTTGACAGAAATAAATTCAGTGGGTAACATAATATAACAATGAGTCTTTTAGCGCAGTGCATGTGAGAATACAGTATTGACAAATTTGTTTATTTGGATCTTAGCTATGTTCATTTATTATCAAACACTACAGCTTTTCTGAAAAATAGAAACTTTTTACAGTCATTGTGAAAACAGAAATAAGCCAAACAATTATTGTAATGATGAAAATAGTTGGAAATGTACAATTTCATGTTAAATCAATATAAGAGTATTTTTGGCCTGGTTTCTAATGCTTTCTGCAACCATAAAATTTGGCTGCAAGAGGGCAATACAATACTGGTGAGAAAACACTGGAATTATTACCATTTTTTAAAAGAAAAAAGAAGTCAAAGGAGTATAACTGGTGCATGTAAAGCATTGAATGTTTATTCCCATAACAATTGAAGAATAATAGTTATTTTGGGTTAGAAATACAACCTGTAGACAAGGAGCACACCATTTGTGTTAATGTCCTCAGGCACTGAAAGGCCTCACCTGGCAAGTGTCTGGAAGACTCAGCAGGCAATGCTGCCTCTGCTCTTGGCAGTGTTCACACTGGCTCACAGTCACAGTGTTGAGCTGATTCTTGTTGTGCTTAAGAGGGGTGGGACCAGGAGTCATTGTGGCACATGTCAAAACAAAATAAAACAAATGCCCTGCTTTTCTCCTGATGTAGCTCCCGTATTCATTATTAAAACCTAGAATTTATAATCTTAATGAAGGGTACAAGAAACTAGAGTTCTTGTAAGAATTCTCTCAGTAGCAAGTCTTTTCTTCTTCTAACCTCTCTTTTGGCTGACATAGTAACAGTTTATTTCCATGAGAGACTGTGAAAAGAACTTGACTTTAAAATATTAGGTTTGTTTTTCCTCCTGCCCTCCTTGGATTTCTCTCCTAAGAAAAGAGAGAAAAAACATAATTTTGATGTAAAGTCATCGTTTTCTTGAATCTAAAAACCTTAAAAATACAGGAAGAGGGGCAAGATGGTGGGGAAGTAGGAGATCTTATTTCAACTGGTCCCCTGAAGTGAGCTAAGTATCTACCAGAACACTGAACACCCATGAAATCAATGTGAGATGTAAGATTATACTTCTGGATCTCTACAGGGTCAGAAGACATCAGTGTGAGCCTCTTTGTTCATTTCTGGTTTACATACCCTATAAATCTTACTTTTGGGGCTCATTTTGGCTGGGATTTTTTTCTTTTTTCTCTTATCTTTTTATCTTCCTCTTTTTCTTTTTTCTTTCTTTTTGGTGGTGACTTCTGATTGCTCCAAAACTTTCCAAAAGGCACCTTGACTGAATAGAGGTTGATATATTCAGTTATACATCCCCTCAACCACCTCTCACCAAAATGACCAGAAGGAGGAACACTCAACAGAGGAAAAATTCAGAGGCTGTGACATCGGCCAAAGAACTATTGGATATGGACATAAACAATATGTTGGAAATGAAATTAGTAAAAATTGTCCAGGCAATAGCTAGGTTGGAGAAAACCATTAGTGGCAAAACAGAATCTCCAAGAGTGGAAGTGAGAGCTGATCTGGCAGAAGTAAAAAAATGCTATTAATGAAATCCAATCTAATCTAAATATTCCAACAGCTAGGGTAACCAAGGTAGAAGATAGAATTAGTAATCCACAAGACAAACTGATAGAAAAGTAAGACCAGGAGGAGGACTGGAACAAACAGCTTAGAAGCCATGAAAACAGAATTAGGGAAATAAATGATGCCATGAAAAGTTTCAATGTCAGAATTATTGGGATCCCTGAGGGAGAGGAGAAAGAGAGAAGATTAGAAGATATAGTTGAACAAATACTGAATGAAAATTTCCCTAATCTGGGTACTGGAACAAATGTTCATGTCCTAGAGGCAGAAAGAATACCCACCATGATCCACAAGCCTAGAAAGATATCCAGACACTTCATTATGAAATTCATGAATCATAATTTCAGACAAGAGGTCCTAAGGACAGCTAGGGGGAAGAGATTCCTTATGTACAGAGGAAGGTCCATCAGAGTAACATCAGACCTGTCCACAGAAACCTGGCAAGCCAAAAAGGGCTGGCAAGACAAATTCAGGGCACTAAATGAGAAGAACATACAACCAAGAATACTTTACCCAGCAAGAATGACATTCAAAATGGATGGAAAGATAGTGAGCTTCCAAGACCAGCAATGTCTAAAAGAGTATGTGACCACCAAGCCATCACTATAAGAAATACTAAGGGGGGTTCTATAAAAAGAAAAAAAAAAAAAACAAGAGTGACATAGAACAGAAAGTTACAGAGACAATGTATAGAAACAAGGATTCACAAGCAACATAATGTCAATAAAAACGTATCTTTCAATAATCCACTCTCAAGGTGAATGGCCTAAATGCTCCCATAAAAAGGCAGAGGGTTGCAGACTGGATAAAAGAACAGGACATATGCTGTCTACAAGAGATGTATTTCAAACCTAAGATATATCCACACTGGAAGTAAAGGGATGGAGAATCATCTTTTGTGCAAATGGGCTTCAAAAGGAAGCTGGGGTAACAATTCTCATATCAGATAACTTAGATTTTAAGCTGAGGACTGTAGTGAGAGATACAGAAGGACACTACATCATTCTTAAAGGGTCTATCTACAAAGAAGATCTAACAATTTTAAATATTTATGCCCCCAACATAGAAGCAGCCAACTACCTAAGCTAACTGTTAAACCAAATAGATTCATATTGATATGAATACATTAATTGTAGGGGATCTGAAAATGCCACTCTCAGAAATACACAGATCATCTAAGCAGAAAACCAATGAAGAAACAAAAACTTTGAATGACACATTGGACCAGATGGACCTCATAGATATATATGCCATAGATAAATTCCACAGATTTAGATTCCATTCCACTCCATTCCATTCCAATAATATATATTCCATAGATATATTTTTCACGCTAAAACTAAAGAATACTCATTCTTCCCAAGGGCACATGGAACTTTCTCTCCGGAACAGACCAGATACTGGGTCACAAATCAGTTCTCATCTGATACCAAAAGTTTGATAATATTCCCTGCATATTCTCAGACCACAATGCTTTGAAACTGGAGCTCAACCACAAGACAAGATATGGAAAGATTCAAACACTTGGAAGCTAAAGACCATCCAGCTCAAGAATGTTTGGATCAACAAGGAAATCAAAGAAGAACTTAAAAAATTCATGCAAACAAATGAAAACACATCAGCCCCAAACCTACAAAATATGGCAAAGGTGGTCTAAGGGGGAAATACATAGCCATCCAAGCCTCCCTTAAAAATAAATAAATAAATGAATGAAAAATAAAAAAAGAAAAATACAGAGTACACCAGGTCTCTTTATACCTTAAAGAACTGGAAAATCAACAACAAATTAAGCCAACACCACCCACAAGAAGGAAAATAATTAAGATTAGAGCAGACATCAATGAGTTAGAAACCAGAGATATTGTAGAATACATCAACAAAAATAGAAGCTAGTTCTTTGAAAGAATCAATAAGATTTATAAACCTCTGGCCAATCTAGTCCAACAGAAAAGAGAGAGGACCTAGATTAACAAAATTATGAATGAAAGGAGAGAGATCATGACTAACCCCTATAAATGGGAACAATCACCAGAAATTACTATCAAAAGTTATATGTCAATAAGTTAAGCACCTAGAAGAAATGGATGCATTCCTGAAAACCTATAAACTTCCAAGACTGAATCAGGAAGAAATTAACAACCTGAATAGACAAATATATAGTAATGTGATTGAAGCTGTGATCAAAAATCTCCCCAAAAATGAGACCAGGATCTGATGGATTCCCTGGGGAATTCTACCAAACATTCAAAGAACAAATAATATCTATTCTCCTGAAGCTGTTTCAAAGAATAGAAACAGAGGGGAACTTCCAGACTCTTTCTATGAAACCAAGATTACCCTGATCCCCATACCAGGCAAAGATCCCATCAAAAAGGAGAATTTCAGATCAATATCCCTGATAAATATGGATTCCAAGATTCTTAATAAGATCCTAGCCAATAGGATCCAACAGTACATTAAAAAGATTATCTACCATGACCAGGTCGGATTTATCCCTGGGTTGCCAGGGTAGTTCCACATTCGCATATCAATCAATGTGATAGAACACATCAATAAGAGAAGAGAGAAGAACCACATGGTCCTCTGAATTGTTGCCGAAAAAGCATTTGACAAAATCCAGCATCTGTTCTGGATTAAAAAACCTCAAATTATAGGTATAGATGGAACATTCCTCAAACTCATAAAATCTATCCATGAAAAACCCACAGCAAACATCATTCTCAATGGGGAAAAGCAGACAGTCTTCCCTTTGAGATCAGGAACACGACAAGGATGCCTACTCTTACCACTCTTGTTCAACATAGTACTAGAAGTTCTAGCAACAGCAGTCAGACATCAAAAGAAATAAAAAGTATTCAGTTGGCAAAGAAGTAGTCAAACTCTCTCTCTTCACAGATGACATGATACTTTATATAGAAAATCCAAAAGACTCCACTCCTAAACTACTACAACTCATGTAGCAATTCAATAATGTGGTAGGATACAAAATCAAAGCACAGAAATCAGTTGCTTTCTTATGTACTAACAATGAAAACATAGAAATCAGTTGCTTTCTTATGTATTAACAATGAAAACATAGAAAGGGAACTTAGAGAATCTATTTACTATAGGACAAAGAACTGTAAGCTACCTAGGAATAAACCTAACAAAAGAGGTAAAGGATCTGTACTCAAGGAACTACAGTGCACTTATGATATAAATTGAAGACAAAATGATCGAAAACATTCCATGCTCATCTATCAGAAAATAAGCATTAAAATGTCCATACTGCTCAGAGCAATCTATACTTTCAATGCTGTCCCAATCAAAATTCTACTGACATTTTTCAAAGTGCCGGAACAAACAATCCTAAAATTTATACGGAACCAGAGGAGTGCTCAAATTGCTAAAGAAATGTTGAAAAAGAAAAACAAAACTGGGCACATCATGTTGCCTGATTTCAAGCTTTACTACAAAGGTATGATCATCAAGGGAGTATGGTACTGGCACAAAAGCAGACACATAGACCAATGGAGCAGAGTAGAGAGTCCAGATATGGACACTCAACTCTATCATCAAATAATTTTTGACAAAGCAGGAAAAAAATATACAGTGGAAAAAAGACATTCTCTTCAATAAGTGGTGCTGGTAAATTTGCACAGCTATGTGTAGAAGAATGAAACTCAACCATTCTCTTACACCATACACAAAGATAAACTTGAAATTGATAAAAGACCTCAATTTGAGGCAAGAATCTACCAAAATCCTAGAGAAGAACAAAAGCAGTAACCTCTTCAACATCAACCATAGCAACTTCTTTCAAGATACATCTCTAAAGGCAAAGGAAACAAAAGCAAAAATGAACTTTTGGGACTTCATCAAGATCCAAAGCTTCTGAACAGCAAAGGAAACAGTCAACAAAACAAAGAGGCAACCCATGGAATGTGGGAAGATATTTGCAAATGACACCAAGACAAAGGGGTAATATCCAAGATCTATAAAGAACTCCTCAAACTCAACACCCAAAAAATAGATATTTATGTCAAGAAAAGGGCAGAAGAAATGAACAGACACTTGTCCAATGGAAACATAACAGACACATGAAAAAATGTTCATTACTAGCTATCAGGGAAATTCCAATCAAAACCACATTGAGATACTACCTTACACTGGTTAGAATGGCCAAAATCAATAGGATAGGAAACAAGTGCTGACGAGAATGTGGAGAAAGGGGAACCCTCTTATATTGTTGGTAGGAACACAAATTCATGTAGCCACTTTTGGAAAACAGTGTGGAGATTTTTCAAAATATTAAATATTAGGTCTGTGAGCCTGCAACTGCACTACTCAGTATTTACCCCTAAAGATACAAAGATAGTGAAAAGAAGGCCCCATATATACCCCCGTGTTCATAGCAGCAATATCCACAATAGCCAAAATGTGGAAAGAGCTGAGATGCCCTTCAACAGACGAATGGATAAAGGAGATGTGGTCCACATATATAATGGAATATTATGCAGCCATCAGAAAGGATGAATGCCCAACTTTTGCATCAATATGGATGGGACTGTAGGAGATGGTGAATGAAATAAATCAAACAGAGAAACTCAATTGTCATATGGTCTCATTTACTTGTGGAGCATAAGAATAATATGGGGGATATTAGGAGAAGGAAAGGAAAAGTGAAGGGGGGGACTTGGAGGGGGAGATGAAGCATGAGAGACTCTGGACTCTGAGAAACAAACTGAGGGTTTTGGAAGGGACGGTTTGGAAGAATACATGAGCCTTGTGATGGGTATAAAGGAGGGCCCATATTGCATGGAGCACTGGGTGTGGTACATAAACAATGAATCTTGGAACACTGAAAAAATTAAAATAAAATTAAGATGTTAAAAAAATAATAATAGAAAATAAAAAATAAATAAAGTAAAATAATTAAATTAAATTAAATTAAAAAACTTAAAAATACAAATGCTATAGACACAATAGTCCGAAATTTTGGGGATAACCAACCAACTTGGAGTAATTTTTTTAAGGTGTATTTTGTCTTCATTAGAATTGATCTTGCCATAATTTCCCCTTTAATTGACTTGTGAATAAAAATTGTACCCCTTTTAAGTTTAAGGTCTCCATTTCATGGACAATAGTGTTCGTGTATCCTATCTTCTGCCAATGTTCTCTGTTTACAATGATGCCAGTTTATACATTGATATTTAGGTTACATAAATAATGTAGCAGATCCAAAGATTTTATTTTGGAGAGATTAATTATTTTAAATTTCATCCTTTTAATTGTGTCTTTAGAAAAAAACTTAAAATTTTTAATTTTTTTTCTTCAGTAACTAAAGGATCTTTAAGAGCAAGACTTAATTTTGTTTTCATAGAAGACTTAAATCCTATCTGGTTGCTTTATTTGCAGTCATATTAAAGGTATTCTCCCTCTAAACTTCAAACTGGTGATTTGGCTCTGTATAATAAATAACTTTGTTCTGATGATTTAACTATATCTTCATAAACCTAACAGCATTTATGGCAATAGGTTTGTCATTTGCATAAGCTGCATCTCAGAAAAAGTTAATGCATAATAGTATATTGCTAGAATCAGTGGAAAATTTGAGCTTTTATTTCCCTGTATACAGAGTGAGCGGTTGGGCTATTTAGTTGAAAATACATCAGTGGTGCTCAAAATTGAAGTATGTATAACTAATTACATGCATAAACAATATGCCAAAATTGTGGCATCTGATAATTTTATGTAATCCTAAATATCTGACATTAGATTTCTCTGCAGGGGTTATCATTTTGTTCAATGGTACAATAATACTTGCAGAACTCAGCTGACAGAGGGCTGAGAGGGGATATGGATCTTTCTATCCTGTTTAGCTCTCAGGAACTCAGGATACTGTTTTTCCAGTTCATGTTCATTTTTCTTCTAAATTTTTGTACAATGAACATCTGTATTTTTTTAATGTCCTTTCTTTCAAAATCCAGTTGGTATTGAGAGGATTGTGTGTAGTTCTTCTTTCCTATCATAATAATTCTTCCCTTTTTTAGAGTTAGAGTTAGTTTTGTCCTTTGTCAATTTTTCCTCCTACTTCCAAAGCTCCCTCGGCAGCAACATGCTAGAGAGGAATTTTAGGTACTACTATGGAAAAAAAAAGAAACTGAGATTTGTTGAGCAGCTACCAGCAATTGTTTGGGTGATCTCCCTGTCCTCAAGTCTTCAGACTAGGGAGAATCTGGCTCTGGCAAACAACAACCACAGTCTAACCCAGAGAGGTAGAAAACGTTTGCACAAGTTTTCATACTTTCTTTGCTAGGAGTGAGTTGGAACAGGGAGAGAAATGTAAAAAGAAAGACACCAACTAAAATTGGAGGGGGAGACAAACCATGAGAGACTGTGGACTCTGAGAAACAGAGGGTTTTGGAGGGGAGGGAAGTGGGGAATTGAGTGAGCCTGGTGGTGGGTATTATGCAGGGCACATATTGCGTGGAGCACTGGGTGTGGTGCATAAACAATGAATTTTGGAACACTTAAATAAAATAAAATAAAATGAAGGAAAAAAAAAAGAAAGCCACCATCCATTTTCATAAGAATATAAACAATCTGTTTCTCTGATAGAACAAAAGTTTTTTAATTGCAGATTCATTTCTTTAGCTGCCATATAAGTCAAATTCTATTTTTACTTTCAGAATGCAATTAGGAATTGTTCCCACATAAAAGTACACATGTGACATATTTTTAAATATACACATAGAATCCTATCACAGTGCTGCCCTCTATTACTCCCACTCACCCTGCCACACACACACACACCCAAGTGTGTTTAGTATTAGAATTTTCTGCACTGTGGGCGAGAGATATTTTTTGGAACGATACAAATTCCAATGTTTTCTGCTTACTGGACAGTCTACTCCCAGACAGTGTGGGAAGTGAATAGAATGTCAGGCAGTGTAAAAGCCATTTGCATCTGAACTTTGTGGCCTCTATTCAGTGAACCAGAAGAAATTGCATGAATTAGTGGGAAGAAATATAGAATTGCTTGTAAGAAAAGTAAATGAAAAATTATTGGACAAGATACAGTGGTAAGCAGCACAGGGACCCTGACACTATTTTAAAACAGATGCTTCTAGTGTAGGAAAGTAGGGCAGAACATTCAAATTTCTTTTGAGTTCTCCTATTTTCAAAACAATGAAAACAAGAATGTGGCTAAATATCTTCTACCCACATGATACCATAGAGACATGGCAACATGCATATATTTTCTAGTGTTCCTTTTGTTTAATAAATTCCCTTCTACTGCAAATTATTCATGATTTTATACTCTTTTTTTTTTTTCTAAAGCATTCATAATATTTTTGTCTCTTTCAGACTCATTCAAGATCCAACTGGTCTGGAAGAATTCCTTCAACAATTCAAGTAGTCTTTGAACAAAATTTCCTTTTTCCTCCTTTCTGCTTAGCCAGTCTAGAACATTTTGAAACTTAAATATATAAAATCTTTTGCCAGAAACATTTTTTCCTTATCTCTATCTCTTCCAAATCCTTCAGCATTTAATTTTTTCCCCTTTATTTCACTTTCATTTTTGTATATACTAGTGATTTGTGATCTGTGTTCATATTTACCTCTACAACTAGATTGTAACATTCTTGGGGTATGGAATATCCTTAGGACCACAGTAAATCCTATTTCTGTATTCAAAGACTCTATTTCTATGCAAAGATGGTGCCTTGATGTAACATAGCTCCAGCACATGATGCAGAACAGATGAAGTCTTGATTAACTAAATATTTCTCTGGGCCTAACTCATGTTTCTAAGAATATCATAAATTGCAAGAGCATGAACTATGCACTTGACTTCCTCTGATACTTGGCAAATGGTAGATATTTAAAATAAATATAGACAAGTTAAATAAGACAAAGATAATCATGGTGGGTGATCTGTGTTGACCATATTACTAGCAACCTGCTATTATTATCAGCTAAATTGACTGGAGATATACTGCTTGTTAGAGCTAAAGTAGCTTTCATGCATTATCTCATTTAATTATTTCTCCTACCTTCTTATCCCCATTTAGAAGGAAGAAAATTGAAGCACAATAAGATAACTAATATTCCCAAGTTCACACTACTCAAAGCTGGTAAAGATAGTATTTCGCATCCAAGCTGTCTGACTCCAAATTAGGTTATTAACCATTAATACTCTAAGTAATTTATTGCTTATAGAACTCAATAATAAATATTTATATATTTTTATTAAGCTAAAATTTAAAAATAGTAAAATTCATTTTCTTTAGCGTATAATTCTAATGAGTTTTGACAAATGCATACAGGGATGTAACCACCACAAAATAAAGATGTAGAATAGTTCTATCATTGGGGGAAAAAATTTCCCATGCTGATTTAAAGTCAATGTTTTTCCTACCCCCAAGCCCCTGGCAACTCTGGAACTGTATTATTTCCTTACAATTTTGTGTTTTTCAAAATGGAACTATATAAAATGTGGCCCTTTGAGTTTGGCTTCTTTCACTCAGAATATTTTTGAGATTCATCCATGTTATGGTTTATATTAGTAGAATGCTCCTTATTGTTGCTGATTTGGATTCCATTCTATAATTGTACCATAGTTTACCCATTCACCAGTTGTAGGATAGCTATTTGTAGGATTATTTCCATTTGTGGGTGACAAGTGTTATTCTGTATATTCTCTTCCAGAAGTTAGCAACTTCTATGTGAAAGAGCCAGGTAGCAAATATTTTAGGCTTTTTTGAGGGCCACAGGATCTCTGTTAGAAATACTCATCTCTACCATTGTGGTGTAAAAGCAGCCATAGACAATATATAAATGAATTTATCCTGGAAGCTATAGCTGCTGGCCTCTGTTCTATTCTATTCCGTTTCTCTATTTCTATTTCTATGCTAATATAATGTTATCTTGATTAATGTAGCTTTAAGATAAGTCTTGAAATTAGGGAGAGTTAATAACTTAACTTTGTCTCAAAAGTTGTTTGATTATTTGCCTTTCCACAAACACTTTTGGAGTAGCTAGTTATTTTCTACAACAAATCTTGCTGATTTTGAATAGAATTGTGTTGAATTTGTAAATCAATTTAGAGACAGTTGACATCTCAACAAGTTAAGATTTTCCAAGTATGAACATAGTATCTCTTTCTCTCTCTCTCAGTTTGCTCTTTATTGATTTCTTTCATTAATATTTTATTTTGCCAACATAAACAGTTTTAACATATTTTGTTAGATTTATACTTGACTTTTATCTTTTGAGTCCTTTAAAAATCAATTTTAAATTGTTCATTGTTGGTATAAACAAATATGATTGAGATTTGCATATCCTCCAATATCCTGTGACCCTGTAAGCTCAAACATTATTTCTCATAGCTTGTTTATAGATACTTTAGAATGTTTTAAGGGGATTATTATATCAACTGTGAGTGGAGTTCTATTTCTTTGATTTATATTCATGTTGCTATTGTTATTGTTATTTTATTTTTTTTATTGCACTGAAGTACCTTCAATGTTAAAGGAGTGGTAAGAGTAGATAGCTGTGTTTCTCTCACTCTGAGGGGGAAAGAATTAAATCTTTTAATATTAAGTATGATTTTAGCTTTTTTAAAATAGATTCCTTTTCTCTAGCTGAGGAAGTATCCTGACTCTAACTCTGTTTTTTTTTAGAGTTTTTATTATGCATATATATATATGCATATATGCTGAATTTTGTCAAAAATTCTTTCTGCAGGGGCACCTGGATGGCTCAGTCTTTAAGCATCTGCCTTCAGCTCGGGTCATGATCCCAGAGTCCTGGGATTGAGTCTCACATCAGGCCCCTGCTCGCTGGCAGCCTGCTTCTCACATTCCCCGTGCTTCCGTCCCCTCTCTTGCTGTGTCTCTCAATGTCAAATAAATAAATAAAATCTTTAAAAAAAGGAAAAAAATCACTGAAAAATTAAGAAAAAGAAAAAAATTCTTTCTGCATCTATGAAATTTTCATGTGTTTTGTTATGCCAAAAAGGTGAATTACATTAAATTTTTAATATTGAATTGACTAGTTTCATTTTCTGGATAGACTCTATTTGGGATTATATATTATCCTAGGATTTTGTTGAAGATTTTTGCTCATTTTCTAAATCTCATCTTAGTTTCCTGTTCCTACTCAGATGGAAAGAAAGATTTTCTTTCCAAGACTCTCCTATAGTTATTTTGGGGCTGCATGATTAGTTCTGGCCACTTGGACAGAAGTGATATTTGTCATTTTGTAGTTGAAACATGAGTTCTCCTCTCTTTCAACCTCTGCAAAGTGATCCTCTTGCAATTTTAGATCCTCAAAATGGAAATACTGGACAACTGCTTGGAAAACTGCTTCCAAGTAAGTGCTTGGGATGCAACTTCCCTTAAGAGCCCACCTTATGGGTGATTGGATAAGAAATTTTAGTTAATAAGTCACAGAGATTTGGGGGTTAATTTGTTAACATAATGAAAATTAGCCTATTACATTAAGTAACACCATAGGATTTCAATGGGTTACTATGTAAAAGGAATAAAATAAAATAATAAAGATGATTATTTCAGCTCAAGATCATGCATTGATTGTCCCAAATTGTGACCAAACTCAAGTTAATATATTACTTAACTGTTGAAAAATATAGACACTAAAGAATCACTGCTTTTCAAGACCATCAAGAACAGAAAGGGATTATTTCTCAACATTTTAAACTGAAAATTTTTCAAAAAAGATGACTCCTAGAGCAGTTGATCCATTTCAAAACGTCAGAAGAATACAGAATTAAGATTTCCAAAATGAGGATACTTTTAAGATTAAGTTTGACCCCTGTCAGAAGTAAAATTATCGCAAAGCATATCTAATTATCAGGCAAGTTCTGTTACACAAAACGAACTCTTTGAAAATAATTTACATATGAATCAGTTGCTGATCACACCTAACAGCTAGAAGGAACAACAGGCAACTGTACTCAGAGTTATCTTTCTGCCCTATATGATTTTTTTTAACTTAAACCAATCACGTTTAGCCATTGAATGCCATAACAAGTAGATGCACCAGTAAGCCTAACAAAGTGCCCACAATTCTAAATCATAGTTCATTTTGCAGTAAGAAAATGAGTTAATGGTAGCCATCTTTTTATAATTAAGTGCATGAAATTAAAAAAAATAGAGTAAATTTTTAATTGTCAATTTGTCTAATGAGATATATTTCTTGCTGTGTTTAAAATATTTGAATGTCTTTAAAATAGTTGAATATTGAGTAAATGGGAATTATAAAGTTTTAAAAACTAGGATTTCACCTAACATATAAATTTTATACTTCCATATATTACCTTTATCAAAGTAACTTAACTTCCTGGAGAATAAATTCAGGGTGATCATATAGAACTTTTCTTAATAATCACAAAAAAATTGAAATTAAAGAATATTTTTGACAATTCTATCCATAATATTCCATCTTTCAGTGGATGAAGCCCCCTTTGGATAAGCACAGTTCTCAAATGGACTTGGAGGTTGCCCATGTAAAATATATTCCAATAGCAGTTCCATTTGGGCATGGAGAATACAGATATATACATATATATACATATATATATACACACACACATATATTTATATATGTAATAACTTTTATATAACTATAAAAAACTTTAAAAATAAACATATAAATATATGTTTATTCACATAATATATAAAATGAATATATAATAAACAAAATAAAATTACTTTAAAATATATAAATAAATTTTATATAAATATATAAAAATTATATATATAGAGAGAGTAATAAACATTGTGTGTATGTGTGTATGTGTGTATTTGCAGAACTATCTATTCAGTTTCTAAGGAAATCAATATCATAAACACTGTTCTTACCTATTTACCATTTGGGAATACATAAGTAGATGTTGAATTTGTATTGCTTCAAGATTGTAAACCTCAATAGCAAGAAAGAGTTCAAGCCCAGTCCTCAAAAGGAGTGGGCCTGTGAATACCCAGCAGACATTTTCCAGATGTTTCCCTGTGCCTGTCTTTATCACCTTTATCCAGCCAATTACATTACTCTTCACTTTTTTTCTTTTTGGGGAGGCAGGGGGTTTGATACAACTAGAAAAGCTGTCATCCCAACTGTAGATGTTTATAAATTTTCTTCAAACTGTTATTTTCATAAAACAAATACAGAATGTAAAATTATACAAAGTTTACTTGGTTGGTGAGAACTGTGATTGGAGGGGAGTATGACTAGTTTCCCCTCCCCTTCCAGCCAAGGAAAATTTCACAAAATCTTGGGTATCTGAGGTTTTTTGTGGATATAAAAAAGGAGCATGGATTTAAGCTCATTGTAAAATGCTTTTCTAGAGGTTTCTAAGATTAAAAGTGTACTTTCTGTGGTAGGGCAGGACAAATCACGTTAGACCTCTGCTAGGAGTTGTTTCCACTCTTTCCCTTCTTTTTCGTCCTCTTTCTTCCTACTTCTTCCTTTTCCATGTAATCCAAATTTGGATTCAATACAGCTATCACTTTCATATGAATTAAAGATGTGAGTAGAGGTAGGTTAATCCTATGGGATTCTGAAATGTTCCAGAAGAATTTGTTAACTCAAATAAATATTGACATTTTAGAAAGAGATATATTTAATAAATGGACTTTCTGATGCTTGCATTTATCACTCCATCTCACTGTTTACTGTCAGTCAGGAAAAAATACCTATATGGGCATTATTTAGTATTAGTATTAGTATTAGTATTAGTATTAGTATTAGTATTATTCAGTCAGCATTCCTATGGAAAGATTAATATAATTTATAAAACTTAGTAACACCACAAGGCAGCCACATTATTTTAAGGGTCCTATGGGTGTGGATTGACACAGAATGCTCTAAACCACAATGGATAATTAGTGATACTGACATTGCTGACATTGCTAAGGTCCTACTGTTAATGTGACTATTATACCTGCTACTACTAATACTACTATCACTACCATTACCACTAATGATAGCTTAGCAGTGTACAACTTTTTATAATTTATTTTTCAGAAAGTTTCAATTCTTTATTTAATATCTAGTTGTTTTTAGGTGACACAATTAAAATCAAAGAAGGAGTGTTGGATAGTCATAAATTCAAATGTGCCTTTATATTTTCCAAGAGTGAGAGGAAATAATTTTTATGCTATACACCATTTGGTGGAATCCTACCTCAACCATGAATATTTGGTCTTTATTCAGGTTATGTTATGCAAATTGCAGGAACTCTGAGAAGTTGACACACATTTTACACAAACCCTGTAATTAGTTACATTGACTTATCTTGGTAGTAAAAATTCTAAAAGAAAGGCCAGCTTAGACCTAATGCAGTTAAACCAGTACATTCTAATACCCTGTCCCTTCAATCAGCAATTTTATCTCTATGGGGCCACACTTCTTAAAAACTGATTTGCTGTCACTCCATTAACCAAAATTAATATTCTTCCATTCAATGTCAAAGGTCTTTTTGAGTTTTTATATGCAGTCCTTTCAATCAGACATCAATGATAACTTCCATGCTTCCCTCCACCTCTAAGACAGGGCCCATTTCTTTCTACCTCAACTTAATTCTCACATTGTGTTCTTCCAATGTTGTAGCCTCAGTCTTTTTCATTCTTCCCTAGATCTTCAAGTTTCATGCTTTCAACTCCCTTTTATGCTTATGATGAAAAATTTATCTATATTATCATTCTTGAACTTTTATTTAAGTTTTCTTCCAATATTTTCAGTTCTTACAACACCACTAAATATTTAGTGAACATACACTGTGATGGTTACAGAAGAAACATAAAACATATGACTTGGCTTTGAGGAGCTTGCACTTGCATGGAGAATTGTAAAGACCAGATGCATAATATGCTTACTTTAATAACCAACTTTATTCTCAAAAAAAACTTGCATAAAAAATAAATCTGTCATCTCTCCACATCCACTAACATCTCTATTCCTCATGCACTTTACTAAACTGACTTGGGAATTGTCTATTGACTATCTTCTCTTTAAACTCTCATAGAAAATCAATATATGATGTCCTGCTGATACTTTATGCTAGGATTAAATATTTTATCCCTACTTCAGCTGCTGTCATCACACTTAGGTTCCTTACAGTGAATGAATTTCTCAAGTTTCTCATCCCCCTATTCCAAATCAGCTTGTTTCTGGCTCTAAGTTAATCTTATTAAATATTCTTAAATGCCAGGAGTTCCTCCCTTACAACAGCATTATGCCTTACCATTTTGTTATATCACCTTCTCATATACAAAATCTATTTATTCATTATCACATTACTCACAACTGGTTTTATTTAAATCCTGTATTTTTCAAGAGGTTAATCAGCATTTAGCTTCTCCTGGAAGGTTTATCAGGTGGATTGTAGACTACAATGGTCTTTTTCTAATCCTGAATGAAGATGTAATTATATTGATCTATTTGTTTTCTAGTTGTTTTATATAAAGCTGTTTTATATGTCAATCTCTATTTTAAACTTCTTGAAGCTACACAGTGTCTGTTCACTGCTTATAAAATAGGTTATTCATAAATTTCCAGATTATTTTATTTCTCCCTATTATTTTTAATTTTAAAATTGATAATTACACTTAAAATATTTAGTAACAACGTGATTTCTTTGCTATATTACTTTTGAAATAATTTTTAAATATTCAATCCCTAACTAATCATTTCATATAATTTACTAATTTACCATAAGTTCTTATTCACCTTGGCGACTTGACCTACTTCACTCTGATCTGGTTGCTATAAAATTCATTCCAAAAGCAGTGTCAATTTATGCAGGCAGCAAAACATTTTCAACAGTAAGGAAGCTCAGTTTAGATTGATGATGGGATTAATTTGTGAAAATCATCATTCGTATTCACATTATATTACAAAAACAGAAAACACACATCTGCTAAAATTGGCATTCTCATCTTAACTGACTCATGCAGATGGAGTGATAAACTAGTTTGCCATCAAACTTTCTATAGTTATAGTCTCCAGCACATGCAGCTCTATGTCCATGAACATTCCTGAGAATAAGATCATAATGTCAAAGAAAAGCTTGCCACCTCTCAAAATGCATTAACATAAAATAGAGTAAAAATTTGATGAATGGGGTATGTTAGATCAAACTTTGTCTTGTGATTTTTTTTAATAAATGTGTGAGTTAAGACAGGAGTCTTGTTTTTTCATCAGATGTATGTCATTGCTACAAAGAAAACATTTGTACCATTATAAGTAACATTGTTAATATACTGATTTATGATCATGCTATTATATCTAAATACAACTATAGAAAAATAAATATAAATATATATCTATATAAATATGGAGTTTCTCCTTATTATATTTTTTGTAATCTGTGTAATATTATTTAATGTAAGAAAATATTGTGAATATATTGAGTTTAGAGAACAGAGCCTTACAGTTAAGCTTGAAAATCTGTTGGTTTAAGCCATTTGGTTTCTCTTTACAATTGAAGTAATTTACAAATAGAAGTCAAAGTGGGTCACCATTTTTAATTACATGGTGAAACAGTTACTCTGAAGTCTTTCTAGTAGACATTTGAGAAAGGATGATTTTGGCAAAAATAAAGTTCCATGGCATAGTTGATTAGGGTCTTAAACATTTTAGGATCTTTTCCATTTTAAAAAACTGGAAAATTAAAAAAAAATCTAGAAAATGAGAAATAATTGTGACATAATGTCATAAAACCTTAGCCTCTATCAATAGATACATTCTTAAAGCCCTCCAATGAAAAACTAGAATACAATGGGCTCTGGAGCCAAACTGCTTGGTACGTATTTAGCTCTACTACATTCAACTTCTGTGGCCATGAGCAATCTATTTAATTCCTTTGTGAATCAGTTCCCTCCTCTACAAAATGGGAATAATAACCATACCATCTACACAAGCTTATTAAGGAAATTAAATGAAATCATATAAACCATGCTAAAAAGTTTCCAGAGTACAGTAAACATTCAAATATTTGGTATTATGACTATTACTGGTTGTAGAACTTTGAGTAGAATATTACAGAAATTCATTTTGCTTATATGGTGATCATTCAACTTTAACCTCATAAACCTGTGTTCTCGGGGGAAAATCCATCAGCAGATTTAGATATAGATAGCTATAGTCTCATAATCAAATCCCTTAATTATAATACAAGTAGATGATATAACCTAAACTAACAGTTGACATGTATTAAGAAAACATTTTGTCATGTTTTTTCTTGGCTATTAGTTTTGCTCTGGAAAACTAGAGGAGCTAGAAAAGTACCATGTTTGATGCTCAGTAGAGGCAGAAATTTTCATAGCTGAAATCATATGATAGCTAATAATAAATATGAAGGCATCACAATTCCAGACTTCAAGTTACATTGCAAAGTGGTATGATCAAGAGAGTAGGGTACAGGTAAAAGCAGGCACATAGATCAATAGAACAGAACAAAAGACCCAGCAATGAACCCTCAACTATATCGTCAACTAATCTTTAACAAAGCAGGAAAGAATATCCATTGGGAAAAAAACAATCTCTCCAACAAATGGTGTTCATAAAACTGGACAGCAACATGAGAAAGAATGAAACTGGACCACTTTTTTACACCATATATAAAAATAAACTCAAAATAGTTGGCAGACCTAAATGTAAGACAAGAAACTATCAAAATCATAGAAGAGAACACAGGCAGTAACCTCATTGACCTAGGCTGCAGCACTTTCTTCCTAGATGTGACTCCTGAGACAAGGGAAATCAAAGCAAAAATAAACTATTGAGACTTTATAAAGATGAAACCCTTTTGCACAGTGCAGGAGACAATCAACAAAACTAAAGGGCAACCTTCAGAATGGGAGAAGATATTTTCAAATAATACATTTGTTAAAAGGATAGTATTGAAAATATATAAAGAATTTATATAAATCTCAACACCCCCAAAACAAATAATCCAGTGAAAAATAAGCAGAAGACATAAAAAGATATTTTTCCAAAGAAGACACCCAGATTGCCAATAGACACATGAAAAGATTCTCAACATTACTCATCATCAGGGAAATACAAGTCAAAACCATAGTGAGGTATCAATTCACACCTGTCAGAATGGCTAAAATTAACAACACAGGAACCAACAGGTATTTGGCCAGGATGTGGAGAAAGGGAGAACTGTCTTACACTCTTGGTTGGAATGCAAACTGGGGCCGCCACTCTAGAAAACAGTATGAAATTTCCTCAAAAAGTTTACAATAGAACTACCCTATGATTCAGCAATTGCAGTACTGGGCATTTACCCAAAGAATAAAAAAATACTGATGCCTTAATGTTTATGGCATCATTATCAACAATAGCCAAATTATGGAAAGAGACCAAATGTGCATTGACTGATAAATGGATAAAGAGATTGTAGTATGCATGTATATATATATATATGGAATATTATTCAGCCATCAAAATGAAAGCAATCTTGTCATTTGCAAGGATGTGAATGGAGCTGGAGTATTATGTTAAGGGAAATAATTCAGAGAAAGACCAATACCATATGATTTCACTCATACATGGAATTTAAGAAACAAATCAAACCGACATGGGGTGGAGGAGACAGAAAAAACAAAACAAAAGAAGAAACAGACTCTTAAAACTTTAAGAAACAAACTGAGGGAAGATGGGTATGTGGATGGTTTAAACAGGTGATGGGAATTAAGTGGTTACTTGTAGTGAGCACCCAGGGTTGTTTGTAAGCTTTGAATCACTAAATTCTATACCTGAAACTCATATTACATTGTATGTTAACTAACTGGAATTTAAATAAAAATTTGGAAAAAGAAAAGGTTAAGAAGGATTAATGTTAATTTTTATTTAAATATTTTGTAAAAATTACTAGTGAAGCCATCTGGTCCAGGACTTTACTGATTCAATCTCTATATTTGCTATGGGTCTGTTTAGACTTCTATTTCTGCATGATTTAGCTTTGATTGACTGTTTGTTTCTAGGAATTTATCTATTTCTTCTAGGTTTTCCAATTTATTGGGATATAATTGTTCATAGCAGTGTTTTATGGTCTTTACTATTTCTATGACAACGATTGTAATATTTATTCTTTTATCTCAAATTTTTATTTGTGCCTTCTCTTTTATTCTTAGTCTAGCTGAGTCTTTGACAATTCTATGTTTTTTTTTAAATTCCTAGTTTCATTGACTTTTTCTATTAATTTTATTTCTATTTTGTTTATTTTTGCTTTAATCTTTATTTTCTTCCTCCTGCTAAATTTGGGCATGGTTTGTTCTTTTTCTTTTTTTAATTTTATGAGGTTTTATTTGAATTTTTTTTTCTTAAATAAGTTTTTCACTATGAATTTCCCTGCTAGTACTACTTTTGCTGCATTCTGCAAGTTATGGTATGTTGTATTTTTAATTTCGCTTGTCTCAGTTTATTTTCTCATTTCTTTTATATTTTCTCTTTGCTCTGTTGTTCAAGGATAGGTTACTATTTCTCTTTCTGGGGGAAGCTAAGATCTGGAATTTTTCTTCTATTAAATCTATACTAGAGAGGAGGGAGTTATAGTGTTTGAGCCCAAAGTGCTATCTCCATTCTATTCCAGGCTGCTGAACTATGGTGGATCCATCTGAGCTCCAGGATTTGACAGGAAAAGGTCAGTTTTCTGGAAAGACCTGTTGGAAAAGTTGGCTTACTAGATCTGGAAACCTAAAAGATGGGAACCAGGTATGTGTTTATTTGTTTGTTTGTTTGTTTGTTTTCTGTATGACACAATGCTAGGATACAGGACTCCTGTAAAAGTGTATCCCAGTGTCTTTGAAAACAGAATCTGTTTTGTGAGTGGTTTCATGGTGACTTAGAGTGTGGGAATCTTTCATTTGGTTTCTCAGTTTTCCTTTTCCTTTCAAAAAGGAAATTTGTCCATGAATGTTGTTTAATTGGTTTATTCATGGGAGGAGCAATGATCCAGGTCTTCCTATTTGACTGTCTTGCTGATGTCACTCCTAATATTCCTTTTAAAGTATTAAAATATTAAGAGTCAATTTAAAAAAAAAAAGATCATCCAACTTATGAGATCCTTTTCACTAATATGTTTATCACTGCTTAGTTAGAACCTTCTCTGTTTGTAATTACAATAGATCTCCACAGGTTCTCTAAGTGCAGCAAGCCTAATAGCAAGAATATCATGATAAATGCTATAGTATATTAGGTTAGTAATATGCATCTAACTATCTTTTACTTCAGACATACATGCAAATGTTTTATATTTTAGCATGCTGTTCCTGTTTATAATCCTTTCTATCAGGATTTAATTTTTCTCAGTTGATAGAAATGGTTTCTAATTCTAGCAGCATTAAAATTGTGAGATTTTTACTAGAAGCTCTCTCTGTTACATAATTCATGGTATATTGATAGCTAATGATTTCCAAAGCATGAAACCACCATGTTTGTTAGTAGTTAGGGGGCCCCACCTCCAAATCCTAAAATTATCAACACCTATGTTACTAAAATGATTCTTTGGAAGAAGGACAAAATGAATCTGTTCAAGTTACTATGTATATGCATATATACACAGGGTTGGCAGGAAGATAAACGTGTAAATGGGAAATCTCTAAAAGCTTTTATGAGTTATAGCAAAGGCTGGGCAACATTTTACCTTTTTAGGAATTAGATTTTTATATTCTTTGTGTGAAAACACTAGGCTCTGAATTGTTTTCATATCTTCCTAATAAGCGTGTTCTCTGTTATCTCAGTTGAACTTTTAGTGACCATAGATTGGAAAGAATTAATGTTCTAACAGCTCTTATGAGATTGTTTTGAGATTATGATATTGTTCTTTTATTTTCCCTTTTGGCCATAATCTTTAAGTAAGGTGACTTAAAATTAATTTGAAATGCATCAAAGACAGCAAACTGAAATACAGTCATACTTTCACATGGTCTGGGACATTTAAAGGGATAACATCTTGGTAACATAAGGAGCAATTGGAATACATAATTTAAATGGGGCAAAGAATTGAATGTAGGCAAAATATATGAGGCAACTCAGTGAACAAGGAATTTTGATGATTGTAACCAACAGTTGAAGTATAAAATAACTTCAGGATTAAAAATGAACAAATTCTGATTAGTATAAAACAGAAAGACAATGAAAGACAAATAGCTTTCTTTGAAATAATTCCAGATAGTTTTAGTATAATTTTACCAGCAAAAGGAACAGTGTCAGTGATTTCCAAGTTCTTTTTGAACTCTCCTATTTCATCACTCTGATTTTCTGTTTTCAAGGACACTACATATATTTTGAAGGACATGGCTCTAAAATGCACTCTACATGTACACACTCAGTCCTTGTCTGACATGGCTCAGTTATGCTGTTGACAATGTCCCCATAGAACTGGCACGCTACTTGATTTTTCTGTCTAGTACATAGTTGAGTAGATAGTTAAAAAAATACTGAGGTTGACAAAGCCAGAGAAAAAGTATAAGGGCAAGTGTAAATTTTATTAACTAAACAGTTAAACAGTTAACAGTTAACAGTTAAAAAACAGGTAACAGCTTTTTAACTAATTGTCTAATTCATAAGTTGTTGCCATTCTATAGTTTTTTGTCTATTTTAAATATTTTAAAATTCATTTATTTTATTTAAAAGAATTTATGGATGTATGTATATAGTTTTTCCTGATGTTCATTTTGAAACCAATTTTTTTAAAAAAACTGATTCAAGCATTATGATTTAAGAAAAATTAAAATGAAAATTGTTCAGAAAGACTGTCAGAGAGTATAAGTTTTTTCTAATTAAAAAAAATCTTGCTTAAAGCATTTACTCAGTAAAATGTAGATAAGTGAAAGTAGTTGTCTTTGTTTTTTTTAAAGCTTTCATCCAGCAATCCCATGACACTACACCCCTATACACAATAACTTAATTTAGTTAGTAAAATGCAAAAATTTAGTCAAAATAGGTACCTCCATCATCAACTTCTATAAAATGGGTATAATTTTACCCCTACCAATTTCATGAGACTATTAAAATACTAAATTAAATATCAAATCTAAAAGCTCGCTTGAAAAGTATTAAGAGCTTTAATGTGTAGGATAGCATGAATGTTAACTTTTCCACAAAAATACCTTTATATAATAGTACTTCTAGAAAAAAGAAAAAAAAAAAAAACCAAGATGGATTTTAGAATACAACTCCATTATTCAGTGTCCTAAAAGATAATTTTTAAGTCCTTTTCTCTTTCTGATCTTTGTTTCCTCATATATAAAAGTTAGATGATATTTGCTTACTAAGACTTCTGTAAACTTTAAAGGAGGAGGCAAGATAACAGAAAAATTGGGACCTCATTTCGTATGGTCCCTTGAATTTTGCTAGATAACAATCACCATTTGTAACATCCATGAATTCAGCCTGAGACGTAATTTTTAAAAAAATAAATAAATAAATCTGGAACTCTACAAGTTGTAAAGCAACCACTTTTTCCAAAGTAGGAGGTGTGGAGAAAGGAATTTGAGGGGAGATATCGGAAGATAAATGGAGGGGGAAAAGAGCCTCCATAAGCTTGCTACAAGAAAATGAGATCAGAACTTCTCAAACTCAACACACACAAAACAGATAATCATATCAAAAAATGGGCAGAAGATATGAACAGACACTTCTCCAATAAAGACATACAAATGGCTATGAGACACATGAAAAAATGTTCATCATCACTAGCAATTAGGGAGATTCAATTTAAAACCACATTGAGATATCACCTTACACCAGTTAGAATGGCCAAAATTAGCACGACAGGAAGCAATGTGTGTTGGAGAGGATGTGGAGAAAGGGGAACCCTCTTCCACTATTGGTGGGAATGCAGGTTGGTGCAGCCCATTTGGAGAACAATGTGGAGATTCCTCAAGAAATTAAAAATAGAGCTTCCCTATGACCCTGCAATTGCACTATTGCACAATTGCACCCCAAAGATACAGATGTAATGAAAAGAAGGGCCATCTGTACCCCAATGTTTATAGGAGCAATGGCCACAGTCACCAAACTGTGGAAAAAACCAAGATGCCCTTCAACGGACAAATGAAGAAGGAAGATGTGGTCCATATACATAGGGAGTATTATAATACTCCACAGGGAGTATTATGCCTCCATCAGAAAGGGTGAAATACCCAACTTGTATAGCAACATGGATGGGACTGGAAGAGATAATGTTGAGTGAAATAAGTCAAGCAGAGAGAGTCAATTATCATATGGTTTCACTTATTTGTAGAGCATAATGAATAGCATGGAGGACATGGGGAGTTAGAGAGGAGAAGGGAGTTGGGGGAAAATGGAAGGGGAGGTGAACCATGAGAGACTATGGACTCTGAAAAACAATCTGAGGGGTTTGAAGGGGCGGGGAATGGGAGGTTGGGGGAGCCAGGTGGTGGGTATTAAGGAGGGCACGAATTGCATGGAGCACTGGGTGTGGTGCAAAAACAATAAATACTGTTATGCAGAAAAGAAATTAAAAGAAAGAAAGAAAGAAAGAAAGAAAGAAAGAAAGAAAGAAAGAAATAAATAAATAAATCTGCTCCAGTGAGAGACATCTCTGCCTGAAAGGGGCTCAGGGGATGAAATAGGCAGAAATCTAGATGGGTCAATGTGGTCTCAGGATCCCAGGAATCACAAAACTGATGGTGGTGCCTGAACTGGTAGAGTTCCTAAGCAGTGGAGTAGGAAACTTGTTATGATCAGTGAGCCCAGGAGGGGGAACTCAGCTCAGTCAACCATAAACTTTGAGCCAGACCAATCGGCTGACCACTCTTGGTCTAGGCACCATGCAACTAACTGTAACACAGGGACTGCTCATCATCCCTGGGAGGAGCAGAGGGAATCCATGCTTTGTTTCCCAACTGCTCTCTATGCCAGGATCTTACAAAGAGCTTGGACTTCCTGCTAAGGCAATTGCTGTGGGCACACACTGCAGAATTCTGTGGAGTTTGGCATACACAGAAGTGAAGACCATTACTCACAGAGGGTTTACTAAAGAGGGAGGACTTTGGGCCATAGCCATTTTTATTTGGATCTTCTAAAAAGGCATAGAAAGCTTTCAGGAAACAAAACCACACAGAGGACCAGCTTACAGAGATCCTAGCCACCTGGAAAGGGGTGGTGCAACTCTGCCCAGGCAAAGACACCTAAGAAGAAGCACAGCAGGCCTCTCCTCCAGAAGGTCAACTGGAAGAACAGATGCACAACAAGATTATGGATACCACAAGACTGTAAAACTCCAGTGTTAAGAGAAAAATAGTATAAAGAACTCATGGTTTTTTCTCATGATTCAATTGTCTTTACGTTTAAAATTTTCCATTACTTTTTTTCTCTTATTAACTAGTTTCTTATTTTATCAAATCTTTGTTTTTAAGTCTTTTTTATATTTTATTTTTTACATCTACATTTTATAGATAAATGCTTCATTTTTGATCTCCTTTCATTCAATATATTTTATTTTTTGTATACATGTAAGTTTTGTTTTCATTGCCATTTTAGTGTCTTTTAACACACAGGACAAAATACAATCAGGGTCAAGTGGATCACCCTGTTTTTCCCACCCTGTGAGATTATACTCTCTCCCCTTTCCCCTCCCTTTCTGTTTTTGTTTTTGTTGTTCACTTTTCTGTTTTAGTTTCTGAACTTTCCGATTTTTCTACTGTGTATTTTGCTTTGATCATGTTTGATATTTTTGATTCTGCTCACTCACTCATCCATTCTTCTCTAGAAAATAATTAAAAGGAGGAATTCACAAAGAAAGAAAGAACCAGAGGTAATGTTCTCTGCCACAGATCTAATCAATATGGAGATAAGTAAGATGCCAGAAAGGGAATTCAGGATAACAATTATAAAGTTGATAGCTGGGCTTCAAAAAAGCATAAAAGACACTAGAAAATCTCTTAGTGATGTAAAAGGATCTAATTAGGTTGAAATTAAAAATGCTATAACTGAGATGCAGTCTAAATTGGATACTCTGAAGCATAAAAGAAGACGGGCTGATGGAAAGAAAGGAAATGAAGTAAAAGAGAGAAAAACAACTAATTGCCCATGAAGAGAGGCCTTGAGAAATTAGTGATGCCATAAAATGTACAAATAGAATTATTGGTGTGCCTGCTGTGAAGAGAGAAACAGGGCCAGAAGGTATATTTGATCAAATCATAGTTGAGAACTTTCCTAATCTAGGGAAGGAAACAAGCATTCATGTCCAAGAGGTAGAGAGGACTCCTCCCTAAATCAATGAAAATAGGTGAATACACTGACCTATAATAATAAAGTTTGCAAATTTCAGAGACAAAGAGAAAAGCCTGAAATAAATTTGACACAAGAAGCTCCTAACCTATTTAGAGAGGAATATCAGACTAACATCAGACCTATCCACAGAGACCTGGCAGTCCAGAAAGGGCTGGCATGATATCTTCAGGATACTAAATGAGAAGAACATGCAGCCAAGAGTACTTTATCACGGCTTTCATTCAGAATAGGAGCTAAAGAGCTTCCAGGACAGACAGAAACTGAAAGAATATGTCCAGCCCTGCAAGAAATATTAAGGAGATCTGTAACAGAATAGAGAACCCAAGAGTAGCATAGACCAGGAAGAAACAGAGACAATCCAAAGAAACAGGGATTTTACAGATAATAAAACAACACTCAAGTTTCATAGTTACCCTGGATGTAAATGGGCTAAATGCTCCAATCAAAAGACACAGGGTAGGGGCACCTGGGTGGCTCAGTGGGTTAAAGCCTCTGCCTTCGGCTCGGGTCATGATCCCAGGGTCCGGGGATCGAGCCCCGCATCAGGCTCGCTGCTCAGCAGGGAGCCTGCTTCCTTTCCTCTCTCTCTGCCTACCTGTGATTTCTGTCTGTCAAAATAAATAAAATCTTTAAAAAAAAAAAAGACACAGGGTATCAGATCATATACAAAAGCAAGACCCATCCATATGCTGTCTATAAGAGACCCACTTAGGGCTTAAAGTAACCTGCAGATTGAAATTGAGGGGGTGGAGAACCACTTACCATGCTAATGGAATTCTGAAGAAAGCTGGAATAGCAATCCTCATATGAGACAGGTGAGATTTTAATCAAAGTAAGAGATTAAGAGGGATGCTATATCGTGCTTAAAGGTTCTACCCAACAAGATGATCCAGCAATTGTAAATATCTATGTCCCCATCATAGGAGTAACCAATTATATAAATAATAACCAAAGTAAAGAAACACACTGATAATAATACATTAAATGTAGGGGACTTCAACACCCCATTTACAGAAATGCACAGATCTAAGAAGATGAAAGAAGGAATCAAGGGCTTTGAATGACACACTGGACAAGATGGACTTCGGAGATATATATATATATGTGTATATATATATATATATATACACATATATATATATATATTCCATCCAAAACAACAGAATACTCATTCTTCTCGAGTGGACATGGAACTTTTTCTAGAATAGATAACATACTGGGTCATAAATCAGGTCTCAACCAATACCAAGAGATTGGGATTACTTCCTGCATATTTCCAGACCACAGTGCTTTGAAACTTGAACTCAATAACAAGAAGAAAATTGTAAGGAACTCAAATAATTGGAGGTTAAAGAGACTCCTACTAAAGAATGAGTGAGTTAACCAGAAGATTAAAGAAGAATTTAAGAAATTCATAGAAGCAAACACATTTATTCAAAACATTTGGGATACAACAAAAGCAGTCCTTAGAAGTAATTGCAATGCAAGCCTCTCTTAAAAAAAAAAATAGAAAAGTCTCAAATATACAACCTAATATTACACCTAAAGGAGCTGGGGGAAAAATTAAAAAAGAGAGAGAAAGAGACAAAGAAAGAAAGAAAGAAAGAGGGAAAGATAACAAATAAGGCCTAAACCCAGCAGAAAAAGAAAAATAACAAGGATTAGAGCAGAAATCAATGGAAATAGGAACCAGAAAAACCATAGAACCAATAAACAAAACTAGAAGCTAGTTTTTTGACCGAATTAATAATATCAATAAATCTCTGGCCAGAATTGTCAAAAAGAAAAGGCAAAAGACCCAAATAAATAAAACCATGAATGAAAGAGGAGAGATCACAGACAGCACTGAAGAAATACACACACACACACACACACACACACACACACACACACACACACAATTAAGACCATATTATGAACAACTATATGAAAAAAAAATATTAGGCAACTAGAAGAAATTGATGCATTCCTAGAAAATTATAAACTACCAAAAGTGAAACAGGAAGAAATAGAAAGTCTGAACAGACCAAACCCAGTAATCAAATTGAAGCAGTAATCAAAAACTTCTTAAAAACAAAAGTCCAGGGCTAGATGGTTTCTCAGGGGAATTCTACCAAACATACAAAGAAGAAAGAACACCTATGCTACTGAAGCTGTTTCAAAACAAAGAAATGGAAGGAAAACTTCCAAACACATTCTGTGATGCCCGTATTACCTGGATCCCAAAACCAGAGAAAGACCCCACCAAAAGGAGAATTACAAGCCAATATTCCTGATGAACATGGATGCCAAAATACTCACCAAGATAGTAGACAATAGAATGAAACAGGAAATTAAATGATTATTCATCATGACCAAGTGGAATTTATTCCTGGGATGAAAATGTGGTTCAACTTTTGAAAATTAATCAATAAAAGAAAAGAACCATATGATTCTCTGAACTGATGTAAAAAAAAAAAAAAGACAAAATTTAGAGTCTTTTCTTGGTTAAAATTCTTTGAAGTATGAAGAGTAAACACACCTTACCATTTAAAAGCCATCTATGAAAAGCCCAAAGTGAATATTACTCTCAGTGGGGAGAAACTGAGAGCTTTGCTTCTAAGATCTGGAACACACGAGGGATCTTGTATAATAATATCTTTGTGTATGGTATAAATTAATGTTCCAGTTTAATTCTCCTACAGGTGGCTGTCCTATTTTTCCATAACCATATATTGAAGAGACTGCCTTTTCTCCATTGGATATTCTTTCTTGCTTTGTCAAAATTAGTTGACATGAGTGTTCAGTATCTATTTCTGGGTTCTCCATTCTGTTCCATTGATCTATGTGTCTGTTTTTCTGCCAATACCATGTTGTTTTGATAATCACGGCTTTACAATATAGCTTGAAGCCAGGCATTGTGATGTCACCAGCTTTGGTTCTTTTTCAACATTACGTTGAGGTATGTTTCCTCTCTAAGCCCACTACCTTGAGAGTTTTTATGATGAATGGATGTTGAATCTTGTAAATCTTTTTCTCTATGTACTGAGATAATAATATGATTTTTATCCTTCATTTTATTAATGTGGCATATCACATTGATTGATTTGCATATATTGACCTTCCTTATATCCTTGGAATAAATCCCACTTATTTGTGATGAATGATTCTTTTAATGTATTTTTTAATTCAGTTTGTTAATATTTTCTTGATGATATTTTCATCTATGTTCATCAGGGACATTGGTCTGTAATTTTCTTTTTCTTTTTTTTTCTCTTTCTTTTCTTTTCTTTTCTTTTCTTTTCTTTTCTTTTCTTTCTTCTTCTTCTTCTTCTTCTTCTTCTTCTTCTTCTTCTTCTTCTTCTTCTTCTTCTTCTTCTTCCTCTTCCTCTTCTTCTTCTTCTTCTTCTTCTTAGTTTATTTGTTTGGTTTTGGTAGCGGGGTAATGCTAGCTTCATATGATGAATTTGGAAGCATTTGTTACTTTTCTGTTTTTTTTTTTTTTAATAGTTTGAGAAGGATTGGTATTAACCCTTTAAATATTTGCTTAGAATTCACCTTTGAAGCCATCTTGTCCTTCGCTTTTTTTGTTGGGGATTTTTGATCACTGTTTCAATCTTATTACTAGTAATTGGTAAGAACTAAAACTATAAAACTCCTAAAAGAAAAACACAAGCAGTAATTTCCTAGAAATCAACCTTATTAATAATTTTTGGAGGTCTCTCCATACAAAAGAAATAAAAGCAAAAATAAACAATTGGGATGATATTAAACTAAAAACACAGTATGCCACAAAATGGCACAGTAAAGGAAACTATAAGTAATATGAATAGGTAATCTACTGAATGGGAGAAGACATTTATAAATGAGGTATTTGATAAGATGTTAACATCCAAATATAAAAAGAAATCATGCAACTCAACACACACACACACACATCTGATTAAAAAATGGACAGAGGACCTGAATAGATTTTTTTCTTTTTTTAATTAATTTTTTATTTTCAGCATAACAGTATTCATTATTTTTGCACCACACCCAGTGCTCCATGCAATCCGTGGTATTATAATACCACCTGGTACCCTGGCCACCTACTCCCCGCCCCGTCAAAACCCTCAGATTATTTTTCAGAGTCCATAGTCTCTCATGGTTCACCTCCCCTTCCAATTTTCCCCAACTCCCTTCTCCTCTCTAACTCCCCTTCTCCTCCATGCTATTTGTTATGCTCCACAAATAAGTGAAACCATATGATAATTGACTCTATCTGCTTGACTTACTTCACTCAGCATAATCTCTTGCAGTCCCATCCATGTTGCTACAAAAGTTGGGGATTCATCCTTTCTGATAGAGGCATAATACTCCATAGTGTATATGGACCACATCTTCCTTCTTCATTTGTCCATTGAAGGGCATCTTTGTTCTTTCCACAGTTTGGCGACCGTGGCCATTGCTGCTATAAATATTGGGGTACAGATGGCCCTTCTTTTCACGACAACTGTATCTTGGGTAAATACCCAGGAGTGCAATTGCAGGGTCATAGGAAAGTTCTCTTTTTAATTTCTTGAGGAATCTCTACACTGTTCTCCAAAGAGGCTGCACCAACTTGCATTCCCACCAACAGTGGAAGAGGGTTCCCCTTTCTCCACATCCTCTCCAATACATGTTGTTTCCTGTCTTGCCATTTTTGGCCATTCTAACTGGTGTAAGGTGATATCTCAATGTGGTTTTAATTTGAATCTCCCTGAGGGCTAGTAATGATGAACATTTATCATGTGTCTGATAGCCATTTTTATGTCTTCACTGGAGAAGTGTCTGTCCACATGTTTTGCCCATTTTTGATATGATTGTCTGTTCTGTGTGTGTTGAGTTGGAGGAGTTCAATTTAGATCCTGGATATCAACCTTTGTCTGTACTGTCATTTGCAAATATCTTCTCCCATTCCGTGGGTTGCCTCTGTTTTCTTGACTGTTTCCTTGTCTGTGCAGAAGCTTTTGATTTTGATGAAGTGCCAAAAGTTCATCTTCGGTTTTGTTTCCTTTGCCTTTGGAGACATATCTTGAAAGAAATTGCTGTGGCTGATATCGAAGAGATTACTGCCTATGTTCTCCTCTAGGATTCTGATGATTCCTCTCTCACATTGAGGTCTTTTATCCATTTTGAGTTTATCTTTGTGTAAGGTGTAAGAGAATGGTCGAGTTTCATTCTTCTACATATAGCTGTCCAGTTTTCACAGCACCATTTATTGAAGAGACTGTCTTTTTTCCACTGTATATTTTTTCCTGTTTTGTTGAAGATTATTTGACCATAGAGTTGAGGGTCCATATTGGGCTCTCTAATCTGTTCCACAGGTCTATGTGTCTGTTTTTATGCCAGTACCATGCTGTCTTGGTGATCACAGCTTTGTAGTAAAGCTTGAAATCAGGTAGAGTGATGCCCCCATTTTATTTTTGTTTTTCACATTTCCTTAGCGATTCATGGTCTCTTCTGATTCCATACAAATTTTAGGGTTATTTGTTCCAGCTAGTTGAAGAATACTGGTGGAATTTTGATTGGAATAGCGTTAAAAGTATAGATTGCTCTAGGCAGTATAGACATTTTAACAATGTTTATTCTTCTGATCCAAGAGCATGGAATGGTCTTCCATTTTTTGTGTCTTCTTCAATTTCTTTCATGAGTGTTCTGTAGTTTCTTGAGTTTAGATCCTTTACCTCTTTGGTTAGGTTTATTCCCAGGTATCTTATGGTTCTTGGTGCTATGGTAAATGGAATCAATTCTCTAATTTCCCTTTCTGTATTTTCATTGTTAGTGTATAAGAAAGCTACTGATTTCTGTACATTGACTTTGTATCCTGCCACGTTGCTGAATTGTTGTATGAGTTTTAGTAGTTTGGGGGTGGAGTCTTTTGGGTTTTCCATATAATGAATCATGTCATCTGCAAAGAGAGAGAGTTTGACTTCTTCATTCCCAATTTGGATACCTTTTATTTCTCTTTGTTGTCTGATTGCTGTTGCTAGGACTTCTAATACTATCTTGAACAAGAGTGGTGAGAGTGGGCATCCTTGTCGTGTTCCTAAACTCAACGGGAAGGCTGCAAGCTTTTTCCCATTGAGGATGATATTTGCTGTGGGTCTTTCATAGCTAGATTTGATGAAGTTCAGGAATGTTCCCTCTATCCCTATACTTTGAAGCATTTTAATCAGGAACGGACGCTAGATTTTTTTTTTAATAATTTTTTTATTTTTTATAAACATATATTTTTATCCCCAGGAGGACAGGTCTGTGAATCACCAGGTTTACACACTTCACAGCACTCACCAAAGCACATACCCTCCCCAATGTCCATAATCCCACCCCCTTCTCTGAAACCCCCTCCCCCCAGCAACCCTCAGTTTGTTTTGTGAGATTAAGAGTCACTTATGTTTTGTCTCCCTCCCAATCCCATCTTCTTTCATTTATGAGGAAGTGGTGATGCAACATGGGGGTTTAAGTGGGTACGAGAAGAATAAACGGACGCTAGATTTTGTCAAATGCTTTTTCTGTATCGATTGAGAGGACTATGTGGTTCTTCTCTCTTCTATTAATTTGTTCTATCACATTGATTGATTTGTGAATGTTGAACCATCCTTATAGCCCAGGTATGAATCCCACCTCGTCATGGTGGATAATCTTTTAATGTGCTCTTGGATCCTGTTTGCTAGGATCTTGTGGAGAATCTTAGCATCCATACTCATCAGTGATATTGGTCTGAAGTTCTCCTTTTTGGTAGGGTCTTTGCCTGGTTTGGGAATCAGGGTAATGCTGGCTTCATAGAAAGAGTCTGAAAGATTTCCTTCGCTTCAATTTTTTGAAACAGCTTCAGGAGAATAGGTGTTATTTCTTCTTTCAAAGTTTGGTGAGTTCCCCAGGGAATCCGTCAGGTCCTGGGCTCTTGTTTTTTGGGAGATTTTTGATCACCGCTTCAATCTCATTACTAGATATTGGTCTATTCAGGTTGTCAATTTCTTCTTGTTTCAATTTTGTGAGTTTATAGTTTTCCAGGAATGCATCCATTTCATCTAGGTTGCTTAGCTTATTGGCATATAACTGTTGATAATAACTTCTGATGATTGTTTCTATTTCCTTGGTGTTTGTTGTGATCTCTCCCTTTTCATTCATAATTTTATGTATTTGAGCTTTCTCTCTTTTCTTTTGGATTAGTGTTGCCAGTGGTTTATTAATCTTATTGATTCTTTCAAAAAACCAGCTTCTAGTTTCATTGATACGTTCTACTTTATCTCTGCTTTCTACCTCATTGATCTTGATGATTTCCCTTCTTATGTGTGGAGTTGGTTTGATTTGTTGTTGATTCCCAGTTCTATAAGATGTAGAGACAGCTACTGTTTTCTGGATTTTTCAAATTTTTTGAGGGAGGCTTAGATGGCTATGTATTTCTCCCTTAGAACCTTTGCGGTATTCCATAGGTTTTGGATCGAAGTGTCTTTATTTTTATTGGTTTCCATGAATTGTTTCAGTTCTTCCTTGATCTCCTGATTGATCCAAGCATTCTTAAGCAAGGTGATCTTTAACTTCCAGGTGTTTGAGTTCCTTCTGAACTTTTCCTTGTGATTGAGCTCCAGTTTCAAAGCATTGTGATCTGAGAATATGCAGGGAATAATCTCAGTCTTTTGGTATCGGTTGAGTCCTGATTTGTGACCCAATATGTGTTCTATTCTTGAGAAGGTTCCATGTGCACTTGAGAAGAATGAGTATTCTTTTGTTTTAGGGTTTAATGTTCTGTATATATCTATTAGGTCCATCTGGTCCAATGTGTCATTCAATGCTCTTGTTTCTTTATTGATTTTCTGCTTTGATGATCTGTCTATTTCTGAGAGAGGCATGTTAAAATCTCCAACGATTAGTGTATTCATATCAGTATGACTCTTTATCTTGAGTTTCTTATGTAATTGGCTGCTCCCATATTGGGGGCATAGATATTTACGATTGTTAATCTTAGTGGATAGTCCCTTTAAGAATGATGTACTGTCCTTCTGTATCTCTGACTACAGTCTTTAGTTTAAAATCTAATTTGTCTGATATGAAAATTGCTACCCCGGCCTTCTTTTGAGGCCCATTAGCATGAAAGATTTTTCTCCATCCCTTCACTAACATTCTGGGTGTATCTTTGGGTTCAAAATGGGTCTCTTGTAGACAACATATGGATTGGTCCTGTCGTTTTATCCAGTCTACAACTCTGTGCCATTTTATGGGTGCATTTAGGCCATTCACATTGAGGGTGATTATTGATAGATACATTTTTATTGACATCGTGTTACCTTTCAAGTCTTTTTTCTGTAGATTGTCTCTATATTTATGTTCAATTCTATTCTTGGGCTTTTTCCTCCTTTAAAGAAGCCTCCTTAATATTTCCTGCAGTATCGGCTTGGTGGTGGCATAGTCTTTTAAGCCTTGTTGGTCTTGTAAACTCTTTATCTCTCCATCCATTTTGAATGTCAGTCTTGCTGGATAAAGTATTCTTGGCTGCATATTCTTCTCATTCAGTGCCCTGAATATACCTTGCCAGCCCTTTCTGGCTTGCCAGGTCTCTGTGGACAGGTCTGACGTTATTCTGATGGGCTTTCCTCTGTATGTAAGGATCTTCTTTGTCCTAACTGCTTTCAAGAGTTTTTGCCTACAATATAATTCTTCATTTTTACTATTAGGTGCCTCGAGGACTTTCAAGAATCTGTATCTTGAGGGGAAACCTTTCGGCCTCTAATACATGAATGCTGGTTCCATTCACGAGATTTCGAAAATTTTCATGAAGAACTTGTTCCACTATATCTTCTAGACTTCTTTATTTCTCCCCCCCTTCAGGGATTCCAATAATTCTGATGTTGGAACGTTTCATGGCATCATTTATTTCCCTGATTCTGTTTTCGTGGCTACTAAGCTGTTTGTTCTAGGCTTCCTCCTGATCCTTTCTCTCTATCTGTTTGTCCTCCAGATCACTAATTCTATCTTCTGTCTCAGTTACTCTAGCATTGAGAGAATTTAGATTAGATTAGAACTCATTGAGAGCATTGTGAAGCTCATCTCTGGTAGCTTTCAGCTCTTCCCTAATATTGAAAACATGATCTCTGGTCATTTTCAGTTTGGCCCTAATCAATTCCGTTTGGTCACCCATGGCTTTCTCCAACCTAGCTATTGCTTGGATAATTGTTAGCCTGAATTCTCTTTCCGACATATTGTCTATGTTGATAGCCATTAGCTCTGTTGCAGAAGGTCCATCCTCTGTATTTTTCTTCTCTTGGGCATTCCTCCTCCTAGTCATTTTGGTGAGATATGGCTGAATGGGTGTAGCTGGGTGTATCGACTGTGGTGTAGTCAAGGTGCACCCTGGAATGCTTCTGAGCAATCAGCCCCCCCCCCCCGCAAATGAGACGAAAAAGAAAAGGAAAAGAAAAAAAGAGAGAGGGAGAGAGACAGGAAAGAAAGGTGAGATAAAAGAGAAGGTTAAGCCCAAATGGGCCCCAAGGTAAGATTTATGAAGTATACAAACAGACACAGACAATCAAAAAGACTGATAAAAGTATATGACAAGAGAAAAAAATAATATATATATATATATTTGCATATATATATATATGCAAATAAAGGAAGAACCTCATTAAAAAGAACCCCCAGTTAAGATTTATATACTATCAGGACAAACATAAAAACACAGAAATACTGGTGGAAGAAAAATATGGGAGAGTGGTTGTAAATTCTCAGTGTGGGTGAGGAAGGTTGTTTTGATTCTTCCTGGATGTATCTTGATATCTTTTTTAAAGGACTCAACTTTCCTAAAATAAGGGGGGATTAGGAATTGGTTCACCTATAGGGGTGGCACGGACTGGGGAAAGGCATTACCTTGAAGTTTAACTCTTTATGAATATTAGAAAACAAAAATTCAAAAAAGAAATAAACTAGACTAAACTAAACTAAAATTTAAAAAATAGAAATTTTAAAAATAGAAATGCAAAAGGAAAACACAGGTGTATGTATCAAAAAATTCAGGTTAGAAGGTTATTATGGAATTTGATGTACTGGACATCTCACTGTGACTATAAATAGGTTAAAAATTATCTATATAAAATTATATAATAAATATAATATTTATTATATAATAAAAAATTAACTATATAAAAAAATGAGCCAGAATAATGGTATCGAATTAATAATAAAAATTGTCCTCTGAAGTAGTGGTGGTTGTTCTCTTGTCATCTTTTTTTTTTTTTTTTCTTTCCTGGTTGGTTTTCTGGGGGAGGGCCTGCCATGTGGGTTTTCAGTCAATGATGTTCTCTCAGTTAAGTCCTCCCGCCCCTCTCAAGGGGGTGGGCTCTGAGGAAACTGGTTTTTTCAGGCTTTGTTCTCTGGAGGTTTTTATATTTGTTCACTTTTGTTTTTCTCTCTCGCCTTGACCGCTTTTGATGGTTTTTGTAGGTTTAGAGGAAAGTAAACTGTACCCTGACCTCCTTCTCAGAGAGAAGCCTCAGTCTGACAGCAGAGCCCAAATAAATCCCCCCTTGGCAGCTGGCAGAACAGGTTCCCAGTCGTGGTCCCTGGGGACTCAGGATTTTTTGCTTGTACCCAAAATTATGGCAGCAGCGGCTGTCTGGGCAGCTCCAGACTGCCAGAGAAATTCCAAGCAGCGATTGCACACTGAGATTTTCCCACTGGCCCGGGCTGGGAGTGCCTGGTCTTTCAGGTCCAAGAGCACCTGGCCTGTGTTTGTGTGCACCTCTCTCAGGGGAGGGCGTGGGGCACGACACAGACTCTGATGGCAGGGCAGGGCACGGCACTCACGTGGGGATTGCAAAAAGCCTGTGCTTCTGTTGGCTGGCGAGGCTCCCAGCCCCTCACGGGAGCCTGGCACCACGCACCCTCAGGCGCGCTGGTGGTTCAGGGACCAAGACCTGGTTTCTCTGAGCCAGGGGTGGCTGTCCTGGGTCTGGGGACTTAAGCCCCAATCCTAACACCCCAATTCCTGCAATTTCCCCCCCGGTGATCCTTTGCTCTTTTTGAGTGCTTTCTACCAGACTCCTGAGTTAATGCTAGTCCCCAGGCGCAGGGCACTCTCGTATTGGGATATTACTTTCCAATGGGTCGCCTCTGGTGGCTTCCTCTCTCTTTTGTTTATTTTCCAATATCAGTCAGACTTTCCCACTCCACTTTACCTGCCCCCTGGCATCTTCTGTTCCAGTAGAGATCCAGGCTGATTTCATGGGTGATCAGAGTTCTTTGGAAGGTAATCAGCTCACTTTAGGGTACAGGTTGAAAGGATGCCTCCTCCTACTTCCCTGCCATCTTGTCTCTCCCGAATATATTTTTTCTAATGAAAATATACAGATGACCAAGACACACAGATGCTTAGCATCACTAATGATCAGGAAATCCAAATCAAACCTACAATGAAATCTCACCTCACACCAAATCAGGATGACTAAACTCAAAAGCATAAGAAACAATAGCTGTTGTAGAGGATGTAGAGAAAAGGCAGCTTGTGGAAAACAGTATGGAGGTACCAAAAAACCTAAAAATAGAATTACCATAAAATCTAACACTTCTATTTTTAGATATTTACATAAGGAAAACTAAAACACTAATTCAAAAAGGTACATGCATCTCTATGTTTATGGAAACATTGTTTATAATAGCTAAAATATGGAAGCAAATTAAATGTTCATCAATAGGTGAATGAATAAAGCAATTGTGATATATATACACAGTGTAATATTTCTCAGCCATAAAAATCAATGAAATCTTAATATTCACAACAACGTGGACAGATCTAGAAGCTATATGCTAAGTGAAATAAGTCAGGGAAAGACATATATGAAATAGAAAGAAAGAAATACATGATTTCACTGATATGTGGAATCTGAAAAAAAGGCAACAAAAACAAAAGAACAACCAAACAATAAGAGAAACAGACTCCTAAATATAGAACACAAACTAGTGATTGCCAGAGGGATGGATGGGTGACTAGGTAAACTAGCTGAAGGGAATTAGGAGGTACTATATCACTAATGAAAGAGGAGAAATAATAATTAAGACCACAAATATACAAATGATTGTAACAGAGAATATTCTGAAAACCTACATGCCAACAAATTAGACAACCCAGTAGTGTAATTACTGGATCATAAAGTAATTTTATTTTTAACTTTTTGAGGAAATCCAAACTGTTTTACCCAATAGCTGCTCCAGTTTGTATTCCCACCAACAGTTCAAGAAGGTTCCTTTTTCTCTAAATCCTCACCAACACTTGTTGTTTCTTGTATTTTTTATTTTAGCCATTCTAAAAGGTGTAAGGTTACATTTGATTGTGGTTTTGTTTGAATTTTCATGATGATCAGGACTGTTGAACATCTTTCCATTTGTCTGTTGGCCAACCGCATGTTTTCATTGGAAAAAGAAGATGTCTTCTACTCTACTCATTTTTTCATGGGATTATTTGTTCTTTGGGAGTTGAGTTATGTAAGTTCTTTATATATTTGGGGTACTAACCCTTTTTGGATATGTGATTTGCAAATATCTTCTCCCTTTCTTTCAATTGTCTTTTAGTTTTATTGATTGTTTTCTTTGCTATGCAGAAATTTTTTGTTTGTTTGTTTTTTGTTTTAGTTTTTTTTTATGTAGTGCCAACAGTTTATTTTTACTTTTACTTCCCTTGCCTCAAAGAGGCAGAAAAAAGCTAGAAAACAATTTGTTGTTACCAATGTCTGAGACATTAATACCTGTTAATAACCTGATTGTTATAATTTTAGGTCTCACATTTAGATCTTTAATCCATTCTGAATTTTCTTTTGTGTATGGTGTAAGAAAATGGTCTAGTTTCATTCATTTGAATGTAGCTGACCAGTTTTCCCAACATCATTTGTTGAAGAGACTATCTTTTACCCATTGCATAGTCTGTCCTGTTTTGTCAAAAATTTAAATGACCATATAATTGTAAGTTCATTTATGGATTTTTGAAATTCAATTCCATTGGTCTATGTGTCTATTTATATGTCAGACCATAGTGTTTTAAATATTACTGCTTTGTAAAATAACTTGAGGTCTGGAATTATGATGCCTCCAGTTTTGTTTTGTTTTGTTTTGTTTTTTCCCAAGATTACTTGAATATTCAAGGTCTTTGTGGTTCCAAACAAAATTTGGAATTGTTTGCCCTTGTTCTGTGGAAAATACTGTTGGTATTTTGATAAAGAGTACAATAAATCCATAGCTGACTTTGGGTAGTACAGACGTTTTAACAATATTTTTTTCTTCCAATCCATGAAAGTGAAATGTCTTTCTATTTCTTTGCTTTCACTCAAATTTCTTTTATCATTGTCTTATAGTTTTCAGAGTACAGGTCTTTCATCTCATTAGTTAAGTTTCTTCCTAGGTATTTTATTTTTTTCATAAAGGCCTTTATTATGTTGAGGCATTTTTCTTCTAGACCTATATTGCAGAGTTCTTTTTTTTTTTTATCAAGATTGATGATGTATTTTGTCAAATGTTTTTCTGCATCTATTGAAATGATCATATCACTTTTTTATCGTTTTTTTTATTGATGTGATATGTCATGCAATTCCTTTGCATATGTTAAACCAGCCTTGCAAACAAAGCATAAAGCTCAGTTGGTAGAGGTGAATGATTTTTATTATTATTATTAATATATAGTTGGGTTCAGTTTGCTACTGTTTTATTGAGGACTTTTGCATCTATATTCATCAGGAATGTTGGCCTGTAATTCACTTTGTTAGTGGTATCTTTTTTTAAAATAAAGATTTTATTATTTATTTGACAGAGAGAGCACAAGAAGCCATAACAGCAGGCAGAGGGAGAGAGATAAACAGAGAGCCTAATATGAGACTCAGTCCCAGGGCCCTGGGATCATGACCTGAGCTGAAGGCAGATGCTTAAATGACTAAGCCACCCAGGTGTCCCTGTTAGTGGTATCTTTAACTGAATTTGGTATCACTGTGATACTGGCCTCATCGAATGAATTTGGAAGTTTTCCTTCCTTTTCTGTTTTCTGTAATTGTTTGAGAAGAATAGGTATTAATCCTTCTTAATTTTTAAAAACGTTTTAAGAGATTTTATTTATTTATTTATTTGACATAGAGAGAGCAAGTGAGAGACAGAGAGCAAGCACAGGGAGGAGAAATGGAAGACGGAGAGAACCAGGCTTCCATCTGAGCAGGGAGCCCAATGACCCTGGGATCATGAGCTGAGCCAAAGGCAGCCACTTAACCAACTGATCACAGGTGCCCCTAACTCTTTAAATATTTGTGAGAATTCACCTATGAAGCTGTTTGGTCCAGGAAGCCATCTGGTTATAAGTTTTTTTTTTTTTTTTTTTATTGATTTATTTTCATTGCTGGTAATTTGGTCCAATCAAATTTTCTATATCTTCCAGCTTTAGTTTTAAGAGGTTATATATATCTCAGAATTTATCCATTTCTTCTAAGTCGCTTAATTTGTTGGCATACAGGTTTTTGTAGTATTCTATTACAATTGTTTGTATTTTAAAGATGTTGGTTAATATTTCTCTTCTTTCATTTTATTCCCTCCTCTCCCCCGCCACCGCCGTGTGTGTGTGTGTGTGTGTGTGTGTGTGTGTGTGTGTGTGTGTGTGTGTTCAGTCTGGGTAGAGGTATATTGAATTTATTTGATTTTTTTCAATGAATCAGCTCTTGGTTTCAACTATCTGTTCTATTGTTTGTTGTTTGTCAGTTTGTATTGTTTTGTTTTTAGTTTCTATAATATTTATTACTCTTCTTTCTTATTTCTTTTCTTTTGCTGGGTTTGGGTTATGTTTGTTCTTGTTTATGTAGCTCCTTTAAGTATAAGGTTAGGCTGTTTATTTGAGATTTTTCTTGGTTATTGAGTTAGTCCTATAGAACCACTTTTGCTACATCCCAAAGATTTTGGATAGTTGTGTTTTCATTTTTACTTGTTTCCATGCAATTTTTTTATATCTCCTTTGATTTCTTGATTGATATTTAGAAGCTCTATGTATTTGTGCTTTTTCCAGATTTTTTCATGTGTTGATATCTAGTTTTATAGTGTTGTGGTAAGACAAGATACATAGTATGACTTTGATTTTTTTTTTAATTTGTTGGACATGTTTTTTGACTTGATAAGTAATCTATTCTGGAGAATGTTCTGTGTGAACTTGAAAAGAATGTGTGATCTGCTATTTTAAAATGGAACATTCTGAACATATCTGTTAAATCCCATCTGATCTACTGTGTCATTCAAAGCCACTTGTTATTTTCTTTTTGGATGATCTGTCCTTTCATGTAAGTTTGATGATAATGTTCCCTACTAAATTTGTATTACTACTGATCAATTCCTTTATGTTTGTTATTGACTGTTATATATTTGGGTAGTCCCATGTTGAATGCATAAATATTTACAATTGTTATGTCTTCTTGTTGCATTGTCCCCTTTTTAATATATAGTATTCTTTTGTCCTTTGTTATAGTCCTTGTTTTAAAGTGTATTTTGTTGATACCTCATTTTCTTTTTACTTTGATTTTCATTACAAGTATTTCTCCATTCCTTCACTTTCTTTTTTTTAAACTAACATCTTCATTTCTATGAAGGTAGAAATGTTTTCTTTTCTTGATTTTTTAAATTCATTTCAGAGGTAGAATTAAGTGATTCTTCAATTGCATATAACACCCAGTGCTCATTATATCAAGTTCCTCCTTAATGTCCATCACCCAATTAACCCATCACCTTACCTACCTCTCCCTCTAGCAACCTTTAGTTTTTCCCTATAGTTAAGGAGTTTTTTATGGGTTGCCTCCCTCTCAATTTTGTCTATTTTATTTTTTCCTTCCTTCCCCTACTTTCACTGTTTTGTTTCTTAAATTACACATGAGTGAAATGATATGGTATTTGTCTTTCTCTAACTGACTTATTTCATGAAGCATAATACCCTCTAGTTTCAGCCACATCTTGCAAATGGCAAAATTTCATACTTTTTGATGGCTGAGCAATATTCCATTGTGTGTATATACCACATCTTCCTTATCTATTCATCTGTCAATGAACATCTGGGCTCTCTCCATACCTTGGTTATTGTGGATTGCTGCCATAAACAATGGGATGCATGTGCCCCTTCAAATCACTATGCAACCTTTGGATAACTACCTAGGAGTGCAATTGTTGTGTGGTAGGGTAGGTCTATTTTTAACTTTTTGAGGAATCTCTCTATTGTTTTCCAGAGTGGGGGTGTTAGTTTGTATTTCTACCAACAGTGTAAGACCATTCCCGCTTTCTCCAGATCCTCACCAACATCTGTTGTTTCCTGATTTGTTAATTTTAGCTATTCTGACCAGTGTGAGGTGGTATCTCACTGTGGTTTTGATTTGCATTTCCCTGATGATGAGTGATGTGGAGCATTTTTTCATGTGTCTATTGGTCATGCGTATGTCTTCTTTGGAGAAATATCTGTTTATGTCTTGGGCCCATTTCTTGACTGGATTTTTGTTTTTTAGGTGTTGAGTTGGATGAGTCCTTTATAGATTTTTGATACTAGCCCTTTATCTGATAAGACATTTGAAAATATCACATTCCATAGTTTTCCATTTAGTTTTGTTGATTGCTTCTTTTGCTGTGAAGAAGTTTTTATCTTGATGAAGTCCCAATAGTTCATTTATGCCTTGTTTCCCTTGCCTTTGAAGCCGTATCTAGCAAGAAGTTGCCATGGCCTAGGTTAAAGAAGTTGCTGCCTGTGTTCTTCCCTAGGATTTTGAGGAATTTCTGTCTCACATTTAGGTCTTTCAACTATTTTGAGTTTATCTTTGTGTACGGTGTAAGAGAATGGTCTAGTTTCATTCTTCTGCATTCAGCTGTCCAATGTTTTCAACACCATTTTTTGAAAAGATTGTCTTTTTTCCATTGGGCATTCTTTCCTGCTTTGTTGAAGATCAGTTTACCATAGAATTGAGGGTCCATTTATGGACTCTCTATTTTGTTCCATTGATCTATGTGTCTGTTTTTGTGCCAGTACCACAATGTCTTAATGATTACAACTTTGTAGTATAACCTGAGGTCCAGAATTGTGATGCCATCAGCTTTGATTTTCTTTTTCAACATTACTTTATCTATTTGAGGACTTTTCTTATTCCATAGAAATTTGAGGATTGTTTGTTCCAGCTTTGTGAAAAATGATGTTGGTATTTTGATAGGGATTGCATTGAATGTATAGATTGCTTTGGGTACCATAGAACTTTTGACAATATTTGTTCTTTGAGCCCATGAACATGGAATATTTTTCCATTTCTTTGTGACTTCTTCAATTTCCTTAATTGAGTGTTCTTCAGTTTTCAGAGTACAGATCCTATACCTCTTTGGTTAGGTTTATTCCCAAGTATCTTGTGGTTCTTGTGCAATTATAAATGGGATCGATTCCTTCATTTCTTCTTGTTTCCTATCTCATTGTTAGTGTACAGAAATGCAACTGATTACTGTACATTGATTTTATATCTTGACAGTTTTCTGAATTTTTGTGTGAGTTCTAGCATTTTTTGAGTAGTCTTTGGAGTTTTCAAAATATAGTATCGTGTCATCTATGAAGAATTAGTGTTTGATATCTTTGCCAATTTAGATGCCTTTATTTATTTTTTGTTCCTAGCTGTTGTGGCCTAGAATTCTAGTGCAATGTTGAACATCAGTGGTGAGAGTAGACATCCCTGTTGTGTTCCTGGCCTTAGGGAAAAAGCCCTCAATTTTTATCCATTGGGAATGATATCCACTGTGGGCTTTTCATAGATGGCTTTCATGATATTGAGTTATGTTCACTCTATTCCTATGCTGCAGAGTGTTTTAATCAAGAAAGGATGTTATATTTTCTCAGATGATTTTTCTGTGTCTATTGAGAGAAACACATGGTTCTTGTCCTTTAATATTTTACATTAAAGTTTGCAAATATTGAACCATCCCTGCAGCTGAGGAATAAATCTCACTCAATTGTGATGAGTAATTCTTTTTATATACTGTTAGATTCACTTTTCTAGTATGTTATTGAGGGTTTTTACACCCATTCATCAGAGATATGGGTCTGTAACACTGCTTTTTAATAGGGTATTTGTCTGGTTTTGGAATAAAAGTAATTCAGGACTTGTAGAACAATTTTGGAAGTTCTACTTCCATTTCAATTTCTTGGAACAGTTTGAGAATTTGTACTAATTCTTTTAAAAATATTTTGTAGAATTCCCCTTAGAAGCCATTTAGACTGGGACATTTCTTTCTTGGGAATTTATTTTATTGATGATTCAATTTCTTTGCCAGTTATCAGTTTTCAGTTATCAATTTTCTATTTTTTTATTCAGTTTTGGTAATTTATATGTTGCTAAGAATTTATTCATTTCTTCCCGGTTGTCTAATTTGTTGGCATATGATTTTTCATATTTTCTTTTTTTTTTAAATTTCTGTGGTTTTGGATGTGATTTCTCCTCTTTCAATCATGATTTTATCCATTTGGATCATTTTTCTTTTTGATAAGTCTGGCTAGGGTTTTGTCAATTTTATTGATTCTTTCATTGAACTAGCCATTAGTTTCATTGCTCTTGAAATTTTTTAGCTTTTTGGTGGGAAATTCATCAACTCTCCTTCTGTTCTGAATGGTAGACTTGCTGCATTGAGTATTCCTCACTGCAGATTTTTCCCATTCAGCGCTTTTTTAAAAAATTTCTTTTCAACATAACAGTATTTGTTGTTTTTACACCACACCCATGGCTCCATACAACCATCCTCTCTCTAATACCCACCACCTGGGGTCCACAAACCTCCTACACCTTGCCCCTTCAAAACCTTCAGGTTGTTTTTCAGAGTCCATACTCTCTCATGGTTCACCACCCCTTCCAATTTCCCTCAACTCCCATCTCCTCTCCATCTCTCCTTGTCCTCCATGCTATTAGTTATGCTCCACAAATAAGTGAAACCATATGATAATTGACTCTCTCTGCCTGACTTATTTCACTCAGCATAATCACTTCCAGTCCTATCCGTGTTGCAACAAAAGATGGGTATTCATCCTTTCTGATGGAGGCATAATACTCCATAGTGTATATGGACCACATCTTCCTTATCCATTTGTCCATTGAAGGGCATCTTGGTTCTTTCCACAGTTTGGCGACCGTAGCCATTGCTACTATAAACATTGGGGTACAGATAGCCATTCTTTTCACTATACCTGTATCTTTGGGGTAAATACCCAGTAGTGCAGTTGCACAGTCATAGGGAAGCTCTATTTTTAATTTCTTGAGGAATCTCCACACTGTTCTCCAAAGTGGCTGCGCCAACTTGCATTCCCACCAACAGTGTAAGAGGGTTCCCCTTTCTCCACATCCTCTCCAACACATGTTGTTTCCTGTCTTGCTAATTTTGGCCATTTTAACTGGTTTAAGGTGATATCTCAATGTGGTTTTAATTGGAAACTCCATGATGGCTAATGATGATGAATATTTTTTGATGTGTCTGATAGCCATTTGTATGTCTTCATTGGAGAAGTGTCTGTTCATATCTTCTGCCCATTTTTTTAATATGATTGTCTGCTTTGTGTGCGTTGAGTTTCAGGAGTTCTTTATAGATCCTGGATAACAACCTTTTGTCTGTACTGTCATTTGCAAATATCTTCTCGCACTCCATGGGTTGTCTTTTTGTTTGGTTGACTGTTTCCTTTGCTGTGCAAAAGCTTTTGATCTTGATGAAATCCCAAAAGTTCATCTTTGCTTTTGTTTCCTTTGCATTTGGAGACATACCTTGAAAGAAGTTGCTGTGGCTGATATCAAAGAGATTACTGCCTATGTTCCCCTCTAAGATTCTGATGGATTCCTGTCACATGTTGAGGTCTTTTATCCACTTTGAGTTTATCTTTGTGTATGGTGTAAGAGAATGGTCTAGTTTTATTCTTCTACATATAGCTGCCCAGTTTTCCCAGCACCATTTATTGAAGAGACTGTCTTTTTTCCACTGTATATTTTTTCCTGTTTTGTCGAAGATTATTTGACCATAGAGTTGAGGGTCCATATCTGGGCTCTCTAATCTGTTCTGCTGGCCTATGTGTCTGTTTTTATGCCACTACCATGCTGTCTTGGTGATGACGGCGTTGTAGTAAAGCTTAAAATCAGGTAACGTGATGCCCCCAGCTTTATTTTTGTTTTTGAACATTTCCTTAGCAATTCGGGTTCTCTTCTGATTCCATACAATTTTTGGATTATTTGCTCCTGCTCGTTTAAGAATACTGGTGGAATTTAGATTGGAATGGCATTAAAAGTATAGATTACTCTACGCAGTATAGACATTTTAACAATGTTTATTCTTCCAATCCAAGAGCATGGAATGGTCTTCCATATTTTTATGTCTTCTTCAGTATCTTTCATGAGTGTTGTGTACTTCCTTGTGTACAGATCCTTTACCTCTTTGGTTAGGTTTATTCCCAGGTATCTTATGGTTCTTGGTGCTATAGTAAATGGAATTGATTCTCTAATTTCCCTTTCTGTATTTTCATTGTTAGTGCATAAGAAATCCAGTGATTTCTGTACACTGACATTGTATCCTGCCACATTGCTGAATTGCTGTATTAATTCTAGTAGATTGGGTGTGGAATCTTTTGGGTTTTCCATATAATGAATCATGTCATCTGCAAAGAGAGAGTTTGACTTCTTCTATGCGAAATTGGATACATTTTATTTCTCTTTGTTGTCTGATTGCTGTTGCTAGGACTTCTAATACTATGTTGAACAAGAGTGGTGAGAGTGGGCATCCTTGTGTTCCTGATCTCAATGGGAAGGCTACAAGCTTTTTGCCATTGAGGATGATATTTGCTGTGGGTCATTCATATATAGATTTGGTGAAGTTCAGGAATGTTCCCTCTATCTCTATTCTTTGAAGCGTTTTAATCAGGAGTGGATGCGGATTTTGTCAAATGCTTTTTCTGCATCAAATGAGAGGAACACGTGGTTCTTCTCTTTTCTTATTAATTTGTTCTATCACATTTATTGTTTTGCGAATGTTGAACTGTCCTTGTAGCCCAGGGATGAATCCCACCTGGTCATGGTGGATAATCTTTTAATGTGCTCTTGGATCCTGTTGGCTAGGATCTTGTGGAGAATCTTAGCATCCATATTTATCAGTGATATTGGTCTGATATTCTCTTTTTTGGTAGGGTCTTTGCCTGGTTTGGGAATCAGGGTAATGCTGGCTTCATAGAAAGAGTCAGGAAGTTTTCCTTCTGCTTCAATTTTTTGAAACACATTTAGGTGAATAGCTGCTATTTCTTCTTTGAAAGTTTGGTAGAATTCCCCAGGGAATCCGTCAGGTTCTGGGCTCTTGTTTTAGGAGGTTTTTGATCACTGCTTCAATCTTGTTACTAAATATGGGTCTATTTAGATTGTCAATTTCTTCCTTGTCCAATTTTTCGGACTTTATGATTTTCCAGAAATGCATCCATTTCATCTGGGTTGCTTTGCATATTGGCATATAATTGTTGATAATAACATCTGATGATTGTTTCTACTGTTTTGACGTCAGTTGTGAAATCTCCCTTTTCATTCATAATTTTATGAATTGGGACTTTCTCTTTTTTGTGTGTGTGTTAGTGTGGTCAATGGTTTATCGATCTTATTGATTCTTTCAAAAAGACAACTTCTTATTTCATTGATACGTTCTACTGTATCTCTGCTTTTTACCTCATTGATCTCTGCTCTAATCTTGATGATTTCCCTTCTTATGTGTGGAGTTTGTTGATTTGTTGTTGATTCTCCAGTTCTTTAAGGTATAGAGACAGCTGCTGTGTTCTGGATTTTTCAAATTTTTTGGGGGAAACTTGGATGGCTATGTATTTCTCTCTTAGGACCGCCTTTGCTGTATCCCATGGGTTTTGGACCAAAATATCTTCATTCTCATTGGTTTCCATGAATTGTTTCAGTTCTTCCTTGATCTCCTGATTGATCCAAGCATTCTTAAGCAAGGTGGTCTTTAACTTCCAGGTGTTTCAGTTCCTTCTGAACTTTTCCTTGCGATTGAGCTCCAGTTTCAAAGCATTGTGATCTGAGAATATGCAGGGAATAATCTCAATCTTTTGGTATCAGTTGAGTCCTGATTTGTGCCCCAGTATGTGGTCTATTTTTTAGAAGATTCCATGTGCACTTGAGAAGAATGAGTATTCTGTTGTTTTAGGGTGGAATGTTCTATATATATATATGAGGTCCATTTGGTCCAATGTGTCATTCAATGCTCTTGTTTCTTTATTGATTTTCTGCTTTGATAATCTGTCTATTTCTTTCTTTTTTTTTAAATTTTTTATTTTTTATAAACATATATTTTTATCCCCAGGGGTACAGGTCAGTGAATCACCAGGTTTACACACTTCACAGCACTCACCAAAGCACATACCCTCCCCAATGTCCATAATCCCACCCCCCTTCTCCCAAACCCCCTCCCCCCAGCAGCCCTCAGTTTGTTTTGTGAGATTAAGAGTCACTTATGGTTTGTCTCCCTCCCAATTACATCTTGTTTCATTGATTATTCTTCTTCTACCCTCTTAAGCCCCCATGCTGCATCACCACTTCCTCATATCAGGGAGATCATGTGATAGTTGTCTTTCTCTGCTTGACTTATTTCACTAAGCATGATATGCTCTAGTTCCATCCATATTGTCGCAAATGGCAAGATTTCATTTCTTTTGACGGCTACATAGTATTCCATTGTGTATATATACCACATCTTCTTGATCCATTCATCTGTTGATGGACATCTAGGTTCTTTCCATAGTTTGGCTACTGTGGACATTGCTGCTATAAACATTCGGGTGCATGTGCCCCTTTGGATCACTACGTTTGTATCTTTAGGGTAAATACCCAATAGTGCAATTTCTGGGTCATAGGGCAGTTCTATTTTCAAGATTCTGAGGAACCTCCATGTGGTTTCCAGAGTGGCTGCATCAGCTTGCATTTCCACCAACAGTGTAGGAGGGTTCCCCTTTCTCCGCATCCCGATCAGCATCTGTCATTTCCTGACTTGTTGATTTTAGCCATTCTGACTGGTGTGAGGTGATATTGCATTGTGGTTTTGATTTGTATTTCCCTGATGCCGAGTGATATGGAGCACTTTTTAATGGGTCTGTTCGCCATCTGGATGTCTTCTTTGCAGAAATGTCTGTTCATGTCCTCTGCCCATTTCTTCATTGGATTATTTGTTCTTTGGGTGTTGAGTTTGCTAAGTTATTTATAGATTCTGGACACTAGTCCTTTATCTGATATGTCGTTTACAAATATCTTCTCCCATTCTGTCAGTTGTCTTTTGATTTTGTTAACTGTTTCCTTTGCTGTGCAAAAGCTTTTGATCTTGATGAAATCCCAATAGTTCATTTTTGCCCTTGCTTCCCTTGCCTTTGGTGTTGTTTCTAGGAAGATATTGCTGTGGCTGAGGTTGAACATGTTGCTACCTGTGTTCTCCTCAAGGATTTTGATGGATTCCTTTCACACATTGAGGTCCTTCATCCATTTGGAGTCTATTTTTGTGTGTGGTGTAAGGAAATGGTCCAATTTCATTTTTCTGCATGTGGCTGTCCAATTTTTCCAGCACCATTTATTGAAGAGGCTGTCTTTTCTTTCCTGCTTTGTCGAAGATTAGTTGACTTTAGAGTTGAGGGTCTATTTCTGGGCTCTCTATTCTGTTCCATTGATCTATGTGTCTGTTTTTGTGCCAGTACCATGCTGTCTTGATGATGACTGCTTTGTAATAGTGCTTGAAGTCCTGAATGTGATGCCACCAATGCTGGCTTTCTTTTTCAATATTCCTTTAGCTATTCAAGGTCTTTTCTGGTTCCATATAAATTTTAGCATTATTTGTTCCATTTCTTTGAAAAAGATGGATGGTACTTTGATAGGAATTGCATTAAATGTGTAGATTGCTTCAGGTTTCATAGACATTTTCACAATATTTATTCTTTCAATCCAGGAGCATGGAACATTTGTCCATTTCTTTGTGTCTTCCTCAATTTCTTTCATGAGTACTTTATAGTTTTCTGAGTATAGATTCTTTGCCTCTTTGGTTAGGTTTATTCCTAGGTATCTTATGGTTTGGGGTGCAATTGTAAATGGGATTGACTCCTTAATTTCTATTTCTTCTGTCTTGCTGTTGGTGTAGAGAAATGCAACTGATTTCTGTGCATTGATTTTATATCCTGACACTTTACTGAATTCCTGTATAAGTTCTAGCAGTTTTGGAGTGGAGTCTTTTGGGTTTTCCACATATAGTATCATATCATCTGCGAAGAGTGATAATTTGACTTCTTCTTTGCCGATTTGGATGCCTTTAATTTCCTTTTGTTGTCTGATTGCTGAGGCTAGGACCTCTAGTACTATGTTGAATAGCAGTGGTGATAATGGACATCCCTGCCGTGTTCCTGACCTTAGCGGAAAAGCTTTCAGTTTTTCTCCATTGAGAATGATATTTGCGGTGGGTTTTTCATAGATGGCTTTAATGATGTTGAGGTATGTGCCCTCTATCTCTACACTTTGAAGAGTTTTGATCAGGAAGGGATGCTGTACTTTGTCAAATGCTTTTTCAGCAACTATGGAGAGTATCATATGGTTCTTGTTCTTTCTTTTATTGATGTGTTGTATCACATTGACTGATTTGCAGATGTTGAACCAACCTTGCAACCTTGCAGCCCTGGAATAAATCCCACTTGGTCGTGGTGAATAATCCTTTTAATGTACTGTTGAATCCTATTGGCTAGTATTTTTTTGAGTATTTTCGCATCTGTGTTTATCAAGGATAGTGGTCTATAGCTCTCTTTTTTGATGGGATCCTTGTCTGGTTTTGGGATCAGGGTGATGCTGGCCTCATAAAATGAGTTTGGAAGTTTTCCTTCCATTTCTATATTTTGGAACAGTTTCAGGAGAATAGGAATTAGTTCTTCTTTAAATATTTGGTAGAATTCCCCTGTAAAGCCGTCTGGCCCTGGGTTTTTGTTTGTTTGGAGATTTTTAATGACTGTTTCAATGTACTTACTGGTTATAGGTCTGTTCAGGCTTTCTATTTCTTCCTGGTTCAGTTGTGGTAGTTTATATGTTTCTAGGAATGCATCCATGTCTTCCAGATTGTCAAATTTATTGGCGTAGAGTTGCTCATAGTATGTTCTTATAATAGTTTGTATTTCTTTGGTGTTAGTTGTGATCTCTCCTCTTTCATTCATGATTTTATTTATTTGGGTCCTTTCTCTTTTCTTTTTGATAAGTCTGGCCAGGGGTTTATCAATTTTATTAATTCTTTCAAAGATCCAGCTCCTAGTTTCGTTGATTTCTTCTATTGTTTTTTTGATTTCTATTTCATTGATTTCTGCTCTGATCTTTATGATTTCTCTTCTCCTGTTGGGTTTAGGGTTTCTTTCTTGTTCTTTATCCAGTTCCTTTAGGTGTAGGGTTAGGTTGTGTACCTGAGACCTTTCTTGTTTCTTGAGAAAGGCTTGTACCGCTATATATTTTCCTCTCAGGACTGCCTTTATTGTGTCCCACAGATTTTGAACCGTTGTATTTTCATTATCATTTGTTTCCATGATTTTTTTCAATTCTTCTTTAATTTCCCGGTTGACCCATTTATTCTTTAGAAGGATGCTGTTTAGTCTCCATGTATTTGGATTTTCTCCAAAGTTCCTTTTGTGGTTGAGAGCATTGTGGTCTGAAAATATGTAGGGAATGATCCCAATCTTTTGATTCCGGTTGAGTCCTGATTTAGGACCGAGGATGTGATCTATTCTGGAGAATATTCCAAATCACTAGAGAAGAATGTGTATTCTGTTGCTTTGGGATGAAATGTTCTGAATATATCTGTGATGTCCATCTGGTCCAGTGTGTCGTTTAAGGCCTTTATTTCCTTACTGATCTTTTGCTTGGATGATCTGTCCATTTCAGTGATGGGAGTGTTAAAGTCCCCTACTATTATTGTATTATTGTTGATGTATTTCTTTGATTTTGTTGTTAATTGGTTTATATAGTTGGCTGCTCCCACGCTGGGGGCATAGATATTTAAAATTGTTAAATCTTCTTGTTGGACAGACCCTTTGAGTATGATATAGTGTCCTTCCTCATCTCTTATTATAGTCTGTGGCTTAAAATCTAATTGATCTGATATAAGGATTGCCACTCCTGCTTTCTTCTGATGTCCATTAGCATGGTAAATTCTTTTCCACCCCCTCACTTTAAATCTGTAGTTGTCTTTGGGCTTAAAATGAGTTTCTTGGAGGCAACATATATTTGGGTTTTGTTTTTTTATCCATTCTGATAACCTGTGTCTTTTGACAGGGGATTTTAGCCCATTCACATTCAGGGTAACTTTTGAGAGATATGAATTTAGTGCCATTGTATTGCCTGTAAGGTGACTGTTACTGTATATGGTCTCTGTGCCTTTCTGATCTACCACTTGTAGGCTCTCTTTTTGCTTAGAGGACCCCTTTCAATATTTCCTGTAGAGCTGGTTTGGTGTTTGCAAATTCTTTCAGTTTTTGTTTGTCCTGGAAGCTTTAATCCCTCCTTCTATTTTCAATGATAGCCTAGCTGGATATAGTATTCTTGGCTGCATGTTTTTCTTGTTTATTGCTCTGAAAATATCATGCCAGCTCTTTCTGGCCTGCCAGGTCTCTGTGGATACGTCAGCTGCCAATCTAATATTTATACCATTGTATGTTACAGACTTCTTTCCCGGGCTGCTTTCAGGATTTTCTCTTTGTCGCTGAGACTTGTAAATTTTACTATTAGGTGATGGGGTGTGGGCCTATTCTTATTGATTTTGAGGGGTGTTCTCTGAACCTCCTGAATTTTAATGCTCGTTCCCTTTACCATATTGGGGAAATTCTCCCCAATAATACTCTCCAGTATACCTTCTGCTCCCCTCTCTCTTTCTTCTTCTTCTGGAATCCCAATTATTCTAATGTTGTTTCGTCTTACGGTGTCACTTATATCTCACATACTCCCCTCATGGTCCAGTGGCTGTTTGTCCCTATTTTGCTCAGCTTCTTTATTCTCTGTCATTTGGTCTTCTATATCACTAATTCTTTCTTCTGCCTCATTTATCCTAGCAGTGAGAGCCTCCATTTTTGATTGCACCTCATTAATAGCTTTTTTGATTTCAACTTGGTTAGATTTTTTTCTTTTATTTCTCCAAAAATGGCTTTTATATCTCTCGAGAGGGTTTCTCTAATATCTTCCATGCCTTTTTCGAGCCCGGCTAGAACCTTGAGAATTGTCATTCTGAACTCTAGATCTGACATATTACCAATGTCTGTATTGATTAGGTCCCTAGCCTTCGGTACTGCCTCTTGTTCTTTTTTTTGTGTTGAATTTTTCTGTCTTGTTATTTTGTCCAGATAAGAGTATATGAAGGAGCAAGGAAAATACTAAAAGTGTGGCAACAACCCCAGGAAAATATGCTTTAACCAAATTAGAAGAGATCCAAAATCGTGAGTGGGGAGAAAGGGGATAAAAAGAGGTTCAAAAAGGAAGAAAAAGAAAAAAAAAAGAAAAGAATTAAAAAATGAAAACAAATAAGAAAAATATAACAAAGAAAAAATATATATATTAGATAAACTAGTTAAAAAACTTTAAAAAAGAAAAAGGTAAAAGTTAAAAAAAAATTACCAGAAGGCGAGAAAAAAAAACAAAAAATGAAAAAGAAAAAAATTAAATTAACTGCAAGAATAAAAAAAATCACAGGGAAAAAGCCATGAGTTCCATTCTATGCTTTCTCTTCCTCTGGAATTCTGCTTCTCTCCTTGATATTGAAACCGCACTCCTTGGTAGGTGAACTTGGTCTCAGCTGGATTTCTTTTTTTCTTCTGGGGTAGGGGCCTGGTGTAGTGATTCTCAAGTGTCTTTGCCCCAGGCGGAATTGCACCGCCTTACCAGGGGCCAGGGTGAATAATCTGCTCGGGTTTGCTTTTAGGAGCTTTTGTTCCCTGAGAGATTTCCGTAGAGTTCCGGAGGACAGGAATACAAATGGCGGCCTCCTGGTCTCTGGCCCAGAAGAGCCAAGAGCCCAGAGCCCCACTCCTCAGTGCGCCCTCAGAGAACAGCGGGACCCTGCGGGACCTGAGGCCATGCTGACCCCGCATGGGCTTCGCCCCGGTTTAGCCTCTGGAGCAATGCCCCTCAGCGGAACTGACTTTTAAAGTCCTGATTTTGTGCTCTGTTGCTCCGCTGCTCCCCGGGAGCTGGCCCCTCCCCCTGGGGTCTATCTTCCCGTCGCTTTGGATTCACTTCTCCGCCTACCTTTCAGAAAGTCGTTGTTTTTCAGTTTCCAGAATTGCTGTTGTTCTTCTCTTCGATCTGCCAATGGATTTTCAGGTGTTTGCAATCTTTAGATAAGCTATCTAACTGATCTCCGGCTAGCTGAAGTAGTCTCAGCCTGCTACTTCTCCGCCATCTTGACTCCTCCCTCCGATCTGTCTATTTCTGAGAGAGGCATGTTAAGATCTCCAACGATTAGTGTATTCATATCAGTATGACTCTTTATCTTGAATAACAGTTTTCTTATGTAATTGGCTGCCTCCATATTGGGGGCATAGTATTTACAATTCTTAGATCATCTTGGTGGATAGTCCCTTTAAGAATGATGTAGTGTCCTTCTGTATCTCTGACTACAGTCTTTAGTTTAAAATCTAATTTGTCTGATATGAGAATCACTACCCTGGCCTTCTTTTGAGGCCCAATAGCATGAAAGATTCTTCTCCATCCCTTCACTAACATTCTGGGTGTATCTTTCGGTTCAAAATGGGTCTCTTTTATACAACATATGGATTGGTCCTGTCGTTTTATCCATTCTACCACCCTGTTTATTTAGGCCATTCACATTGAGAATGATTATTTATAGATACATTTTTATTGACATCGTGTTATCTTTGAAGTCTTTTTTTCTGTAGATTGTCTCTATATTTCTGTTCAATGCTATTCTTCTGCTTTTTCCTCCTTTAAAGAAGCCCCCTTAATATTTCCTGCACTATCGGCTTGGTGGTTGCATAGTCTTTTAAGCCTTGTTGGTCTTGTAAACTCTTTATCTCTCCATCCATTTTGAATGTCAGTCTTGCTGGATAAAGTATTCTTGGCTGCATGTTCCTCTCATTCAGTGCCCTGAATATACCTTGCCAGCCCTTTCTGGGTTGCCAGGTCTCTGTGGACAGGTCTGACATTATTCTGATGGGCTTTCCTCTGTAAGTAAGGAGCCTCTTTGTCCTAGTGGCTTTCAAGAGATTATACCTACAATTATGATTCCTCAATTTGACTATCAGGTGCCTTAATTTTTTTTTGGAATCTATAATCTTTGGTGGAGTCCATTCGGCCTCTAGTACATGAAAGCTGGTTCCATTTGCGAGATTGGGAAAATTTTCATG